>NC_057345.1:85834285-86137142 GCF_016509475.1 Prionailurus bengalensis | reverse complement strand
TCTCTTTATGTATTGTGTGTACATCTGTGCTTCATACAGAAAAAGAATGATAGGGGTATAGCTCAGTGGTAGAGCATTGACTGCAGAAAAAGAATGTTCCCCCCCAAAAAAACAATTCTCCCTCTTGGGGGCAATAATGCCAGGTTGAAAATACACAGCAAAACTGCAAATAAGGGTTGCCTGGCTGGCTCAGTCGATGGAGCATGCAACACTTGAACTCACGGTTGTGAGTTTGAGCCCCACCTTGGGGGTAGAGATTACTTAAAAATGCAAATGAAATTATAATCAAGCTCATGATTATAGATGCTTGACATTCCCTTCCCTTCAAGCCTTCCTTTTTAAATATTATATTTACACTGTTCTGTTAGAT
Organism: Prionailurus bengalensis; assembly: GCF_016509475.1. Classification (NCBI taxonomy): domain Eukaryota; kingdom Metazoa; phylum Chordata; class Mammalia; order Carnivora; family Felidae; genus Prionailurus; species Prionailurus bengalensis. The sequence continues at coordinate 86,136,772 of NC_057345.1, read as the reverse complement.
GAAGGGTGTGTGTGTGTGTGTGTGTGTGTGTGTGTGTGTGTAGCCTGTTTTCATCTGAAGTACCTTTTGCCCCAGACCAAATGCTTTAGAAAAGAGCAAAGTTTAATTATGGTCTCAGTGGGGACTCTCCCTTTAATGTTGGCGTTAAGAATAATTCGCCTTTCTGTTTCTGTCCAGAGCAGATACTCGCTGCCTCTGCAGAGTTGTTAACTCTCGACATCCAATGAGACTATAGGTGGTCATGGGGAAACACAGTGCGGCAGCCTGGGATAGGAACCTTGGCGGGAAGCTCGGTAGGAACCTGCATAGTACCCAGGGCGCAATGACCTTCCAGAGCCCCTCCTTGGAGTCACTGATGCCGGTGTCCGTCTGGAGAGGAGGTGGCCTTTCTGGAGACAATGCTACCTCTGACCACTCCCCTCCCCATGCAAGGGTCTCATTCTCTCAGTCAGGCTCCTAGTCACACACACTCACAACCAAAAAAGGTGATGCAAAAAATTTTCAAATTTCTCTGAAACTAAAGTTGCTTCCCCGTTTTAAAAAGAGTCTATAATTTAGGTCTATAAAAAGAATGTACTTAGCACTCAATAGTTAGGAGCTCTTACCACAATTCAACAGAATAGGAACATTTCACTAAGTTTCTATAAAAACTTTAACAAATTTCTTAGAGCATTCATAATTAAAGGGCTCCCTGACACAGCAAGACAAGACGTTGAAAAGTATTCTATTTATACCCAGTTAAATGCTGATTCCCTTACAGTGGCGGGCACTTTCTGAAATCCTATAGAATATCAACAATCACATATCAGAACATCACAGTGTTCCCATTTTTTAAATTATTGTTTGTGCTAGAAATTTTCAGAAATTCATAGTCATCCCTTTTAACAACCAGAAGGTAAACTATAGATACTCAATCATCGGTAAGATTTCACACATTCCCAGCAAATTAATTTCTAGTTTGATTCTATATACAGCACTTTATGTTGAGGCAGGACGTATTCATTCTCTCTCCAGCAGCTATGAAAGTTCATGTGACATAGGATAAGATCCTCTCTCCCTCCTCCTTGTACTTCAATTAAAATGCTCAGTGCTGCTTCAATTCCCAGAAAATTAAACTGACTTAATTAGGGCAGATGTCAAAATAATTAACAGGCCTATAGTAGATAAGTATGCTATTAAAAGCAATACAGCTGTAATTAAACCGAAGGTGTAATCTTTATAAAAGAATCCTACATGTGTGTACAAGTGGAAGCAAATGAAATAACATTATCCAAAAGATGTCACCACATGTAAATGTGACCTTCCCATACAAGAACTCAGCTCGATGCTAACAGTTCTGATTTTAAATAAAAGTATAAAAACCTCTCCAGTATAAAATACACAGACACACTGTATTTTTTTTAATGTTAACATTCACACATCTAGGATATAATACAGACAATATCTGTAATAAGAATGCTGAACACAAGAAGTTTCATTTTTATAATTTCAGTTAGGTGACAAATGCTATCAAGAGAGATGCTGATACCCAAAAAAAATGAAAACACTAATTCAAAAAGATATATGCACCCCTATTTATTGCAGCATTATTTGCAATAGCCAAGATATGGAAGCAACGTAAGTGTCCATTGATAGGTGAATGGATAAACAAGATGTGATTGATATACACACACATGCACGCGTGCACACACACCCACACACACACACTCTCACACACACTGGAATATTACTCAGCCATAAAAAAAAAGAATGAGCTTTTTTGCCATTTGCAACAATATGGAGGGACCTAGAGGGTATTATGCTAAGTGAAATAAGTCAGACAGAAAGACAACACACAATTTCACTTAGATGTGGAATCTAGAAAACAAAAACAAACAACAAAAGTAGAAATAGAACCATAAATACAAAGAACAAACTGGTAGTTGCCAGTGTGGATGGAGGTAAGGGACAGCCAAAATGGGTGAAGGGGAGTGGGAGACACAGGCCTCTAGTTAAGGAATGAATAAGTCACAGGGATGAAAGGACAGCATAGGGAATACAGTCAATGGTATCGTAACAGTGCTGTGTGGTGACAGATGGTGGCTACACTTGTGGTGAGCACAGCATTTAGACTCGTCCAATCACTAGGCTGTACACCTGAAACTAATGTAACACTGTGAAACACTATACTTCAATTAAAAAAAAAAAGATACTGAGTTTTAATGAAGCAACTGTATTCAATTAACAAAAAAAAGATACGGAGTTTTAATGAAGCAACTATACTTCAATTAAAAAAAAAGATACTGAGTTTTAATGAAGCAACTATACTTCAATTAAACAAAAAGATACTGAGTTTTAATGACAGCTTTGCATTTCTTCTCCCATGAATTTGTCAATCTAAGCATGACACACAGATCAGCTCTATGAGTTGGTAATCATAAAATTAACTGACTAGGAAATAAGGCCAAATTAATCTGAGGAAAAATACTGATTTTTATGACACAAAAATACATTTTAAAAAAGGGCATAGGAGTATCTCCAAAATGTTGGTAGCTGCTGTAAGCCCATCAGCTCTGGAGTTCCACTGCTACTTGAAATGCGAGAAACGCAGGCTTTTTCTTGTGCCTGGGCGATCTTTACCAACATGAGCTGGAAAGGCAAAGTTGGAGGGCCCACGGCCCACACCCAGGGCAAACCAGCTCTCCACCACTGCGACCTGATCACAACTGAAAGCAGTCTGCAGGGAGCCAACGCGACACCCTTCTAACGGAGCCCCCCACACCATCCGAGAGACAGGACGTCCTGCCGGTCAGGGCCCCCCATCCTAAGAAACGGTTAGAGGCTGGGTGGAGGCTCTGTTGACGTGGATGAAGCCTGACACAGGGAACCCTCATGCAAACCGGGGCCACGTGCAGCTCATTTCCATCTCTCTGGGTCCCCGGTGAAACGCAGCTCCCCGTCGCCGCTCACAAGTCAGCCAAGTACCTCCACCTACTCGAATCTTAAACATAGAAACAAAGGCCTACAAAATGGTATTTCAATATCTGTCAGCACCGGAGCCATGCTTGTCTGAATAAGTCAGTTAGAGCAGCACTAGGTACTTGAAAAGAACAGTACAATCAATCCCCAACACCTACTAGACAATTAGCATAAAACTCCACAGAAACCAGTTATCAGACTTAAAATCGTGACAGCAGCGCCACCCAGTGGCACTAGGAAATGCTGCATGTAAGGAACTAGACTCCATCCCAGGGTGGCCAGAGAGGTCTCTAGTGGCTCAAATCAAAGACCCCAGTAAAATACCTCACACCATGCTGGAAAATCTAAAATGGAATTTGAGGGGCACCTGGGTGGCTCAATCGGTTAAGCGTCTGACTTGGGCTCAGGTCATGATCTCACAGTTCGTGGGTTCAAGTCCCACGTCAGGCTCTGTGCTGACAGCTCAGAACCTAGAGCCTGCTTGGGATTCTGTGTCTCTGTCTCTCTCTGCCCCTCCCCTACTCACCATCTCTCTCTCTCTCTCTCTCTCTCTCTCTCTCTCTCTCTCTCTTTCTCTCTCTCTCAAAAATAAACAAACATTAAAAAAAATTTAATAAATAAATAAAATGGAAATTGATCCTCCTCAGAGTCTAACAACCAGGCTTAGAGAAAATGTTATTTCATGTTTTCTGAGAAGCCAACACAAGGGCACCAGATAAGATGCAGAATGTATGTTCTGTAACATATTTGAAACATACTAAAAAAAAAGGATTCAATATTTACCAAAAATTCAAATTTAACTGGGCATCCTGTATTTTTATTTGCTGACTCTGGAAACCTCAGGGCTCCTATAATCTGAAGGACTCCTGCCCCAAAGTACCCACCCCTAGAGAGCAGAGATTCATTTATATAATCAAGTCTTTCAGTTCACTCAAAGAGGCAGGAACACATCTGCAGCAAGTAAGAGCTGGCTTACCCCAGGATGGTGCCATCCACTAGCAATGGGCAGGGAAGACACTCTGGTCCATTAGGCAAAAGACTAGCTAGAGAAGGGGGAAGTAGAGGGCAAAGTGGGGGTCCAGACGGCTGGGTCATAAAATGGGAGCATGAAATGTCAGATGGGTGGAGGACGGTAGAAAGGAGAGAGGCAGTTCTGGAAGAAAGAGGAAAAAAAAAAGCTAACAAATAAATAAATAGATAGATAACTAACTAACTAACTAACTAACTAACTAACAACTCTTGCCTCTTGACAACTGTAATTATCTAAGCTGTTCCTGCCAGTGCATAGACCGTGCTACTGTGATTTCCCTCATAGTGGGGCCTGGTGTCAGTGAGCAGGGCTTGGTAAGGGAAGGCCAGAAAAAGTGCCTCCACCGATTATCCACATCCAGGCAAACCTTTCCTTAGGAAGGAATTATTTAAATGGGTTTGTGTTCCAGTTTTCTCAAACAAAATAAACTCGTGTTCTTTTCCCTAAGACTCTAACTGGTTTTGTTTCGCACAATTTGCTGTTTTTGCCTCATCCCCTTGCAGAACCACAGTGACCACCAAGGCCTCACGCACCTTTGCAGTGAACCGCAATCGCCCCATCCGTGTTCTCGCAGATGTTCAGGAACCTTCGCACGATGTTGTCACTGGGCGTGCTGCCGTCTATGAAGAAGAGGTCATAGTGCTCGAAGCCGGCGTCTGTGAAGCGCTTTGCCTCGTAAATCTTTTTGTTCAGCCTCACGACTGCAGTCACGTTATGCTTTTTGAAATAAGGAAAGTAGGCTTCAGGGGCGTGCAGAGGATAGCCTGAAGAGAAAACGGAGCTGTAAGCACAAGGCAGGTGTTCCACCTTACACACCCAGAAGCACAAAAGCCCTTCACAATAAAGTTCATGATTCTCAACAGAGCCTAGGAAGAAAGTGCATTTCCCAAGAGGTCGAAGCACATTCCTAAGGCAGCAGCAGTCTGAATAACTGGAAAAAAAAAAAAAAAAACACCACAGGAGAGGAAAAACCTTTTCTGAGTATTGGAAATAGCTCATGAAAAGTCAAACCTCCACCCATAGGATTCAAATCCTGGCAGCATACGTCTCCCAAACTGAAACAAGGATGCCCTGGAATGTGCTCAGTAGGCCTGGAAAGATTCTTTGTGCTGTTTCTTCCACTTGACAAATACTTTTCAATTACAGTTAAACCCCTTTCGCCAGGGGATTAGTTTCCATCCATAGTGCAATCCGTGCCACAAAAGAGATTAATAATTATTAAGCACCTATCATGTGTAAGTAACCATCGCATATGACTTCTTTAAATTCTCAAAACAGCCTGTTAAGGTAAGAATAGTTCATCCCATTTAAGAGACTGAGAAATGAAAACAGTTTAATGATTTTTTGTAGACATTTTCTCTTTTGAAAGGTGGGGGTACAGGTAGTGAGCCTCTAAACCCCCTTTTGTTTCGAATGGGTCCAGCATCGTGTGAGTATTCCCAGGAGCTACAGACCTAGACTTGGCCAATCAACAGAGGTGACCCCTGGTGGCTTTGGCCACTGCAGCCCTTGCCCCCAGCCCCAGCTACTAACAGGGGACTCATTTCTCAGCACCCTGATTACCGCATCTGGAACTTCTTCAGGGTTCAAGGACTCACAGCATACCAGGTGAGACAATCTACTTAGAACTCATTCAGGGTGGTGAGCCCCACACAAATGGGCAGCAGCAGCCTGCACAGTGAACCAGCAATGGCTGCCCTATGACCTTGGCTACATTTCTTGTTGCCTCAGACTCTGCCTGTGCTGGTCGTTTCCTATATTCTCTCAGCTGCGAGCCAACCCTCCCATGCTGGGGCCGGGGTCTGCGGATGGCATTTGCAGCTAGCTTCCTGTCAGTTCAAAAAACAGGAGGCATGAAGCACAACCAGAGTGACTGGAGGCCAGAGGAAGGAGAAGGGACTTCCCTGTGGGGGCCAGCAAGGCTTTGGCAGCAGAACACAGGAGCGGCCAGAGCTCCCAGCACCAGGCTGCAGCCCAGCCCCTACGTATCTGCTCCTCAGCCCCCAATTGCAAACACCAGCTGGGCAGCATTCTCTTCCCAGCTCCCGATACCAGCCTGGCTGCCCTCCCAAGACCCTGGCTGCCAGTGACCTCACTTTCTCCCCTTTTAAAGGCAGTAGCTGTTTCCTCCATAACATTCTGGTTTCTTCAGTGTGGTCCTTTTCCTGTTTAGCCTTCTCTGTAACGAATCCCTTGAATGAAACTTACTCCATTTAAAATGGTGTGGTTTCCATTTCCCTGCCTGGACCCTGCTGAGACATGATCTCCCTTGGATCCTGTTCATTTTCTAGGCCTCACTCTCCAGCCTTCCCTTGGAGGCTGTGAGATCCCCAGCGTAATCCCACGCAATGCCTTTTTGGTTTAATTTACCAGAGATGGGTTCTGTTGCCTGTAACCAAGCCCTAACTGGTCTACCTGGCCAAGGTCACACAGTGGATGGAGGCAGAACTGGAAGGCAGGTCAAACTAATCCACAGCCCAGATACGTCATGTTTACAGGCCATGCTTTTTCCGAGCAAACAGGTAATACAGGGCTTATTTTCCATCTTCGGTGTAGAAGCAGTAACTTGCACACACACACATTTAGAGAGAATGGGTGCTTTTCTACTTGGAAAAAACAAATCTGTTTTTCTACCAGGCTCAACTTATTTTCCAGCAACAGATTCACAGCCTAAAGGAGAAAAGAACTGTGGTCGGTAGAAGGAAACAAGAGCTTTCCTACCATGGAAGAACGGGAAGAAGAGGACGCCTTCCCTTGGTGTGGTAGGCTGATGAGCACTTCTGACCCTGGGTTCCTAGCATACCTGGTACCTCCGTGATGGCACCTGTTACCTGATGTGCTATGGCTGGTTTAGTGTCAATCCCCTCACCTCCTCTGCCAAGACTGGAAGAATATTTCTTTTCACCTATTAATTTCCATCAGGAGTAAATGGCATTATAGATAATATACCTAAACCAACTATTAAGAGAAACTATGTGTCCATTTGGATGAAAAAAAAAAAACCAAAACACTGGACGGTTATCCAAATATGGCAATAGGATACAGAAATAATAATGATAATGATAATAATCATAACTAACATTTACTAAGCACTTACTCTGTGCCAGGCACTAAACTTAAGTGCTTCAGATAGGTCATCTCCTTAAACCTTGCAATTAGCCAATTACTGCTGCCTAGAAAAGTGAACGAGCTCACATACACAGCTGGTAAGAGACAGAGGCAGTATCTGAACCCTGGCAGTCAGAATCCAGGGCCTGTGCTGGGGCCGATTTCAAGTAAGATCCAACCTGATTCTATCTGTTAGGTCTCCAAATAAAGGAATATTACATGAACATTAGAGGCTGCACTTCCTAGAGCTGGTGAGCATGTTTCTTTAAAATCCCTCAAACTCTTTCAAGTCAGCTGTAACCAATGACAATGACAATATCCTACAACCTCTGAATAACTGTGGGTATTATCACTGCATTTGGGACTGATTTTAGCAACGTGCAGAACGGAGCATTCATCAGCCCCGTCCTCTATTTGGCCGCTAGATGGCGCCCTGGCATCAATAAAGCACAGGCAGAGCCCTAGAGCAGCGTGAAATCTGAATTTCAGAGCAGAGAGATTTAAAATTCATCTCTTCCCAGCCCGTCATTTAAAGCTGAGAAACTGAAGAACAGCAAAGGACTAGTCCACACAGGCATTATTAAGAGTAAAAACCTCAAAATGGGCAGGCAAATGTAGGACGCGATAAAATATGTTTATTAGGCTAATTAATGAGAAAAATGTAATCAGAATATCTGCTATCTAATAAGCACCTATTATGTGCCTGACGCTGTGCCAGACACTTCATATAATATCTCTAATCTTCACTACATGCCTGCACTGTGCATCCTATTCCCCCTCGCCCCCCCCCCCTCCCCCCATGTGGTATACAAGGGAACTGAAGCTCGGAGAAGTTGACGGGGTCTGGGAAGTTCACACAGCCAGTAAGGGGCAGTCAGGCTCCATGGCCCAACTGTGCATACCTGCTTCTGTCATGAAAGGATCAGGCTGAATCGGCTTCAAATTGTTGCAATTCCCTCTCAAGCTTTCCCTCTGTTCTTCTTCTTCTTTTGTTTTTTTGTTTGTTTGTTTGTTTTGTTTTAAATAGAGATAAGAAGGACATTGCCATCGGAGAGTTTGGGGGATTTTTTGGAAAACTGGAAATCCGAAATACGTTTAATTCTACCACTATATTATTCACGCAGCATCTCAAATTTAAGCAAAAAAAAGGTAGAGCTCAACAACAACAACAAAGGTAAGGGGACTTCTGTCCCTCACCATCGAAATAATGTGAACCAAGACAACTGTAAAAATTGTATTTGCTCTCTGTGGACACAACACACACTTGAGACTCTTACAGTGCATTCTGCCCAGATCCCAAGATTTTAGGGCTTCTTTTGTTACACCCTAACAATGGCTGTTTGAGTGTTCATTTTCTTAAAATCTACCGTTTCTACTAACAAACCCCTAAATGACTTTCAGCCTCCTCAGGAAACAGAGTTTCTCAATTAAAAAAAAAAAAAAAAGCACCCAGATTACACTGTAATTGGATCAAGTTTATTAATCCCATCACACAATTATTTTCTTAAGCTCAAAAAACATTTACAAAGTAGTTAAAGCCCTTTTACAAAAACTACAACGAAGCTTCTAATGAATATCAGATCTTAAAATGGGGAGTCCAGCAGAGTATCAATATTTACCAATGACAGCCCTAAGTCAGAATGTTCTAGGCATCATAAAAACCAACAAATACTAGGTGAACAGCCCTTTCAGAACTTTTTTTCTCGATGTAAGAGGGTACAATATATGCAGGGGGTGGGGGGGGAAAGATGTAGATAGAGCAATATTTTAAAGGGCTTATTTCTAGATTATATAATTACAAGTGACTTTCCTTTACATCGCTTAAATTTTCTGTAGTGAACATGTACTTCTTCTGTAATAAGATGAAAAAGAACATAGAATTTGGAATCAAGGAGACCTGTATTTGAATCCATGCACTGCCACTTTCTGGCTGTGTAAACCTGGGCAAGTCAGGTAACTCCTCTGAGCCTCTATCTTCTCTTCCATAAAATAACTACCACCTCCCCCAGAGGGTGGTTCTGATTATTACGAAGATATGTGCACAAAAGGCTTAGCACCATTCCTGGCACATAAGCAAATGGTAGCTACAATTATTTCCCAGTATTACAATATGCAACCAAAAAGAATTTTTAAAGATTTTTGACAATTAAGGAAGTACAGTCTTCCCTTTATAAAATAAATAAGACACAGGGATGTAATAGACAGCGTAGGAAATATAATCAATAATATTGTAACAACTTTGCATTATGACAGATGGTAACCAGACTTAACGTGATAACCATGTCCTAATGTATAGAAATATCAAATCACTATGTTACACACCTAAAACTAATACAATATTATAGGTCAACTGTTATTCAATTTAAAAAAGTTGTCACATAAAATATTCATAGCCTTTTATCTGCTGATTCTACTACTTAAGAATTTAGAGAAGAAATGAGAACTACAAAGAAAATGCATGAATGTGTTTGCCAACCATGACAGTTTTAAAAAGAGAAAAACTGTAAATAATGTAGATTTCATTCAAAAAGTAATTAACTAACAGCATTATGGCACATTGCTGAATAATATACAATGCAGTCATGGAAAAGTATAATGAAAATCTACATTTACTACCATGGAAAGAAGTCTGTAATATGTGAAGTGAAAAAAGCTGATATGAGACAGGAATCATGATGCTATACTTATAAAGAAAGAAAGGTTTACATTTATAAGTGTGTGTGTGTATTCCACTGGAAGAGGGGGAAGTGTGTGCAAGCAAACACAGAGAAGCAGATGGAAAGAAAATTAAAACCCCTATTATCCCACCACCAACTATTAACCCTTGAAAACTTGGGTAGAATTACAGGTCATTTTTATGCTTTTTTATTAATTCATCTGCATTTTATTTTTTCATATGTATTACCTCTCAAAATATTTTAAATGATTCTTTCCATTACACCTCTCATCTTCTCTTTAAGAAAATGTCACAAGGGGCGCCTGGGTGGCTCAGTCTGTTGAGCATCTGACTTTGGCTCAGGTCATGATCTCTTTGACGAGTTTCAGCCCCACATCAGGTTCTGTGCTGACAGTGCAATGCCTGGAGCCTGCTTCGGATTCTGTCTCCTTCTCTCTCTGCCCCTCCCCTGCTCTCACTCTGTCTCTCTCTCTCTCTCTCTCTCTCTCAAAAATAAACAAACATTAAAAAAAATTTTTTTTAAAGAAAAAGAAAATGTCACAAAACATGTGAATCTTAAATAGCAAAACTCTTTCAACTTTGTCAAATGAACACCCGCTGACAAAGCCACTACTGAAACCATGCACCTACCAAGATGTTCTGGGTCTGAGTCAGATTGTTTTGCACAGGAGGCCAAAGGTAAGTGTAATCAATCCTGTCTTGAAAGACCAACCACCAGAAAGCAGTTTCCCTGGGCACATAACATGTTAGTCCTAACAACCCTCATGACAGAGGGTTAGTTAGTCAATGTCTGGAGCAAAGTTCATTAGCAAATTCATGAATGAGAAGATGTAATTCTGGCTTCAGTACAGAGGCCTCCTATTTGAGAGCTTAAGTCTCTAGACCTGCCTTCCCCATCACAGGGAAAGCATGATTCAAGGAAAATTCCCTGGAAGGTATGTCATGGGCGTGAACTGAGGAGCACATGTGTGGGAGTGCAAACAAATTAGCAAATCTAAATGCATGAATAACAACATACAATGAAACTAGAGTTTAGAATTAATACTTGGGATGATGTGGGATTCCTGAGTGGCTCAGTCGGCTAAGTGTCCAACTTTGGCTCAGGTCATGACCTCAGGGCTAGTGAGTTTGAGCCCCTCGTGGGCTCTGTGCTGACAGCTCGGAGCCTGGAGCCTGTTCAAATTCTGTCTCCCTCTCTCAAAAGTAAATAAACATTAAAAATTTTTTTTAAAATACTTACGATGATGATAATGCAGAAAGAATAAATCTCAATCAGGGGTTTTTGGATTATGTTCCTTCAAAACACAGATGTTCCACTGAGAACAAACTGAGGGTTGATGGGGGGTGGAAGGGAGGGGAGGGTGGGTGATGGGTATTGAGGAGGGCACCTTTTGGGATGAGCACTGGGTGTTGTATGGAAACCAATTTGACAATAAACTTCATATATTGAAAAAAAAAAAAAAACACTGATGTTCCAGAGCTGTGAGCAGATAAGGAGCTATTGTGTTCATAAGTGAAATTTTTAAATTTTATGTACTCCTCCCATAAATTATCCTTAAATCTTTGGTGCCTATCAATACTTGTCTTCTAGGAAGGTAACAGATGAAAATAAGTAGAAAATAAACATTAAAGGGAAAACTCACGTAGCTGATCATATGTCATTCAAGAGGCTTATTTTTTGTTTTGCTTTTTTTTTTGGCGTCCTGAGTATATATGCCCCTGGCTATACCTATACTGCAAATGAGTAACTTAATGACTGTCAGCTGGAAAAGTATTCTTGTCATCATAATGGAACTAAATAAATAGATCAACATTTATTTGATGTAATAAATAATAAAATAAATAGATCAACAATAAATAGATCACTAAATAATAAATAGTGGCAACATTTAGAAGCTAAGCTCTGGGATGGAGTACTAGTTCCCCCATTACTCTGGACAAAACCCTACTCATAAGCCTCCGTTTCTTCCTCTGCAAAATGGAGATAAATGTACCTATACCTCATACAGGGTTGAGTGTGCATTAAGTGAGATAATGCTGTGATTAGCTAGTAACTAGTGCACAGCAAGCATTCAATAAATGACACCTGTTGACACCACCATCGTCATTACTGTGCCACATGATGTTCCCCAGAGCATACCTTGACGTAACACCCCACCACCAAATCTCAGAACAACGGACAAAGTGCAACAATCTGCTGATTGGTTTGACCAGTTTGCTTCTCAGATTCTTCTTTCATAATTGGGTCAGGCAAAGTGAGCATCCTATTTATGGCAATCTAAAAATTTTCTAGTGTTTAAACAGTGATTATTCACCACCTACTAAACTATAATACTTAACACACTAATTACTACTGTTCAATTTTTGACTAATAGATATTCTTTGGAGAATATTATCAAAAGAAAGGATTATCTGAAGAAATTAAAGAAGATGAACTGAAATAAATGTTTGGATGGTAAAGTAAAGAAAAACCTACCATTTTCAATTTTGCTTTTTGGATGTGGTCCACTAAATGCTAAAAATTTTCCTGGAACAATCCAGTTGAAGTCACCATTTTCAACTCGCTGGCAGAATTTTGTGAGAAAAGAGAAGAAAAATATTTTATAATTCTTATACAACTTAGGAAACCCTTACAAACAAAACTGGTTTTTACTCTGTTAGTACTATTGGACGTACATGAAGACAAAGTAATATAGCTTAAAATAAAAACATGCATCTGATTCTCAAAATTATATTTCAATACACTTCAGAAAAAGTTTTCTGTAGACTGTATGAAAAGTTAGGAAAACTTTATTTAAAGTGGGGGTACTTTGCTTAAAATAATTTTGTGTCCTGGCTACTCTGCAATGACATGAGATGAAAACAAATATTACTTGTCCCTGCAATAAATAAAAGGGCAAGAAGATAAAGGACAGAAAATATAAGCACTTTCTATGAACATGGTAAACATATTTTAAAGAATGAAAAAAAAATTATAAATATCAGGGTCATAGTGAACACACTTCCTTTTTTTTTTTTTTTTTTTTTTCTGTTTTTATAGGTGGCTACTGTTGTCAGGGCTGATTTTTAGACTGGGAAGCAGAAGGAGACAAGAGTGAGAACAGAGGATCATTAAACCCTCAAGTCAGCCAAGGTCTATGGCAGGAGTGGCAAACCCAAACAGCGACACGGGTCTGACAAGAGACATAAATAAAGGCAGGTGCGGGGCGCCTGGGTGGCTCAGTCGGTTAAGTGGCCGAATTCGGCTTAGGTCATGATCTCGCGGTCCGTGAGTTCGAGCCCCGTGTCGGGCTCTGTGCTGACAGCTCAGAGCCTGGAGCCTGTTTCAGATTCTGTGTCTCCCTCTCTCTGACCCTCCCCCATTCATGCTCTGTCTCTCTCTGTCTCAAAAATAAATAAACGTTAAAAAAAATTTTTTAAAAAAAAGGCAGGTGCTCCTCAGCTCTGGCTAATTTAGTCACCTTGCAGGAAAGGCTAACTGAATGTGGCTGATTTTCTGAATGCATTTTCAGGTGAAATCTCTCTGTATGTAATGTTGACTATTTTAAGTTTTTAAATATTATGAAACTAAATAAAACACACCTGCGGGTCGACTTTGATCATCAGTTGTCAACCTCTGGTCTACACTCTCTAAAAGATCCTCAGAAAAGGCCTGAAGACCAGCATCCTCCCACTGCTCCACTATCTCCTCCACTGTCTTCCCTTCCCAACATGCCTCTAAACCCATGGAACACTGGGGCAGGGCTGAGGGTACCCAACATTTTGCAGGGAATTAGGACATATCTGTGCAATGCATCATAAAATACATGTGTCGCTTCTCCACATAAGCATTCTTTAGCCCACCTGCAAACCGCCCCCCCACCCAGGCCCACCTTCTCCTCCCCATCTCCACCCTCAGGGCTCTCTAGCACTGCACAGATACCTCCCCAGGCTGGGAAGGAAGGCAGTTCTCTTTACTGGGCCAAGAGTATCCATTAAAAAAGCTCTCTCCTCCACCACTACATGGCAAAGACCTCAATGGTAGGAATATTTATCAAATACAGTCTACACTCTACCACAGGAGTTCTTAAGTATTTGTTAAATTAATTGGGAGTAATGCTATCAAGGAAACCTGGAACCTCTACTTTATTTATACTACCATTATCATTTCCCATTTTCATGAAAATCAAAAGTTAGCTGTACAATTTCTATGTTTCAAACGAGATGTTTCTTTCTAGTTAGCAAAAGTTATAAAAATGAAACTTTTCATGACACTATAAACATCTGAATTGTGTTCATCTAACTGTAATAAATATAATATCCCCATAATGCCAGAAATAAAATCTTAGGAATACTGTGAGTGCTATCACATGCCAAGTTATATCTCAGGTATAACTATCTATTTATAACAATTTGAATAAAGAATCTAATATATAGCTCTATGATAATTAAACTTTTTCTTGTTTAAAGAAAGCAGTCTCTAATGTTCCAATATCCCTATTAAATAATTAATAAACTTAAAACATTACTTAAAAATTCAAAAATAAAAGTATGTCCTAATCATCAAAAGGCTAAACGCAATTCTTTATGAACAGTAAAAGAAAACAGGTTTCTATGTTCACTATTTCTGTATCCTTGACCACTAGGTAAGCCTAGATAAATATATTGTGTTACGTCTGTTAATTTGGATTACAGACATCCATTTGGTTAAACAGTAACCTTTTATAATCAATCATATGGAGAAAGGCAATGGACTCACTAAGATACATTCACTCACAAAACCAAAAGAATATGTTTGCAAATCTGCCTACCCAAAAAGATAAACACTAGGTAATACTAGACTATATTCAGTAGCCTGGATAAGGCTGATGGAGTAAACGAAATTTGGGTCTCAGATCCAAATCTGAAAAAAGTTAATAAGGAAGTTACAGCTTTTAACTGACTAATGTAACATAAGCTTACTTTGTTAAGGTTCCCAAATTAATATTTGTGCCTTCTATCACAGTGAATGATACAAATGTCAATATTTATCAATAATAAAATATTTAAGATGACACAAATTGGTTTTCTAATTAAATACACACACACACACACACACACACACACACACACACTTCAAAGAAATCTAAATCAGACAGGAACTTAAGGTACTTTCCAACCCTACCACATTTTATAAACAAACATCTCAGCAAGTGTGAGGCAAGAGGATGGTTTTCCCGCTTACATTCCAAAGCCTACAGCCTACCAAGTACTACTTAGGAAAACTACACATTCTTCACTATAATAAAATTAAAAAAAAAAAACAAAAAAACTGAATTCCTGAAACTGATACATTTAAATGTTAATATTCACTTTACTACAGGAGTCTTCAGTCTACAAAAGATTCGCCAGGTTTCTTTGAAATAGTTAACTGTGCTGGTGCATTTAAAATATCATCTGAGGGGCTCCTGCGTGGCTCAGCTGGTTAAGCATCTGACCCTTGATCTCTGCTCAGGCCTTGATCTCAGGGGTGTGAGCACAAGCCCTGCCCAGTGTGGAGCCCACTTTAAATAAATAAAAAAATAAATGTTTGGAAAACAAAGAACTCAAAGTTGCTTACAAAAAAGTAAATAGCAGTATTAAAACTGAAAAAATAGGGGCGCCTGGGTAGCTCAGTCAGTTAAGCATCTGACCCTTGATCTCTGCTCAGGCCTTGATCTCAGGGGTGTGAGCACAAGCCCCGCCCGGTGTGGAGCCTACTTTAAATAAACAAACAAACAAACAAACAAACGTATGTTTGGAAAACAAAGAACTCAAAGTTGCTTACAAAAAAGTAAATAGCAGTATTAAAACTGAAAAAATAAAAAAAGTAAAAGTAACTGACTTGAAAACATAAATTTTTACATCTAAGAAATATATCCATGCCAGTAAGGCATACCTCTGTTGTACTGGTCACAAAATATATTTTTCAGTCCAAATGCTGAAAATCAATTGGCCTTACACCACTGTAATAGACAGTAAAATAGAAAAGACAGACCTTGAGCTTAACAAGTACAGGATTGATCCCCTTTATCAACAGATAGGTTTCCTAAGACAACATGGACAAACTGTTTTTAAGCACATTTCAACATTCATTAAAACATTTGCTGAGCCTTTATTATACATTAACGACTATCACTCGGTGTCACACATAAAATAATAAAAAGTATCTTCTCTGTGATCTTAAGGAGTCTGAAAGCAAGTGGGAGTGACCAATAACAGTAATAATAATAGATGCAAATACATATTTACCACCAACTCTGTACTAGGCACTGCTCATTCAGTCCTTACAGAAATCCTATGAGGTGGGCGCTACTCTAGTCTCTATTTTACCCATTGCTACAGACTGAATGTGTGTGTCCCCTCAAAATTCACACATCAAAACCTAATCCACAATATGATGGTATGTGGAGGTGGGGTCTTTGGGAGGCGGTTAGGTCATAAGGATGGAGCCCTCACAAATGGGACAAGCATCCTTACAAAAAAGACCCCAGAGAGCTCCCTTACCCCTTCTACCATGTGAGGACCCAGGGAGAACACGGCCACAGAAGAAGGCCACCAGACACCAAACGTGCTGGTGCCTTGATCTGGGATCTTCCAGCCTCCAGAACTGTGAGAATGTTTGTTGTTTAAGCCACGCAGTCTATGGTATTTTTGTTACAGCAGCCCAAACTAAGACACCCATTTAAAAAAAAATAAAGAGTTGCATTAAACTTTGAAACGTGGGGCGCCTGGGTGGCTCAGTCAGTTGAGTGTCCAACTTTGGCTCAGGTCATGATCTCATGTCTGTGGGTTTGAGCCCCACATCAGGCTCTGTGCTAACAGCTCAGAGCCTAAAGCCTGCTTCAGATTCTCTGTCTCCCTCTCTCTCTGCCCCTTCCCTGCTCACTCTGTCTTTCTATCTCTCAAAAATAAACATTAAAAAAAAAGTGCTATAATAGAAGTATGTAAGAGGTTTAACAGTGGCACAAGACTATTTGAAAAAATCAAAAAGAACTAAAAGTCTCTTTTTATTCATTAAAAAGCACCTTCCTTGGGGCGCCTGGGTGGCTCATTCGGTTGAGTGTCCGACTTCAGCTCAGGTCATGATCTCACAGTTTGTGGGTTCAAGTCCCGCATCAGGCTCTGTGCTGACAGCTTGCTCGGAGCCTGCAGCCTGCTTCAGATTCTGTGTCTCCTTCTCTCTCTCTCTGCCCCTACCCCGCTAATGCTCTATCTCTGTCTCTCAAAAATAAATAAATGTTAAAAAAAATTTTTAATAAAAGCAACTTCCTTTTATTTTCCTAACTTCTAAAACAATAAAATAGTGTTGATGGTATAGTTGTATTACATAAACACAAATATGCTGCAGTGATTGGTACTTTATGTGTTTAAAGCAAAGCAAATATTTGAGTTATTTGGTTTAAATTAAAATGGCATGCCATCTGGCATCTTAAATAATCAAACTCTAGATTATTAATTTAGATTTGCTGTTGACAGACAGTGTGGTGGAGGGAAAGAGGAGGGCCCCATGTGGATGACTATTTCACCTCTGCTAGCTCCAGCTGGGGTGGGGAGACACTGATGGTAGAAAACACTAGTGGAGGGGCTGGGTGGCTCAGTGGGTTGAGCATCTGATTCTTGATTTCAGCTCAGATCATGATCTCACAGTTCTCGAGATCAAACCCTGCATCAGGCTCTGCACTGAGAGCATGGAACCTACTTGGGACTCTCTCTCTCCCTCTCTCTGCCCCTCCCCTGCTCACTCTCTCCCTCTTTCTCAAAATAAATAAATAAACTAGAAAAAAAAAAACAAAACACTTAGGGGACTGCTCCAGCAGCTCAAACTAATGACACCTCTGCTGATGCAGCCACAGGGAGCACAAACCCAGTGTAAGTTTGCAGGTGCCCTCCAGTGCTCAAGACATGATTATTTGAGGCCACCAGCACATACACGATTGTTGAAAATTGGAAACAGGTGCCCTCACCCATGAAGAGTGTGTTCAACCACAAACCAGAACCCTAGAGAGCAGCAGCATTTCAGGTGGATAAAGGAAGAGAAAGTACTTGCAAAGGAGACTGAGAAGGATGGCCAGAGACTCAAGGAAGAGAAAAGCAAGAGATGGATCCTTACAAGTTAGGGAAGGAAAGTGAGTATCCAGAATTAGAGAGTGGCCACAGGATAAATTAAGTAGGAAGAGGACCAAACACAACCATCTGGTTTTGCTAACTTTTGTATTAGCAAGGACAGGTCCAGCAGACTCACAAAAGTAAAGACCAGACCATAATCAACTAATGACTGAATAATAACAGAGTCAAGACTGCTCTCTTAAGAAGCTTGGAGGTAAAAGAAAGGATAGAAACCAAACAGCAATTAAAGAGGAAGGAAAAAAACCATGGGAAATTTCTTAGGACAAGGTAGACCTCAAAACATTTTATAGAGTCAACCAACATGACCTTTGAGCCAGCAATAGGTGTAATGGATTAACAGATGTGGAAACACTGGGTGCCTCCACATTTGCAGGTGCAGTGTCCAGGAAGGAATTTTGCTTCCTTGAACTTGTAGCCTTTGAGTGGTATACTCAATACTACAAGATAGCCCCAGGGAAATGCTTCTAATAGTTCTTTGAGTAGTCAAATCACTGTGGGAGGCATACCTCCACAGTTCCTCCAGGTGGTCAGGACATGCTCACATACCTGCATTCTGGAGCTTGCTTGACCCCAGTCCTATGGCAGGAATTCACAATTACAAGGGCAGAAATTCACATTTTTCCAGTTCCATAATCCATGAACAAGAGGGCAGACTAAGCAAGCAGCACCGAGATTACATTCTAGTTTGCTCTACAAACTCTAACCCAAAGCAGTCTTGAAACATCATACCTTAGGTGTTCAACAGCATTGAGACCTGCTGTTGACCTGAGGTGACACACTGAGCAAAGGAAAACCCAACGAATGTTATCAGTTCTCAAGGTACATACAAAAAAGCATCCTCAGGAGTCTACACCACCTGGTCAATTTGACAATTTACTTATTAACAGCAATGAAGGATGACAAAGTCAACCTGGAGACAGTCTCTGCTCATATATTAAACTAAACTGATGTTACATGGACTCCCTGCTTGAAGATTATAATCCCTAGCAATCCTGTGTTACAAATAACTGGTTAAAAAAAAATTTTCACTATTAGAACACAGACTGGCTGGTAATGAAAGAATGAAACATCATTTATTGATGCTATCTACCATAGTTAATACCTTTTTCCCTTGGAGTGTTACTACAAAATCAGAATGAATTCTTAATTAATAAATCTTGGTCCCTTTCATTAGAAAGTAGTTATTTTTAGCAAATTATATAAAATATTTTGAAATACGCTACACTCCTGTTTTTAGTATGCATTCGGTCATGTCTTTATTCTTTCGTTTTACAAACATTCAATGACGGCCCACTATGAGCATACTATGCTACTGGTTACTTACTCAGACAAAGATGAGTAAGACTCGGTTCCTGACCTCAAGTAGCCAGAGTGTAGGGAAGACACAGATGTGTAAATAGAGCATCAAGCAACACTGTGTGAGAAGAGCTCCCACAGAGCTAAGAATAACTTAGACACATGCACATAAATATGGTGGGCAGGAAAGAAGGGATCACAGGCAGGAGGGGGGAACAAGAGCATGCCGGAAGGCACAAAAGCATGCAGCTGCGAAGCCCATAAAGGACTTAACATAAGAGACTGATATAATCAGACACAATTTCTAAAACATATACTCCGATAGTAATATGAACACTTGATGGAAGAGGCCCAAGAGTCAACAAAGACCCTTGGGACACCCGGGTGGCTCAGTCAGTTGAGCATCTGACTCTTGATTTCAGCTCAGGTCATGATCTTACAGTTGTGGGATAGAGTCCCACATTAAGCCCCACATCAGGCTCCATGCTCAGCATGGAGCCTGCTTAAGATTCTCTCCTTCTGCCTCTCTCCCCTGCTGTGCTCTCTCTCTCTCTCTCTCTCTCTCTCTCTCTAAAATAAAATTGAAAGAAAGAAAGAAAGAAAGAAAGAAAGAAAGAAAGAAAGAAAGAAAGAAAGAAAGAAAGAAAAGGAAGGAAGGAAGGAAGGAAGGAAGGAAGGAAGGAAGGAAGGAAGGAAGGAAGGGAAAGAGAAAAGGAAGGAAGGAAGGACCCATTCCCAGACATGCAGAATTGACCAATGCTTCCTTATAAACAGTTCCCACATGGGCTACATTATAATGTGGCTAAGATAATGTGAAATCACCTTCTAGAATAGCAATGCTCTTTTACCTAAAGAATACCCTGTAGGTGAAAATAGCAATAAAAATGACTTACTGCTAGAAAAATCACTAGAATATCTCAGGAGCAAAATTTTCCACATTCAGCCTGTCATGAATGAATGAGAAATTCTGTGTAGACAACTAATCTGCTCAGCAAGAAAATGGGGCTTGTGGTGAAGGTCAAACATGATAAATTCACAGAACGAGGCAGAGGGATATATAGATTCTAAGATAGCAGATGGTAAGAATAAAGGTTCTCACCCCATACATGAAGAGATGAAATTACAGGAAACCTCTTGAGAAAGAAAAAAAAAAAAGACTGGACCCAGCAAATATACTGAGCAAATAGAAGGTATTTAATAAGTGTTCAATAAACAAACTGAAAAGTAATCAACTGAAGGCCACAAAGAATGTAATGCAGCTTCTTGTCCCCCATATAACAAAAGTTTATCTGTACACCGTTATTTCTGTAGAACAAAGCTTTCCAACAAAATGTAGATCCCTGGGCAGAGACGGGGGCAGCCAGAGTCCCCTAGGCCAGTCATCAACAGCTATGGGCTATGACCACAGGGTGCTGAGCAAATATTATTTTCCATGTATGCCTTGAGGAGAGAAACAAAAGGAGGCCCTACGCAGTGACTCCACACAGGCAGTAACCAGTCTTTCTGTCACCAGGTCTGCAGTAGCCAAGCATGGCTCTAACCACGTCCATCAAGTAACCACTGTTAACGTGGTCCAGGTTTGTCAGCATGGAAAAGCAAAGGGCCAAGTCCACAATTCCAGGAAATATCCTCATACTGACAATGCTGCGTCACTGAAAGCATTTTTTTTCTCAAAAAAAGGAATGATTTATGGGGGGGGGGGGGGGGATAAAAAGATAGTGGAAGATATAAAATAGCTCAGAGAAAGGAGTCAAAGTGATTTCGTAGTTTTTTGAAGTAGGCTTTACGTAAACTTTAAGCTCCATCTAATCCCCAAAAAGGTATTTAAGGCAATTCCTAGGGATTGCGTGGGCCAAATTCGGGTTGGGGCAATGAACATAAGCCACAGCAGTGAGGCACATCCACACGCTGCCACCGAAGCTTGTTTCCTTGCACTTCTCTCCTCCTCCCGTCTCCCCAGGAAAGGGTGCTGCTGAGTTTGTCTGTGTGTGGCCAACATAGACACATCAGCAAAAAGGACAACCCTTCTGGTAAACAGGAGAAAGCCCCTCGGAGACCACCAAACCACAAACTAAAGACACAACTTCAAATTCTCTTTGATAAATAACAACTGCTTAAAAGCAGCACCATTAATGATTAGTGGCGTGTAGGCAAGGCCTTATTTACCCAAGAAAGAATGTTAAAAAGATTGACCGAAGGGGCGCCTGGGTGGCTCAGTTGGTTGGGTGTCTGACTTTTGCTCAGGTCATGATCTCACGGTTTGTGGGTTCGAGCCCTGAGTTGGGCTCTGTGCTGACAGCTCGGAGCCTGGAGCTTGCTTCAGATTCTATGTCTCCCTCTCTCTCTGCCCCCACCCCACTAATGCTCTGTCTCTCTCCCTCTCTCAAAAATAAATAAACGTTTAAAAAATTAAAAAAAAAAGGTTGACTGAAGGCAGACTCAGTGGATGGGTGCTGTTATTTCTAGGTCTCCCAAGCAGGACATCATCCTACATGAGCAGTAACAGTATAGAGGTATGGCCAGGGTACAGCTCCTCACGTCCGCTTAGGTGCATAATTTGAATACTCAAGCTCTTTCATCTTCATTGTCGTTTGCCAGGGCAAAAGGTCTATTTCCATTTTTCAAGTGACCTGATTAATGGCTAGGTTTTGAAAGAGTGGCTGCTTTCTTAGTTCTGTGAAAACCCGAAAAGAAATCTGTTGGGAAAGTATGAATGTTTTGACACTGGTTCTTAGTAGAAGCTTTTGGACCACATTCTCACAGTTACTTCAGGGGACCTTGGTGGCCGAGCTGCCAGAATTACATCTGTTTGATCAGTGCAGATGTGAAAAATGCACAGGCAACAGCTTGGCAAGACCTGAGAGGCCACATGTCGGAAGATACTTTTGGTCATCAATTATTAATGGGCCATTTTGCAAGTCACATAAAAATAAAGCAAGAGCCTGAGATATCTTACCCCAAGCCTTCTAAATATGGCAGGACCTTAACTCTTAGGTGAACAATTAGATTACCTGAAGCAAGAAGACATAACCTGTTCTGCTTATCCAAGGCTTCACTTCATTCCGAAGGACCCCGACTTTCATGGGCAAGCCTGTCCTTGTGGAATCTGCCCTCTCGTGGGGGCGCCTGGGTGGTTCAGTCGGTTAAGCGTCCGACTTCAGCTCAGGTCATGATCTCACGGTTTGTAGGTTAGAACCCTGCATCGGGCTCTGTGCTGACAGCTCAGAGCCTGGAGCCTGGAGCCTGCTTTGGATTCTGTGTCTCCCTCTCTCTCTGCCCCTCCCCTGCTTGTACTCTGTTTCTCTCTCTCTCTCAAAAATAAATAAACAAAAAATAAATAAAAAGAATCTGTCCTCTCACTACACATGGCTTTTGAGCCCTTGAAATGTGACTAGTCCAAACTGAGACGTGCCATGGAGCAAACTACACACCGAGTTTTGAAGGTTTAGTCTCAAAAATACAAACGTTAAAATACATCATCAATGATTTTTATATTGATTACACGTTGAAATGATATTTTGGGTAAATTGCATTAAATAAAATATATTTAAACTTATTTCATAATTGTTTTTTTTCTAAATGTGGCTACTAGAATGTTTAAAATATATATAAATACTTTTCATTATATTTCTATTGGACAGCACTGTTATAGACCCATGAATTGCTGGAAAGATAGATATAACCTTTTGCAGAATGAGCAAACGTTTATCTATAGACCTTATAAAACAAGTATTTCTCATATTATGCTGACCTTGTCATTAACAACATTTTTTTTAATATGAAATTTATTGTCAAATTGGTTTCCATACAACAGCCAGTGCACATCCCAACAGGTGCCCTCCTCGATGCCCATCACCCACCCTCCCTCCTTCCCACCCCCATCAACCCTCAGTTTATTCTCAGTTTTTAAGAGTCTCTTATGGTTTGGCTCCCTCCCTCTCTAACTTTTTTTCCCCTCCCCAATGGTCTTCTGCTAAGTTTCTCAGGATCCACATAAGAGTGAAAACATATGGTATCTGTCTTTCTCTGTATGACTTACTTCACTTAGCATAACACTCTCCAGTTCCATCCACATTGCTACAAAAGGCCATATTTCATTCTTTCTCATTGCCACATAGTATTCCATTATGTATATAAACCACAATTTCCTTATCCATTCATCAATTGATGGACATTTAGGCTCTTTCCATAATTTGGCTATTAACAACCTTTTTAAGTAGAGTTCTTATCATAAAGCTCCCCTTCTATCACACATAGAGATGCAGTCTCATTAATTTAGGCTTTTTCTTGAGCCAATTTATATATGAAATGTAGTACAGTCAAGTAGTGCCTTTGAGGGGCACCTGGGTGGCTCAGTGGGTTAAGCCTCCAACTCTTGATTTCATCTCAGGTCAGGATCTCAGGGTTCGTGAGATTGAGCCCCATGTAGGGCGCTGTGCTGACAGCACAGAGCCTGCCTGAAGATTCTCTCTCTCCCTCTCTCTCTGCC
The DNA here is from genome assembly GCF_016509475.1 of Prionailurus bengalensis. Lineage (NCBI taxonomy): Eukaryota > Metazoa > Chordata > Mammalia > Carnivora > Felidae > Prionailurus > Prionailurus bengalensis. The sequence goes on along the minus strand of NC_057345.1, from coordinate 86,113,087 downwards.
CCTCCCTGACTTGTGCTCATGCTCTCTCTCTCTCTCAAAATAAATAAACATTTTTTAAAGTGTCTTTGAAAAGCTTCATCCTGACATCCCCCAATAATCTAAGATTTACATTCTCCTAATTTGCCATCAATGATAAAATTTTACTTTGAAAACCACAATGTCCCTTCAAAACTAAGCGGATAGAACTAGACGGTATTATACTAAGCAAAATAAGTCAGTCAGAGAAAGACAAATATATGATTTCACTCATGTGGAAAACAGATTAACATAAGGGAAGGGAAGCAAAAATAATATAAAGACAAGGAGGGGGACAAAACATAAGAGACTCTTAAATACAGAGAACAAACTGAGGGTTGCTGGAGGGGTTGTGGGTGGGGGGGATGGGGCTAAATGGCTAAGGTGCATTAAGGAAGACACTTGTTGGGATGAGCACTGGGTGTTATATATAGGGGATGAATCACTGGAATCTACTCCTGAAATCATTATTGCACTATATGCTAACTACCTTGGATATAAATATAAATATAAATATAAATATAAATATAAATATAAATATAAATATAAATAAATAAGAAAACCACAATGTTTTCATTGGAATACCAACTTTGCTGGGGCAAATGGAATATGTGAATCTAGCTATCCCCCACATTCAGCAAATGTCCAGAGTCACTAAAGCAGGTGGGAGAACAGTGAGAGAAATTATGACAAGAAAGGATTAGGCCCACAGATTGTCAAAAAGAGAGTTCCTTTATTTATTCAGTAAGCAGCATTTATGAAATGCTCACTCCCTGAAAATCATGCTTCTATTTGTGATTTTCTTTTCCTAGGCTTAATGATAGAATGGACATATCATTCTCAAAAATGGAAGTAATTTGACAGAAAATGTCAAATGTTCACCAACTGCCACCTGTCTCTCATTACCTGAGTTTTGTTGTTATTGTTGTTGTTTATTCAGGTGAGGATATGACCACATTCTTAACAGATTTTTTTGGTTGGCTGGTTGGTTGGTTGGTTGGTTGGTTGGTTGGTTTGCAAGAATGAAACTGTACTGTTTCAGGTTTTTCAACAGCTTTCCAACTACTTCTCAACATCAACATTAAAGTTTAAAAAAAAAAGATGAAGGAATAAGTAAAGTATCAACTAATTTTCTCTCTTTATTGTGCTATTTGTTCCTTCCTCTCCCTCTTGAATCCCCACCCCAATACCTTCTTTTAATGGAAATGGCTTTTGTTTTCTGCCATAGAATGTTCTCCATGCTCATATACATGGAACATGAAACTTAACAAATTTGGAAGCCCACTTTAAGAATATAAAATTATGGGGGAGCCTGGCTGGCTCAGTCGGTTAAGCATCCAACTTCGGCTCAGGTCATGATCTCAAGGTCCATGGTTCAAGCCCCACATTGGGCTCTGTGCTGACAGCACAGAGCCTGGAAGCTGCTTTGGATTTTGTGTCTCCCTCTCTCTCTGCACCCCCCCACCCCACTCATGCTCTGTCTCTCTCGAAAAAAAAAATTAAGATAATTGAATACACACACACACACACACACACACACACACACACACACACATATATATAATAATGAATATAAAATTAGGTATAGGACCTTTCTTTTTTTTAAGAGGCTCCATACCAATGTGGGGCTTGAACTCATGACCCTGAGATTAAGAGTCACATGCTCTACCAACTGAGCCAGCCAGGCACCCCTTAAAATTAGGTATAGGACCTTAAAAGGTGCCCATGCAAGTGGGGGGGGGTCTCTAAAATTTAAGCTTTGTTAGCTTCATAGGAAATAGCTCTGCTCATATAATACAGACATAATATATGTATATGCAGGGTTTGAGGGGCGGATTCTTTGGTCATTACTAAAATGCCATGATAACAATGCTTTTGTAGTTAAAAAAAATACTTAAGGCTTTTAATAAATTGCACTAAACTTATTAATAAATTTAGCACTATTTATTGATTTGAGGAGAAGTAGCAGCTTTATGATGTTAAAACTTTCTATCCAAGAACTCAGTATAAATTTTTCCCCTTAGTCATGTCCCAAAGAATTTGCAACCCAATAAGAAAAAATAAAAGTTTGTACACAAATAGCCACGATACAGGAAAAGTGGAAAGTACAAATTGTAACATGTGAAACTGAAGAGAGAAAATACTCAAGAGAGTAAGAGCTGATCTGTGTAGATCTGGCACGCATGAAATGGAGGAAGGGAACCGTTAAAGGAGATGGGCACCTGGCAGAAAGGAAGCTCGGCCAGGGCACAGGGACACTCAAGAAGCAGTAAATACACAGCTCGGTGGGGCTGGCATGCAGAGGGCACACGGTGAGCAAAGTGAGACAAGGAGAGCCAGAGGGCTGGAGCCCATCCATGCTAAGAATGCCAGGACAGAGGACTCTATCCTCAATTCTGCAGGGCAGTGCAGTTTGGGGCCAAGACAGGCCAAGACGAGAGCTCTGTTTTAAGATCAGTCAAGTGGGTGCAAGACCAATAGGAGAAGGGCCAGGGCTCATTAGAGTGGTTACCGTAGTCTACGACAGAGGGTATGAGACCTGCGCCAGAGTGAAAGAAGTAGAACAGAAAGGACAGGAAAGATGAAACACACCACAGGGCACCAGCAATGAGAATGCAACTACTGGTTAGATCAGGGAGGGAAAGAGAAGTGTTTCTGTTCTTATGCCTGAGTGAACAGCAAGATGGTGGTGCCATTAATACAGATGAATGAAGCGGAAGACCATGTTTGAATGAAAGACAATTTCTTTTCACATATGTTATATGTGAAGTTTAACATGTAAGCAGGCTATCCAAACAGACATCCTGAACTAGAGCCCAAAGTGGGAGGGCTGCCCTCTCTTGCTAAGGAGGGGGACACATTTCACAACTCCTCTGGAGGACCCCAACAGAAGAGCTCCCTTTCATAGAATGTTGAGCCTACTCACATTCTACAGGCTTCTCATCTTCCAGAGAAACTAACTGCTTCTAGACTCTTCCTCCTCCTACTCAGAAAGCGCTTTCCTTTAACATCTTAGAGCACAGCCTAGCTGGGACAGCCCTTGACTAAACTCTGCATCGTTGAGCAGGCAAGACATTATTCAAAAGCTTTGTGATGCCACAGGAAAAAAATTTCACCCAACCCATAGAACTAGGTAAATTCAGCCATATTTCAAAATAAAATTTATGCAGCAGAAACCAATACAAGGCAAAAGTCCAATTTTGTTTTAAACAGAACCTGAATTTTTAAAATAACAGTAACTCAGTTTCACTACCAAACTACACTTTGAAATTATTTTTTCTTATAAACTAAATGTGCAAAGTAATTACTAATAGAGGTTTGATACAAGAATATTATAGATACGATATTTTCCCAAACTAAAATTTGGGTGACTGCTGGTTCAAAGGTAATAGCCAAAGCTGAAAGGACAAAACTGACAGCTATGGAAAATGCCAGAATGCGTTTATTTTAGCAGTCACTAAATTTGCAATACTTGAGTGTTGGGGGGTGGTGGGGTACAGGGGATTTTAATTAACATGAAGTTATATCTTGCAAAACATTAAAATGTACAAACCTCGTAATGTTCATATTCATCCACATCAAATGTCTCAAAGTCAAAAAATCCATGTTGTAATCCCTAAAAGCAGAACTTGAATTAGTTTTTCCGCACCAAATTGATAACTTTTAGCCATTCCTGCTCACAAATGACCCTCACTAACCTGAAGGAAAAAGCTTGAAACCTTTCATTTATAACACCTATCTAGAAATCATCTAATATTAGTAATTTTGCTTTGAGACTTTCTTACAAGTGGGACTGAACACTTAGAAAAACATGAAAATATGTCCTGCAAAACGGATCTAGAGTCCTAATTTACATTGTTTTGTGTGTAAATAAATTAATTATGTATATAGGGGTGCCTGGGTGGCTCAGTCGGTTAAGCGTCTGACTTTGGCTCAGGTCATGATCTCACAGTTTGTGAGTTTGAGCCCCAAGTCAGGCTCTGTGCCAACAGCTCAGAGCCCGGAGCCTGCTTCGGATTCTGTGTCCCGCCTCTCTCTTTGCCCCTCCCTCACTTGTGCTCTGTCTCCCTCTGTCTCTCAAAAATAAGTAAATGTAAAAAAATTTTTTTAAATAAATAAATTAATTATGTATATAAAATGGAGCATACTAGCAAATATATAGTTAAAACCCATTTGGGAATGACGCAATTAATTCATATCAAACCATGACAGAATACCTAACAGTGATTACCTTTTCAGATAGGAGAAGAAAAATCAAATTTGTAGGTGCTTTTATTTTCCTTTCAGCATTAATGAGATACTTAGCATAAAGGGCATTTTTACTCAATAGGCCCTTATTTGTCCCTGCTTTGAGAGAATTTGTTTTACAGTAATAGTTTCTGACAGAGTACAAGTGTACTAGACTGCTCTTACACTTTAGAGGAAGAGCTGATATTTTTAACAACACAAAGAAAACGTGCATTACTCCTTTTCAAAACGATCCAGCTTGCTCAGATATAATATTTTGAAGAGGACAGAGTCTCTTCTTTTATGTCATGAAGCTATACAAATTATAATAGAGTACAAACCCACAGTTGCTTTTAAAAATTATGTATTCAAGTCATTAAAAATAGGAGAAACTGTTAAGCCAAGCTGTGGTGCATCTGTATTTGAAAATATTTTACAGACCAGTGTTTTCCAAAATGCAGAGCATGGACCACCTGCAGCAGAAGCACTGACGGTAACTTAGATCTAAAATACCAATTCCTAAACCCCATGCCAGAACTATTAAATGTGATTCTTTAGGGGTAGGACCAGTATTTTAACATGCCTTCTAGGTGATTCTTACACTCGATAAGGTCCGACAACACTGTTTTGTCGACCCCTACCGTTAAGAGCAAAACAAGTTATTTACATTATTTCATCTTTAAACAAAGCAACTCAGTTGATTCCAGTGAAAGCAGTGAGAAGAGTAAACCCTGAGCTATAACCTTCCTTCCTTTCTCTTCATTTAAAGTGTGGGTTTGTGTATGTTTCTGTGTATAGTTCACACACATATGAACTATGCGTGTGATGATGCCCATACAACAAAATCACAAAGATATGCTTCCTAAGAAGGTAACACTGCAGCTGTAAACTGTCTGCACTCTTAGGGGGCATGGTACTCATTGCCAAAAAAATTGCCCAGACCATGATGGCTTGTATAAGAGAGTGTGCAGGGGGGTAATGTGTCTCAGTCGCTTAAAGACATGTTGAACACTCTATTAGGTCTTTCTAAAATCTCATCTACATTCAGGTAATATTAACCCAAACATTTGATGAAACAAGAAATTTACAGAAGATGTTTTTCATGAACAAAGTACAGCTTCCCTCTATAACAGGAAGGATGTCATAAATTTCTATATCGAGTTACCAAGTTACCATAACAGGTGGGGATATTCCAGGGTGAACTCTTTCTGAACTTCATAAATTTATAAAATAAACAGCATGTACCAGATGGCAGAATAGGCGAAATAATAATAACAATAAAAATAACAACAATAACAATAAACAAATTACTTTTTCCCTCAGGCATATTTTTTAAATGCTATAATTAGGGTTCTTAACTTGTGTTACTAGAAGTCTATGTTGGTGACATTATTTGTGGGGTGGGCTAGAGTATTTTGACAGTTTTTAAGTGAAAAGAAAAATATTTGAAAACTATTTTAAAGTCTTACAGAGTTTAAATTCATTTTTAAATGAAATATCAAAGTCAAAAAACATACATAAAACAACAAGGATATTTATCATACCAATTTTCTCAACTCAAAATGTAGCAATTATATTATATTATTATATTATTATATATTATATTATATTATATTACATCATATTATATTACATCATATTATATTACATCATATTATATTACATTATGGTAGAGAAAAGAAACTGGAACAAGAATCACTGCCGATAGTGTGTTTACAGTCCTTGCCAATGGATTCTGCAACGTGTACATTCCTGACTGATAAATCATGGCTGCATGTTCAAGATGAAATGATGCACTTTGAACCTTCATTCAAATTCACACTACAACGTGCATGACTTCTCAGTAAATTAGTGCTTCTAGAACACATTCTTAAAATTCTCAAAAATATTTTAGATTAACTTCTCCATTATATATATGAATAACTAAATAACTATGCCTCTAAACTATACATACAGTGCATCAAATCACCCAGGGGGATTGTTCAAACAGACTGCAGGGCCCCACTACCACAGTTTATGGTTCAATCAGTCTTGGATGGGACCGAGAATTTCATCTCTAACAAGTCCCACGCTTTGACAAACCATTGATTCATAACATACCCTTGATATGGTAGGGAAATCTGAGTTAGAATTAGCCCTGCTAAGAACACCCTGTGGCTCTGAAACTGACTTCACCTCTCTGGGGTTGTTTCCTCGTCTATAAAGATGAGATAATATCTGGCCTACTTACTACTTCACAGAGGTGTAATAATATCCAGGTAGGAAACCAACATGGAAATGTTCTCCACACTGACAGAGGTGTGGGTTGGCTTCCTGTCTCTCCCACACCAAGCTCTAGCTTGATAAGGAAGCTGAACCAGTGACAAAGCAATGTCACAGGCAGAGCAGCAGATAGGAGTGATCCATCTGCCGGGGAAAAGAAATAATTTAAATGAGAAAGGGAAATCCCTTCTACCTCAATAAGGAGTTACAGAGTTACCCACAGACACCCCTTCAATTTGTCCAACAATCTATATTTTACAGATCAATCATTGTTCAAGAAGTGGAAAGCCTTCTGCTTACTGCCTGTCCTCTCTTCTCTCCAATGAAAAACAAGAATATTGACATTATTCCTTTCTCGTATTTTGAAACTACTGTGTCAACTACAGTAAGGAGAATTATTATTACCTTTCTGATTCCCTGCAAACAGTCGAGGATGGTGAGATTGTAAGTGCAATTTCCAAAGGAAGCATCCCTATAAATACACACACACACACACACAAAAACAAAACAAAAAAACAATACTAAAAATGTACATTCAGAATATTCAAATAAGACAATACCAAAGACAATTGAAGATATGCTTGTTTGGCTTCACAGCTGTCAACATGGTAAATTTATGCAACACATCAGATACTACTAGTTAACTACTCTTACATCTTAACTGAAGCATTTCTGAAACTGCTTTAATCCAATAGGCATAATTAATAAGAAAAGCAAATTCAAGAGCCTGAGCTCACAAGTCAGATTGCCTTCATTCAAGTTCCAACTCTGCCACATACTGGCTGGGACCTTGAACAACTTATTTTACTTCTGTGAGTCTCGGTTTCCCATCTCTGAAATGATGTTACTGATGGTATTTACCATTTACAGGATTATTGTCAGATTACATTTAATAAGTGGAAGTCCTGGAGCGCCTGGGTGGCTCAGTTGGTTAAGTCGTCAAGTCTTGATTTCGGGTCAGGTCATGACCTCATGGTTTGTGGGGTCGAGCCCCACACTGGGCTCTGCACTGACAGCACAGACCCTGCTTGGGATTCTCTCTCTACCTCTCTCTCTGTCCCTCCCCTGCTTGTTCTCTCTCTCTCAAAATAAATAAATAAACTTAAAAAAAAGAAAAATAAATGGAAAGTCCTCCATATAAGAGCCTGGCACATAGGAAGCACCTAAGAAATATTATGGTTTTTCTTGGTATTATTAACAATGACCTGAACTGTTCCATTAAGTAAAAGACTTATAATCACCAATGGTATTCTCAGAGAGGAACAACCACCTATCAGGAATATGGTAAATACAAGCATAAAAATGTAAGGAGGACAATGTAGGCAGGTCAACAGAAGCTAGCTGCTATTTTCCTGGATTAAATGACACCCTCCTATCTACCCTCCCCCCCAAAAACACAAAAAAACTATGGAAAAAGCAGTCATTCTTCCAAACAATCTCCTCTCAGGATCCAGGAGAACTTCTAATGCACCATGAAGTGTTGTATCAAAAGGAGTGGGAACCTACTGCACCGAAAATTGAGTACTTCATACTTTATTTAAGTTTTTAGAGCAACCTGCTTTAGGCAACATAAAACTGAAGTATCAAGTTCAGGTGAGGTTAAGCAAGAACTGGCACTGGAGCTTTAACACTAGCAATGTTCCAAGGTGTCCAAGGCAAGAAACTTGACCTCCAGGCTCTCAGTCTCTCTGCCCAGCCCCCAATGCTGACCCGAAGGAATAGAGCTGTCAGGCACCTGCCAATGACAAAGTCGAAGGCACCACACAAAGTTGGCTCAAGGGCAGCAGTAGGGAAGGTGCCAGAAGATGATGCTCCATGGGGAGAAAAGGACGTTTAAGTGCTTTAACATATAATTAACATAAAACTGAGTTTTATATCACCCAATGTAACTTGAACCTATGGCTGCTAAGTCATGAATTAAAATGAAGCTTCAATGTCACTGGATTTCAACATCCTGATAACCTAATATAAAAATAGGAAGTAAGCAAAGCAACTTAAAAGAAATGTTTAAGTTCTGAAGCTTCAAAGCTTTTTGTTTCCTGAAGCCTCGCTCAACAAGGGGCTTAAACCCATGACCCTGATATCAAGACCTGAGCTGCTTAATCGACTGAGCCACCCAGACACTCTTGAAACTTCAAAGTTAACCTACGTTAATAGGAAGGATTATTCTACATATGTAAATCTGATTTCAAGACATTTTTTGAATGCTATCTGAACTCATGGGTCAGTGCAAAGCAAAGTAGCCCCTTTTCCAAATATCATGTAAAGACAAACCATGTATTAAAAAGCAAATTTTAATGGACTAAACCAGAGAAAGGTACAGCTTGGGATCTAAGACAAAATAGCAGTTTATATAAAGAATCACATACTCCTTTGCAGGCACTTGTCTCTTTGGGTCAAGGTTTCAGAATCTTTCATGTGTCATGGACCCCTTAGAAATCTGATGAAGCTTGTGAACCCCTCTTCTCAGAATGATGTTTTTAAATGAATAAAATAAAATATATATGAATAACAGAAGACTAATTCGATTAAATTTATCAAAATATTAAAAAAAATTTATAAGACATATTTAATTATTTACTGTTTTATTAATATGTAACAAGACCTAGTAGGTCTAGTGATGACTATAATTTTGAAGAAGGAATGAACATAAATAATAAGAGATATGAAATATATAAGATGCATGTAAAAATTATAATGGGATATAAAAATGTCTGTAATTTCTATTGTGACATTCATATTGCTAATACTACTATAGTTTATTTCCAACATTTATAATTGAATATAATTAAGATAAGTGAAAACAAAGACACTTTTTGTCATCCAAACTCAGTGACTCTCTAACTATCTCCGCAGACCCAAGATTAAAAATCACTACTTCAGTAAAGAAAAAATAAAACAAAAACAAAAACTTTCTTATTTAAAATAGTAAAACAATTTTAAGAACTGGAGGTGCTCTTATTCTCTGAAGTATATTTTCCCATGCTTAGACTCACCTAAATGAATTCACATAGATAAGTCATAGAAATGCTCCAGATCCAGTCTTTCTGACTGTCTGCAAAATTTGGTGAGACTGTCATGATATCTCTTGGCCTATCACAGCCACAAGTTTTACCAGTGACTGAAAAGAGAGCTCTGGTGACCTGGTGATCAAATCTATAGACCTGAGAGAGGAAGACGAGTTAACATGCCATGTGACAGAATTAGGATATAAAGCAGTCACAACAGGATGGAAAGACAGGTAGAAATTTACAGCGTGAAATATAATAAGGGATGCGATAAAATTAGGTCACATTCTCAGAACTGGGGAGAGGAGATGACACACCAAAGGACATTACACCCATTCCTCAGGAGAATTAATCTTCATGACAGCCGCACAAGGACAAATAGGTTCCCAAACCTGCCTCCATACTGAGCAGGAGAAATGGCTTATTAGTGGAACCTGGCTCCTACTTAGACAAAGGAGAGCAGCTATAAAAGTGAACAGACACAAAAACATGTTATATGTTCTCTGGGGGGAAAAAGTGAGAGAAAGAGAAGGTAGAGATGGCAGACTGAACACATGTATCTACCAAATCCACACTAAAAAGAGAATTTTGAAAGGCTTTTTAAGAAAGAAATCCAACAAGCTCAGGGAGAATAAGAGAGCAGAAGATAGCAATAAAATTGTGAAAGCTGGAAATCAGAGGAGTGGTAGTAAATTAGAAAACCAAGAAAAGGGAATATTAAGGTGACAAAGCCAGAGAATCCACCTAATTAATACTAGAAACGTCCCATAAGGCTCAGGAATTGGCAGCACTGGGTTCTTCTGGGGGTAGAATGAAGGAAGTGACTGACATAAGATTGAAAGTCCACTTAAGAAGCTGAGAGATTTTATTCTATAAAAGAAACATTATCTCCCATGTTACAAATCAATCTTCCCTGCTTCCCTTCCCTTCCCTCAACCACCCAATACAGTCAGAAGCATCTAAGAATGATTGGCCCTGGAAGGCAGCAAGATACCTGCCCCATACTACGTTCAAGTTTGAATTGGAGTATTGCTTCAGGATTATTTTTCACCTATTTTTTTCTAAGAAATGGAGATGGTTAGGAAAATACCAGGCTCCGTTAACTACAGAAGTCCCTTTGAGTCTGAAACTGTATCATTATTCAACACAACTGATGATCACTTTCTTCTCCAGTGATCCTTCCCAACAGAATTTAAACACTTTCAGGTCTCTACCATCTTTAAAAGAAAAAAAAAAAAAAACTGTCCCAAACTTTCTTGACTCGACATCTCCCTTCAACCACCACCCTCTCTTGAGACTCCTCTTTAAAACAAGACTTCTTCAGGGGCGCCTGGGTGGCTCAGTCGGTTGAGCATCCGACTTTGGCTCAGGTCATGATCTCGCAATTCATGAGTTCAAACCCCGTGTCGGGCTCTGTGCTGACAGTTCAGAGCCTGGAGCCTGCTTCCGATTCTGTGTCTCCCTCTCTCTCTCTGCCCCTCCCCTGCTCATGCTGTGTCCCCTGCCGTCTCTTAAAAAGTAAAATAAAACATTAAAAAAAAATTTTAAAACAAGACTTCTCTGAAGAATTACTTCTCCTCCTGCTCCATTTTCCCTCCTCTCACCTCTTAACACCCTCTAATCTGTTTCCACCCTCGTCCACACCACAAACATGTCACACTAAAGTTACCAATTATCTTCATATTGCTACGCCTGGGGGGCTTTGTTTTTAATAGAGATAAAATTCACAATTTATCCTTTTTAAAGTGTACAAGTCAGTGATTTCTTTTAGTATATTCACAATTCCTATTACCACTAATTCCAAAAGAGCTATAGCCCCCGAAAAAGAAATTCGGTGCCCATTTACAGTGACTGCTCACTTTCCCTCCCCACTTGCAGGCAATCAGTAATCTACTTTCTGTCTCTCTGGATCTTCTTCTTCTAAACCCAGGCAGGGAACATTTCCCAAGCATCATTTTACTGAGTTTGTCAGCAATAATAATACTCCTTTGAATACTGTCTTCACTGGCTTCCTGGAGTTTTCTTCTACATCTCCACACACTGCGACTACCCAATCTCCCTGGCAAAGCCATCCTTCTCCTCCAAATCCTTAAAAGTTAGAGCTTCTCAAGGTTCAATCCCAGACTCAAATTCTTCTCACTCCATGCCCTCTCCCTAGTCCAGGATGAGTTCCCATGTATCAGCATCACCTGGATGGTTCCTTAAACTCAGAATGCTGGATCCCACCAGCAATCCTGATCCAATGGGGACAGAACCTGAAAATCTGCGTTTCTAACAGGTTTCCAGGAGGGTACTGATGAAGCTGGTAGAAAGGAGCACATTTTGAGAACTGCCCTACACGATCTAATCCATATAAACTGCCATCAATCTACCAATGACCCTCAAATTTCTGTCTCTAGCACAAACTCCTTAAAACTGCAAAACAGGGGCACCTGAGATGGCTCAGTGGGTTGAGCATCCGACTCTTGATTTCGGCTCAGGTCATGATCTCAAGGTTCGTGGGAACCTCCCTTCCTCTGCCCCTCCCCCACTTGCTCTAACTCTCTCTCTCTGTCTCTCTAAATAAATAAATACACTTTTTTAACCACATACATGACCTTCTCATTTGGGTGTCTTAAGGCATCTCACATTCATTGTGAAAGAAGACCCTCTTGCAGCTGCCCCCCCAAAACAACAACGATAATCCAGTCCTTCAGCGCTATCCCGTAAAAGAGGCAGCTTCCACAACCCCTCACGCTAGAACTCAGACGTCCCTGCATCTCTCATTCCCCTTATCCTGTCCACCACAGTGTCCCATTACCTTCCCCTCTTAACTGCCTGCACTGACTTCTCTCTGATACCCCACCCCCGCCACCTCTCAGATGGACTCCCGCAACAGCTTTTCCACCCCCCACCTCTCCTTGCTAATCAGTCTTCTAGCAGCAACCAGAGTGATATCTGTTTTAAAGCACATCAGATCCAGTCACTCTTCGACTATAACCCTTCACTGACTTCCGCTGTTCTCACAGGAAAGTTCAAAATGTCAACAAATGTATCCTGGTGATATCTGGCCCTGCCTGCGTAGGCCTCCTCATTTTATGCCCCTCTACAATCTGCCCATCACACCTTGCCTGAGGTCCTCCGAGAGGGCTCTCTGATCTCACCACAGGACCTTTGCTCCTGCTGGTCACAGGTCACCTGCTGCCTTCTGCCTAAGTTACCCTACCTGTCCTTCAGATCCCAACTCAAAGATCAAAGTCTCCAGGGAAAAACCTCAACCCCACCCTGGCTAGAGCAGGTCCCCAACTTTTTTTTATTGTACTTAATCAACTATAGTTTGACATATCGTGGCATGCTTATTTGATTCTCTGCCTCTCTCTGTAACAGCCTCAAAGAAGACAGGATCTATACATTTTTTACTTACCCTTCTCTCCCTAGTACCTAACATACTGCTTAGCACAAAATAGAGATATTGAATAAACATTTCAATTAAGTAAAGGAGCTTGTCAAGTGATATTAAACACACTTTTATTTTAACCCAGACACTTTAGAGAGACTATAAAGAGCTTTTACAACTTACATCACTACACTAATGCGATATAAAGTTTTAAACTCCCACAGTTTTTATCGCAACTACAGCTCCCAATTGTTTACGTAAGTCCCAGTTTGCTTTTTCACTCATTTATCAATGTATTCATTCACTCATTCATTGACTCATTCATTCATATTTATTGAGCCAAATACTTACTGAGTTGAATAAGAGGACATGTATTGTTTGTTACCTCTCCCACAAAGGACCACTGAAATCCACAGACTTCAACTGTGGGAAAAAGTATGCACACCCAATGCTGTCTGGGGACACCACAGCCCTTACCTTTATCTGTCACGATAGTTTTACCATGCATTGCATTAACTCCCTTAAATAGGTAAACACCATGCTGCCCTTCATTCAGAGAGAAGTTCATATCCCAACACCCAGGGTTTCTAATCACTCATCTCTGCTGAAGAAGAAATCCTACATTCCTCCCCAATATGGAAGACTAAGGTTACAGACAACAGTTGTTCAGACACATCCAAATACAAATTTAACCCAACCTCATGCTAGACCATCTAAACTCCATCCATCACAACAACTCTCTTTGTAAGTGTGACGTCCAGCATAGTAGCCAAATGAACCATGAAAGTATTATGAAATGATTATAAAAATCCACTAACTATGACCTTGGGAGTGGCTGGCAGTCAACAAATATTTGTTGAATGAAAAACTAAATGAATATTTGAATAGATGAAGCAACTGGAACTTTATTATATTTTTGCATTTATTTTCCAGAGAAGCAATAGAAGAAACATTAAATTTAAGAAAACTAGAACCACCATCCACAATGAGATAAAAAGAGAAAGTGCTGAATCCCACTATTGTCATAGAGCATAGGCTCCCACAAAGTGATTACTGAATATTCAACAATTTTCAGAACCCAAATTAGCATTGGTGGCTGTATTTACACCACAGAAATCAACAAACCCTTTTTACTTACAGAGCCTGTTTACCAACATACCACTGCTTGTAGCCTAAGAATCTAGACATCACTGTGAAAGAAGCAACCTTATAAATGTTAATAATGAGAAGCCAAAACGGGAGATGAAAGAACATATTCACACAAAGCAATAAGAAGGCATTTCCGGTAATGAAGCTGTTGGAAATAAAGAAAGAATAAAGAACAGAGTCACGGGGTTTAAAATGTAGAGACTACAGGGGCACCTGGGTGGTTCTGCCGAAGCGTTTGACTTCAGCTCAGGTCATGATCTGGTGGTTCATGGGTATGAGTCGCATGTTGGGCTCTGTGCTGACAGCTCAGTGCCTAGAGCCTGTTTCGGATTCTGTGTCTCCCTCTCTCTCTGCCTGTCCCCCATTCACACTCTGTCTCTCTCTGTCTCAAAAATAAACAAACATTAAATAAATAAATAAATAAATAAATAAATAAATAAATAAAATGTAGAGACTACACTAAAGAATACAAAAGAGCTGAAAGAAGAAACATCGTGGATGGCTATGATCTACGTATGTTTTAATTCCATGATTCTCTGTGAGTTCTCTGGATAACAAATAGTTAGGAGGTATGCCAATATCTTCAGAGCAATGGGTTGGAAAGCATCTCAAAGATTCATCTAAGCACCTTCCAAGCACTGACCTAAATCCAACTACACAACCGCACAAGAACATAAGCTTCTTTAAAAAAAAAAAAAAATTTTAACAGTTATTTATTTTTGAGACAGAGAGAGACAGAGCATGAACGGGGGAGGGTCAGAGAGAGAGGGAGACACAGAATCTGAAACAGCCCCGGGCTCTGAGCTGTCAGCACAGAGCCCGACGCGGGGCTCGAACTCACAGACTGTGAAATCATGACCCGAGCTGAAATCGGACCCTCAACCGACTGAGCCACCCAGGCACCCCAAGAACATGAGCTTCTTAAGAACCAGTAATGTGTCCTTTATGTCTGCATGCCCAGAGTCTAGCACAGTGTTGGGTCCATTGTTTTAGATGTCAAATGAATGAATAAATGATCACTACCAGGAAATCATTCACCTTATATCTGAACAACTCTAGTGGCTGGGAACAACTGACCCAACAAAACAAAAATTATATAAAACAATTTTGAATCATAAACTATGTACAATAATGAAAATTCAATCTAGGTCATTGCTGTCCAACAGAAATATGATGCTGTCCACAAAAGAGAACCAAAATTATAATTTTAATTTTGTTCAAAACCATATTTAAAAAAGTAAAAAGAAATAAGTGAAATCAATTAGTAACATATTTTCTTAATCAACATAATTATAAAGAAGACATTTTATATTTTTTATACCAAATCTTCAAAATCCAATATATATCTTTAACTTACAGTCTCAGTTTGGACTAAACAAATTTCAAGTGCTCAAAAGCACTCAAAGCTGCTAGCTACCATACTGGACAGTTCAGCTCTAGACTATATTGTATGGATACCTGGGAACTAGACAATGCCCCAAAATATTCACATAATTATCCAAACCATACTTGACTTCCAGTCTCTGAACAAATCCATGACACATATGTACTAGCTCCAGAGAAAAGAAAGAGCTGATTGCTTGTATCACCTAGGCTACAAGATGAAAAGGTATTTGATGAGAATTCGTAGGGAGAACAGAGCCATCTCCCACTCAAAGAGCAAAATCAAATGACTTCATGGGGCAGCAAAATTAAAAGCTGAACACAACCAGTACCTAACAAACACAGAACACAGAATCTCCTGCTTTTCAGATTTAATGTAAGGCCATACAGTAATCTCTCTGTTCATCTAAAGAAACGGATATGTAAAAATTCATTTCTAAATCATGGCTTAAAAGGTTACATAAAGTCAGCAGAATAGGATCTGTTTAGAACTAACAATAACGGGCACCAAAAAAACAGATCAAGCACTGTGCTCTGGGCCTTTTATCAACATGTGAGTGCCACCCATTTAACCACATTAATTCTGCTTCACAGATAAAAATAATAGTAAATTGTCTTTAATCCAGGTATCGAAAAGAGCTTCATCTACAAGACATTCAACAAAATAACTATGTTCATTAATGTAAATGATTGCAATCTTTTTCTAAACCACCTTTATCACTGACTCTTCAGTAGAAAGTCTGGTAACACCCATCTGGGACCGTAAAAATAAGAATAACAAAAAAAGTTATCTGAACCAATTTTCACATTGAAGCACTGCCATGTTCCAAAAACAGAACAGATGTAACTCACTTCCTTACATGTATGTAGTTAGTGGGTCATAAAGACCCTGACAGTTGTTTCTGTTCTCAGATCCTATATAATGGTGCTTATTTACCACTATAACAAGAAAAATCTGATAAAGAGACTGCTTTTCATGGTAGTCCAAGTTACTCAACATGCCCTAGCTGTTGAGAATGGATTCAACAGTTTGTACTGGATAAGCCATCTACTTTTATCTATTTTCAACACTCAGGAAACTGGCACAACCTCAGTACTCAAAACTAATGCAGATCTTTCTCATCATACCAAGCATTAAAAACAAAGGTTTATTAAACATCCATGAGGGCAGAAATAACCCCAAAGATCACCACTGAGAAGCAAAGAGGTAGCCATCAGAAGGAAAAATTGAAAATGAAAATAAAATCTTTAAAAGGATAAAATAAATTGTTTCTATATTTTTGATACTCAAGAGAAAAACATGGTAAGGAAAACTTTCCCTTTGAAATACAAAGTTAATTGCTAAATACTCTTTGACAAAAATCACAATATCATATTTAAGCTAACAAATATCTGGCTCAACGTTTCCTGTGAAGAGATAGATTTTATAATAACATCTAACATCTACCAGCACATGTTTACTTTGCTTTAGAAGAAAGAAGGCAGCCTAATGCCAAGTTCTAAGTGGTTGACCCCTTTGAGCCTTTGTTCAGAGACCTACAAGTTCTGGCATGCCCAGATGATCTAGAGTCATTGCTTCAGAGATTTCCCACTAAGACTCAGCCACATTAAGACACAGCTCAGCAACAGGGATATCACTAAGGGTCATCCCCAAAACACAACAAACCCCTCCCTTAATACAAAAGGTACAGATTCATTTTAATGACAAATGTCATTAAAGGACTGCCTTTGGGAGGTTTGTGGGTCCTCTGGTAAGAAAGGTTTTCTAGTCTCACACGTGCTGTAAGAGAAAAGTTGTATGTTCCTGTTCATAGTAGATAAAATGCTATCATTTGACAAGCCATCTATTTCCAAGACTCTCAGGAAACAACATAAAAACAGTTCCACAAATGACAGCATATTATTCTAATCCCAAGAGATCCACTTTGTTCCACACAGGTGTGGATCAGGAAATGTGTCCTAGAATGTTTCAGAACACTGGTGCTGCCGGATAGGAACAGAAACTGCAGGGAGTGGGAAGGGATTCAGGATGAAGTACTTTGGAAGAGCTGGCGTTAAACTAAGTCAAACAGATCTCTCTATTACTCAGAGCCATTCAGAATCTTTAAAATGAGAATGTGCTTTTCATTTTTTTATTTTAAGTTTATTTATTTTGAGAGAGAGAGTGAGCACATGAGCAGGGGAGGGCAGAGAGAAAGGGAGAAAGAGAATCCCAAGCAGGCTCCTCACCATCATCATGGAGGCCAAGGTGGGGCTCAAACTCACAAACTTCAAGATCATGGTCTGAGCAGAAACCAAGAGTCTTACATTCAACTTACCCAAGAATGTGCTTTTTAAACCTCCAAGACGGAGAGTTCTAAACTTATTTGACCTTTGAATCTTTTTATTATTTTTATTTTTATTTTGCCACAGCAGATCACATAGAGCCATGTTTCTCAAACTTGGCAGCATACTGGAATTATGTAGAAAGTTTCTGAAAATCCCAATACCCGAACCTAATACCCCAGACCAATTATGTCAACATTTCCAGGAGTAGAACCAGGCACCAGTATTTTTTAAAACCTCTCAGACTTTTTAAAACCAAGTATAAGAACCAACATAACTTTGGGAAATACTACCTATAGGTCTAGCCTCTTCCCCAAGCTAAAATAAAATAGCTACACAAAAATGCATTCCTGGGCCTATCCAGGAAGAGACTTGCAAAAAAAAAACAAAAACAAAAACAAAATAGAAAAACTAAACTAATAGTTGGAGATGGAACATTCAACATTCAACCAGCTTTATTCCATTGGGTATCAGCAGAGCACCCTTACCTCAGCCTCACCTCTGTACCTAGTCAATGTTTGTCATGTCATGCTTTCTGTATTTGTCTTCAAAACTGGGACTCTGAGGGGCGCCTGGGTGGCGCAGTCGGTTAAGCGTCCGACTTCAGCCAGGTCACGATCTCGTGGTCCATGAGTTCGAGCCCCGCGTCAGGCTCTGGGCTGATGGCTCAGAGCCTGGAGCCTGTTTCCGATTCTGTGTCTCCCTCTCTCTCTGACCCTCCCCCGTTCAGGCTCTGTCTCTCTCTGTCCCAAAAATAAATAAACGTTGAAAAAAAAAATTAAAAAAAAAAAAAAACAAAAAACTGGGACTCTGGATGTTCTTTATTGTCTGTACTGTTTCACTCCCCACTTAATATTATATGCCATAGAAAACTTGAGGTTAGCAGATTTACGAATCATCATCGATACTAAAAAAACTTACCAAACTGACACATATGGATCAATAAACAAAGAAGTAAGTGTAAAACAAATTTAAAAGCACAAAAGACATCAAAATGAAGAGTTGTGCAATTTCCATGTTTTGCAAGGCTTAGAGTTTTCACAAATACTGTTTTATGAACATCAGAGAATGCAGATTTGAAAACCACAGCCACTGACTGCCAAGAAAACAATCTGAGAACTGCACTCAGAGTTGGTGGTCTCATGGGACCTTAGACAAGCACAATTAATATGAGTTTGTAGAACAATTGGTCAATAGTATAGACTATGAATCTGGTAGTACGCTGAAAGGAAAAGTACCTAAGAAGATTCACACCAGGCTTGCCAATTCAAACTCTGCTGACTCTGACCCTAGAACTGAAAGGCCCTTGTTCCCTGGAAGGCCAACTGCCAAGCCAACACTAAAGATGGATAGACTCAAAGAACTGAAGTAGGTGAAAAATACCCTCTTCCTCTAGTTTTCAGCCAACGTCACTCTTGACAAACACATTGGCTATCCTTAATACAAGCAAAAGTACATTTTTGACACATTTACTTTACAATTAAATGGAACATCCTAATACTGACTTGCAAACAGTAACATCACAACAAACACTCCTTGAGTGTCACAACAGCCAGAAATTCAACTATCTCTAAAGTCTACTATAATCAATGTAATCAAGACTAAGCAGTAAATGGGGATTCGGGTGAAGGTGGTCAAAGGTACAAACTTTCAGTTATAAAATACCTACTGAAGATGTAATGTATGACATGATGACTACAGTTAACACTGCTGTTAGACTTGAAAGTTGCTAAGAGAATAGGTCCTAAAAGTTCTCCTCAAAAGGGGGAAAAACTTTTTTTTGTAACTCTTTGACATGATGGATGTTAACTAAATTTATTGTGATAATCATTGATGTCAATTACATCTCAATAAAACTGGGTGAAAAAAAAGAATAGGCAGTAAAGTTACCCAACTCTTTTTATTTTTATTTCCCTCATCTTTACAGAATGTTTACCTAAGGTAATATAAATCTATAATCTACAGTTTTTTAAGATAAATCCAAAAGAAAAACCTCAGTCAGACAGTCCTTTCAGTTATAGTAATGTGCCTGTACTGCAAACATCATAATGTATAATATCCTGCCTAACCTACCATTATAAAAGACAAGCTAAGCCATGCAAATGAAATCACAGTACCTAAAATCAACACCTGGATTATTATTTTCCAGTTTTCATCCTAGCATGAAAAGGCAATCATGGTGCCTACCTCTAATATCTCCTCCAATCCCCAGTTTCAGGTTTAAACCTCCTTCTTCAGTATTCCCATAGTACCTATCTCCTGAATTGAACAAAGCACGACAATTGTCTTACATACCTACACACTTACAAACTATGCACTGAGTTCCCCAGAACAAATACCTTGCTGTCCTTATCCTCCTAAGATCCATAAGACTATCACAGTGACTAGCACAGAAAAATCCATAAATAAATTAATGTATCTATTCCCTGGCACACAAATAAGAGCCCAATCCCAGTCCTCAAGAGAAGAGTCAGCCATATTTGGTGAAGAGTCACCCATGCAAACAAATAAATACAAGACATTTGCTTTAATTATGTATGTAGCAAATGTAATACACAAAATGCAATACACAAAATATAATGGGGAATTACAGGCAAAGGACCTACCAAGCCTCTCTAGAAAAATGAGGAAAGGCTTCACAGAAGAGATTGCTTAGATACATTTTTATTAAATGAATAAATCTTGAAGAAGAGCATTATTTAAGTTCACAGTAGCCTTAAAACTTCTTTATTAGAAAGACATTAAAAGTATAGAGCACAAATGGAAACAGGAATTTGATGGAGGGGCACATAAAGATACCAGCCATACTTTGACAAGCCTTCAAACTGGTCTTCATTTTTTAAAAACTTTAAATAATAAAGCAATTGCACTTAAATAGAAGTTCTTTCAAGGCTTCTTGTTTTTTAAATGAAAGTATTAAGGCAGGAGTAGATTTAAAAAAAAAAAAATCTAGGGCACCTGGGTGGCTCAGTCGGTTAAGCGCCAGGCTCTTGATTTCAACTCAGGTCATGATCTCACAGTCATGGGATCAAACCCCATGTCTGACTTTATTCTGAATGTGGAGCCTGTTTGGGATTCTCACTCCCTCTCCCCCTGCTATTCTCTCTTGCTTTAAAAAAAAAAAAAGTCTAGGGGCCGCTGGCTGGTTCAGCAGGAAGAACATGCTACTCTTAAGAGCATGCTACTCAGGGTCATGGTTCAAGCTCTATGTTGGGTGTAGAGATTGCTTAAATAAATAAAAACTTTTTAAAAAAAGGGTTTTAAAAATCTAGACAATGAAGAGAAAATTATAATTTAGCAACAAATAGTGTAAGAAACCTAGTGGATGACAGAATCCAGATTACAAATAAAGGCCAAGGCAATGATGGCTGACCAGAACTGTAAGATGGTTGTTAACAATATTACATTAGCCTTAGTTGGCCTGAGGTAGAGACTAAAATCAACTCACATCTTATCTTGATTAGGAAAAAATTAAGCTTCTTCAGTCTAATTCCAGAAAACTATTCTGGAATAGTATTCTTTCAACTAAATTCTTTACTAAAATTTAAAAAAAAATAGGAGGGGAGCGGACACCTAGCTCATTAAGTTGGAAGAGCAAGCAACTCTTGATCTTGGGGTCATGAGGTCAAGCCCCATGTTGGGTATAGAGAGTACTTAAAAAAATAAGTAAATAACAATAATAATTTTAAAAATTAATGCTTTACTAAATCATAAATATACTACTTTGTGGTATTTTCTTTTTCAAATGTATAATTTATCAAGAGTTTGGAGTTAGAAATAAACACAGCTTAATGTAAACACAACTCTTGATGTCTTGGGTTATCAGAAAGATACAACTTAGAGTGCAGAGTGCCTGGATGGCTCAGTTGGTTGAGCATCTGACTCTTCGTTTCAGCTCAGGTCATGATCTCATGGTTCGTGTGCTCGAACCCCAACTTGGGCTCTGTGCTGACAGCAAGGAGTCTGATTGGAATTCTCTTCTCTCTCCCTCTGTCTATCCCTCCATCAACTTGTGTCCATGTGCTCGCTCTCTTTCTCTCTCCCTTCTCAAAATAAGTAAATAAACGTTAAAAAAATGAAAGCTCAGTTTAAATGAGTCTGATCCTTTCCCAAATCTCTGTCAGAATTAGTCTTGTCTTCTATTTTTGTACAACCTAACTATTTGACAGTTAATTATGTGCCCAGAGGTCTGCCTGCCCCAACTAGAAGCTGAGATCATTAGGAAGAAATACTTCCTATTCATATTTATATCCTTGTGGAAAATCCTAATTTCTTATTAATAATAGTAACAGTACTAATAACAAGGAGAAAAACAAAAGCCAGGCATAATCATAAATGAATTACTTCATTTAATCCCCAGGATAGCCCTAAAGCCACTTTACAGAAAAGGAAACTGAGGCTCAGAGAGAATAAATAACTTGCTCAAGGTGCTTGTACTTACCACATGTAGTAAAAAGCAGAATGAGCCTTTAAACCCAGTGTCTCGGCCTCCAAGACATATATTCTTAACCACTTTGTTTAAAACTTAGTAGAATGATTAATATTATTATTATTACCACAATGGACTGAATGTTAGTGTCCCCCCAAAATGCACATGTTGAAATCCTAATCCCCAAGCTGATGGTATTAGGAGGTGGGACTTTTGGGAGGTGATTAGGTCATGAGGGTGAAGCCCTCATGAAGGGGATTAGTGCCGTCATAAAGGGCACCACAGAGATCGTTCTCACTCTCATTCTACCATGTGAGGATACAAGTTAGCAGTCTGCATCCCTCACCAGAACGTGACCACCCAGATCTCGCCTCCAGAACTGAGAAATACCTTTCTATTGTTTATAAGCCACCAAGTCCATGGCACTTTGTTACACCAGCCCAAACTGATTGAAATAATTATCTTTTTCTAAAAGTTAGGATTGTATTTTACAAAGGACTTTCAAATTATAGAAGCCAGTAGAAGGGGAAGGCAAAAAACAAGCTTTGTCTCCATGTTAAACAGCTCCTATACATAAACTGTCAGTTTTTATCTGTCCTTCAATCGCTAATTCGTTCATACTCTAGATTGCTGGAGGACATTTTCCTCTCACTACTCTCCTCTGACTTCACTGAGACAGTCAAGCGGATCAAGAAGATCATGCACATTAGGGCAATATCTCCCCCATTCCTCCTCCCCACCTTGGCACCTACCCTGTGCCTAATTAAGGCCCTCTCTTGTGGCCTGAGAAACAGAGGTGGGAGCCCCTTGGATCTTAAGGGATTTAGTATTGATTTATTCATTCAAATATTTACTAAGAGCACTTTTAAGTGTCGGGCACCAGGACCTGCCCTCTGAGTTTACAGGACAGTAAGGAAGTCAGACAAAGAGGCATCCTCAGTCTTTGCTATTCCTTCCGTTCATTGTAATTGGTAATATGAGATTAGTAACAACAATAAGAAATGCATATGCTTGTAGGTTTGGACATACAAATAAGCAAAAAGGTAAAACTGTTAAAATCATTCATAATTCTATCAGAAATGACTGTTGTAGGAGTTTGGCTGTATGTTCCCTTCCATTTTTTAAACAGGCTCAAGTTTACCTGAAATTTTTAAAAGACCATCAGCTGATGGGGCACCTGGGTGGCTCACCTGATTAAGCATCTGACTCTTGGTTTCAGCTCAGGTCATAATCTCACAGTTCTATGACTTTAAGCCCCACATCAGGCTCTGCACTGATCCTGTGGAACCCACTTGTGACTCTCTCTCTCTCTCTCTCTCTCTCTCTCTCTCTCTCTGTCTCTCTCTGCTCCTTCCCTGCTCACTCTCTCTCTCTCCCAAAATAAATAATAAACTTTAAAAAAATTTAAAGACCTTCAGCTGATACTTAAAAAAATATTTCCCAACACTGTAATGAGAGACAGCCTTCCTCAAGACATAGAAAGGGTTCAAGGAGAAAATTAATTCCTAAAAAGAAAAAGCTAGGGGTGCCTGGGTGGCTCAATTAGTTGAGCGTCCAACTTTGCATCAGGTCATGATTTCATAGTTCATGGGTTTGAGCCACACGTCAGACTCTGTGCTGACAGCTCAAAGCCTGGAGCCTGTGCTGAGTTCTGTGTCTCCCTCTCTCTCTGCCCCTCCCCACTCGTTCTCTCTCTCTCAAAATAAGTTAACCCCAAAAAATATTTTTTAAAAAGCGATTTTATTCTTAGTTAGATGGGGGGGGGGGGAACTCTACAAAAATAAAATAAAAACTAACATCTCTTTTATTCCATACAACATCATAGTCACAGTCTAAAGACAATTAAAAAACAGTAGTAATCCAACTCTACAGCGGCAGCTGCCTAGCCAAGTGCCATTAGCCCAAGTCTCACAAGAGTTATACCTGAAGGGAAGATAGGGGGGGTTTGAGCCAGATAGCAGTGCTCTGTAGGCTTCTTCTGGTGTCTTCTTTAAGTAGATTACCTAAGACAGAGAAAGAGCAACATTTAGAACACCATCAAAGAATGATACGAAACTAATTTAACTACTCACCAAATTTGCATTTCCCCTTTTCCACTCTGACAAACTGTCAGTCATGGTGACAATTAATGCTGACCTTTAAAAGATAGCAACTGAGCTGCCAAAATTTCTTTTCCAGCTTGAAGCTGAGCTGCAGCCTTTGGCTGAGGAATGGATAGAGCTTAGAGACAGACGGCAGATCCATAAAGAGGCCATCCGGGGCTGTTTACAAGGTGCATTGAACAGGCACAATGGCAGTGCTTTCCCTTTGGGGAGCAGAACAATTCTACTTCCATTATTGGACTGTGCACTGTCAGCAAAATCTGCACTGTCAGATAAAATAAAATCACAACGAAGCGGGTGAAAATGAATGCAGGTAAGAGCATTAGAAAACACACTGGCTGGACTGTTGATATCCAAGATACTTAAATCCCTCTGGTCCAGCATGATAAACTAATCTTAAAGAAACAAAAATGAGCTCTTAAAACCAGTAAACAACTTAACCAACATATTGACTATATGATGTGTGGCAGGCACTGTATCAGGTACTTCTGTTCTTGTAATAGAATTTACATTCTAATGAGACAAAGACAATAATTAACAAAAATAAATACCATCTGAGTTAAGTGCTCAAAAGGAAATAAACAAGGTTCTGGAAAGAGAATAGAAAGGGGCTGCTTGAGAGGGGGGCCCGGGAGACATATAGGGTAAGATATGCAGGGGGAAACCCAGGGGAGAGCAGGGGAAAGGAAGAACAGCTTGCCAGGCAGTAGGAATCACAAGGGCCACCATCCTTGCAAGGGAAAGAGTGTGGTGGGTTGGACAAGGGATCAGCAGCGTGGCTAGAACATGGGAAGGAGAAGCAACTAGCGGCCAAATAGTGAAGAGCAATACAAACCATTGGCAGACTTTGATTTTATTCTAAGTATAAGGTAATGTTTTAACTTGGGGCTGAGGGCATCAGCGCTTTACCTCTATAGTTGGAATCAAATTTTATTCCTAAAAGTCCTCTCCACCTAGAATTAATGGCATTATTTGAACACCCTGTACATTTCAACAAGAGGGGCAGAGTCTCAGTTCCTAAAAAGTAGGACTTTCCTCTTTACTTGAAAATTTTCTTTGAGTTTTGAGCTACCCCATTAGCAATATATTATGTGTATTTACTTATTAATAATTTCAGGACTAGAAAATACCTCAATTCTGTCTTCTCTAAAGAAAGGAAACTGGGGTGCCTGGACGGTTCAGTCAGTTGAGTATCCAACTCTTGATTTCAGCTCAGATCATGATCTCAGCATCATGGGATCGAGCCCCACATCAGACTCCACACTGAGCATGGAGCCTGCTTAAGATTCTCTCTTTCTCTCCCTCTGCCCCTCTTCCCCACTCTCACTCTCTCTCTCAAAGTAAAAAATAAAAAATAAACAGAAAACTAAAATAAAAACATAAAAGATACTTCTAGCTTTAAAAAGAAAGCTCCATATTCATTTGGCAAGTAAACCTGGAGGTCTGATAAGGCACAAACCACCAAAGCAAATTGAACATGAAACAAAAAACAGCACAGAAAATGAAACCACTGTAAAAGAACGATCTAGATGTGAGTCAGTGATTCTACAAATGGAGAATCAGAACTCTAGTTGCAGCTCAAATAATCATAAAAATCCATTTAAACCAAACATAGCTTTAAAGACCAATATTAAAACAGGATTTTGCTGTGCCCTAATGGGCAGGTTATACCCTATAAATAGAGTTGGTTATAATGCACTGATTTCTCAAGCCTGAAGATGCAGCAGTATCGCAAAGTTGACTACTGCTGCTAAAAGGGAAAGCTGCGGTAAAAGCCTTCTGTGTTTGGATTACATAATTAAAGCTTATACAACAACCTTTGAAAAGCAAAAATACATTTCCCTCCTCAGGAGCAATTACATTAATTCCCTTTCATTTTGAGGCACCCATTCTGCAGGAGAGAGGTGACAGCCCACATGAAATACTTCTTTAGACTGGATACCCCACAGGGTACTCATCTTACCTGCATGACTTAGCACACATGACCCATGTTCTCACACTGTAAGATGAGAGTCTGTTTTTATTTTTATCCCAGTGCTCAATTATTAATAAGTGCAAAGTGAAACCCAGCAGAGGCCATCTAAATTCCAGGAAGATTCCAGGGGCAGGTAAATTCAGTGACCTTTTACAACCTGACAGTAGGTGAAATGTAATAAATGAGTGCATTACTGAATGCATGCAGGCTAGGGTCATTAAAATAACAAATTCTATTTAAAAAAAAAACCAAACATGTCATGGATTCTTATGCTAGATCTTCTTAGATATGTCTCCTATTAGAAAGAGAGACAGACTAGGCCTGATTAAAGCTCAGAAGAAAAGCAACATTTACTAAGCCTTGCTGCTGAGAAATCTGAAGCACAGGAAGGTAAGGAACTTTCCAAACTCACGCTGCTGTTCTGTGATGGAGTTAGAATTCGAACACAGATCTGACTCCAAAGCCCAAAGTACTTCCATTCGCCACATATGCTTGAAAATATAAACACAGGCCACAGCAGCACAAATTGGGAAAAAAGATTCCTACTCTTCCAAATTCTTAAATGCCATTCCACTTGACTTTTTTTTTTTTTTTTAAAGGTTGTTTGTCAACGTTTATTTATTTTTGGGACAGAGAGAGACAGAGCATGAACGGGGGAGGGGCAGAGAGAGAGGGAGACACAGAATCGGAAACAGGCTCCGAGCCATCAGCCCAGAGCCTGACGCGGGGCTCGAACTCACGGACCGTGGACCGTGAGATCGTGACCTGGCTGAAGTCGGACGCTTAACCGACTGAGCCACCCAGGCGCCCCGCACTTGACTTCTTAAAACTAGGTGACTTCAAACTGTTAATAGTAGTCGTGTCTGAGAAATAGGGTTGGGAGAGGACTGGAGCGAGAAAGGAAAAGAGTACTTTCTACTTTACTGCATGTTTCACATTTATAGTTTCCACGTGTTTTACATTTTGTACTGACATGGATTAATTTGTTTTTCAAATGTAGAATAAATCAGTGAACAGTAAATGTCTACTCTTTCTAAAAATAAAATCTATATTTAATATTCAAAAGTTGGGTGCCAGATATTCTAATTTTTCTAAAAATATTTTCTGAATAAAATTAATTTCAAAGCATCTTCTAAATATTTTTATTTTCCTTTTCTGCTTCCCAGGGAAAAAAATAATATGCGGTCTATTCTCTTCACTAGATATTAGCATATATAAACCCAAACTGAAAGGACCTTCCCAAACTTTTGAGTGATAAAACTTAACAAAAGCCCTCTGCATGGTGTTTGGTGTACCATTTATCAATTACTAATTGACCCCTGGAAGAGTGAGCACATGCATTACTTTTATCAAAGGACACTATTCTTGCCAGGAAGTCCTAGAAAACTCTCAATAGAATAGCATTGGACATATGCTTTCTTATTTCTAACTACTAGAAGTAAACCAATTAAAGTGATTGTGTTTTTGCTTAATCAACTTTGATGCTAGGTACCAAGGATCCAAATAACTCTCTCAATTTCCTTTTTTAATTTTTTTAATGTTTTCTTTTATTTTTGAGAGGGAAAGACAGACAGACAGACCACGAGTAGGGAAGGGGCAGAGAGAGAGAGGGAGACACAGAACCTGAAGCAGTCTCCAGGCTCTGAGCTGTCAGCACAGAGCCCAACACGGGGCTCGAACCCACAAACTGTGAGATCATGGCCTGAGCCAAAGTCGGACGCTTAACCAACTTGAGGCACCCAGGTGCCCCTAACTCTCTCAATTTCTTTACTAAAAGATTCTTAAAGAGCCAGCATTCTTAAATACATACATACATACATACATACATACATATATACATACATACATACATACCAGCCAAACAACCAACTAACCACACAGTGGCTGAGAGTTTTTATTTAACAACATTATTAAAATTATAGTACTACAAGATAGCGTAATTTATATGGTTTACCAATACACCAATGTTTCCCACACTTCAACTAATCGTGCATCAACCTACCCTACTTCGGCAACCACACAAAGCACCCTGTATTACCATCTCTCTTTAAATAGACATACTCTTTTAAATCAATTTATTCTCAAGTGTTTTACATCATTGCTATTAATTGAAAACCAATATCATTTGCCATATAGAGTCTAGACATAAATGAATATTAAAATACATAATTTAACATTTTTAAATCGTGTGCATACCACACATTGAGAAGCAATGCTGAAAAATATCAAGTTTGGACTAATCTTATAGAAGAATAGCAAACCAACCTGGGAAGTTAATAAAATCCTCTTAGAATTAATCCGCAAATACTCCTAAATCATTTCTTTCCACTAAATCCTATGGTCATTAAATCTTTAAAGCCTGTCAAAAAATAATATATGTGAATTTCAGAAGCATTTTGGAATTTACAATGATATTTCCTTACTCAGATAATTTAATCTTTCTGATACCTAAAAGGTGATTCTTCAAACAAATGGCTTACTATAGAAGGGCAGAACCAGACCCTGAGTCACAAATTGCCTGATGGTCTTTCTCTGGGCACATTTGCTTCAGTTCTTACTATGTTTCTAGCTTTCTTTTGAGGTGCTATTATTTCCCCCAAAAAGACTTACTATAAAATATAACATGTATACATGTACACAACCCTAATATAAAGACGAAACCTGTGCCCTCTTTTAATTACACTTATATTTTGTGGTCTGTAAAGTGGAAATACTTGTGAGGATTTGATTTGGCCATCTGAGAGCGTATTCTTTAGTTTTGGCATTTGATTTCCTGTTGTTTATTATTTTACTTGTTTGTAAAAGAGGAACTAAATGCTGAGAACAATCTTTCCCAGTCAGGTACTATCACTAGAACATTGACATAATAGCTGTGAAATCAGCATTCCAACAATTTCTGAGTCCATTAAATTTCTTCAAAATAGAAGTTTCCAGAAAACAGATGTTACAACTTGAAAATAGTCTAGAAGCCCTAAAATTTACCAAATATGGGAGATTTAAACCAAAAGAGAAATTCTCTTTAAAAGTTTCAGACAACTAGGTTCAGCATATACAGAGTGTTAAATGGGGGCTTTACAACGATGTCCCCTATGTATGATATGTGCTTTGGGTTCTAATCCCTTAACAGTCACACCCCTTTCCCAAGCCCCATATAACTTAAAATCATCACACTTGCAAGACAGCAATTGAGGATGGGACGGGCAGAGGCAAAAAAAAAAAAAAAAAAAATTCTTTCCCTGGTAAAGCTAATCAGTGTAGAGCACCTCCTTGGTTTGAAAGCACTGCTCCTTAACTGGCTTCTCCCATCATCCCCCTGTGTCTGTCATCCAGAGTTCTTCCTGATCAGCCAAACTCAATCTCCAAAGTCACCTTTGACTCTGGCCTCTCCTTCAATGTGTCCACCCTCATCCAATCAATACCCTGACTGATTCTTTCTCTAGAGTCTCTGCAGCCTGGGGGTCTGAAACATAACATTTGGGGAGAGAAAAAAAAAGATACAAATATCTTTTCAAATTTTATAAAACCACCAGTAGGGTCCGTTCAATGACCTTGAGAGAGAGGCCCAAACATGTGAAAGGCCCTGAATCTTAAACTTCATTCCTTTGTTGGCGAATCTGCATTTGATCTTTCTTTCATGACTATTGCCATCACCTTATTTCAAACCCTTATCATCACACGCTAAGACTAACGTGATTTCTCTCTGCCTCCACTCCTGCCTACTCCAGCAATTTTGGAACAGGATTTTAAGAGTCTCAATCATGCTCAAAAACCCCAGCCAGACTGCCCATCATTCACCAAGATAAAGTGCCAACTGATCTCTCTAGGTGAATTTCTTTTTTTTTTTTAATGTTTTATTTATTTTTGAGACAGAGAGAGACAGAGCATGAGCAGGGGAGGGGCAGAGAAAGGGAGACACAAAATCTGAAGCAGGCTCTGAGCTGTCAGCACAGACCCAATGCGGGGTCAAACCCACAAACCGTGAGATCATGACTTGAGCCAAAGTCGGACCCTTCAGCGACTAAGCCACCCAGGTCCCCGGGTGAATTTTTCATTGTTACTTAAATGAACCACATCTGCTAGTCTGGACTCCTCACCATTCCCTAAGCATACTTGACACCTTCATCTGAGGTTTCTTCTGGAATACTCTCCACACCATCTCAGGCTACGAAAATTCTTCTATTTCATTAGACTTACCTCAAATACCACCTCCACCACCTTCCCCGACTCCTTAGACTCAACTATAAGAATGAAAATGACCATGATAATGATGATAATAATAAAAACAAAAAGTTACAAGGTGACTTCTATGTGCCAGGCGCTATTCCGTGCACTTTACATAATTTGGCTCAATAGTCCTCACAGCCACCCTGAAATAGGTTCCATTATTAACCCATTTCCATTTATACAAGAAATGCTGAGAATCAGTTGCTCAAGGTCACAGAGCTAGGGTGTGGTGGAGTCAGGCAGTCTGGCTCCCCACAGCACTCCTAACCACTTCCTGATGGGCTCCTGACAGCTCTGTTGTAATTATTCTCCTTTATACTGAAGTATAAAGCACCTTAAGTGCAGTAAACATGTTTTTATACCTTTATAAGCCTTACAGTGCCTCCTATCAGATAGATGCCTAGTAAATATATGCTTAGTGGATAACT
This sequence comes from Prionailurus bengalensis, assembly GCF_016509475.1. Lineage (NCBI taxonomy): Eukaryota > Metazoa > Chordata > Mammalia > Carnivora > Felidae > Prionailurus > Prionailurus bengalensis. The sequence goes on along the minus strand of NC_057345.1, from coordinate 86,082,184 downwards.
GCTTTAAACTTGTAAGGTACTACAAGTGCATCCACCCTAGTGAGTTAATTTAACTTAAATAATAATTAAGTGAATAAGACTTTCTAAATGTGTCACTACAACCTTAGTGATAATGCCCAGGGGAGCTAGTGAAATTAACCTTCTGAGCCCAGTTATATAAGAGCATAAAACTAGGTGTAGTCAATTCTTCAAGGATGTGCTAAAGGAAAAAGTAAGATAGAGATGGATTTAAAAATAAGAGCTCTGGCTCAGATGACTTCTGTTAGCTTATATAAAGCATTTGGAGGGTCCAGGCATACTTCCTGACCCAGACATTCACAGTCCCTGTCTGTTCGGAGTCTACACTCTGCCACTCTCAACACCTCATACAAGGCAGGAAGCAGGAGGTGGAACAGAACAAGTAGTCACCAAAGATCCAGGTGTGTGTACTTAATGTTTACAGATTTTGTATAGGAACCTACATACACACCAGGACACAAGGAAAGGCTGCAACCTCGTTAAGGAAGGGCTTAAATAAGGCCCTTGACAAGGGCTCTAAAGAGAGCTGGGGAACAGTCCATGAAGGGACCAAACTTGACTCAAGTCTTCCTTGCACCACACTAGCATTTAGATGGCCACCTCTTCCCCTTCCTTGGGACCACAGCTCTAAGTCACTCTGGTGTGGCAGCCTCCTTCGGTGACCCGATGAGTTCAGATCCCATCCTTATGTTCTCAAAGCTTCCTTCCTTCCTCCTTCAAATTCTTACCCAAGTTGGTCTTCACATGTTTCTGGGGTGATTTTAGTCTGTCTCCCTGGCTAGGTTATAAGTCTGAGAGCAGGATTCTTGCCTCCTCTCTATCTGCGGGACTCAACACCGCCTGGCATATAGCACATACTCAAAAAATGTTTGATGGATGCATGAACAAATAGTGGAGAGAAAGAGGGCGTTTTATGTGAGAACAAGTGTGACATGGTCACAGAACACAGATCATCTACCTAGAGAGCAGGTGACAGTGCATAGTGCTTAAACACCCCAAGTCTGCTTAAATGCTTAAGTAGTGTTTAAACACCCCAAGTCCGCAGCCAAGCTGCCTGGACTCAAATCCAGGCTCTTTCATTTATGAGCCATATTGTATAACTCTCTGTGCTTCCATTTCCTTATGGAGTCGAGATAAGAACTGTAACTGCCTGGCACCCTCATTAGACTGCCAGGAAGATTAAATGAATTAATAATATACGTAAAGTGCTCAGATTCATATCTAGGGCACAGCTCTTCTATAACAAGGGACCACAGAAAGGAGATAAACTTTGGTCCCCAAATATTTCTTTTCTCATTTTTACCACCTGTATCCACGTGAATCCCGAGCCACAGCTGTCATCTCTGACACCTGAACCCTAAAGCCTGTCTACATGTATAAACATCAGAACATGAGATTGTAAATGTCCTCCATGACTGTTATATACCAAAACCATAACAGACCATCCTTTAATTCAACTCTCTCATTTGAAAGTACAGATGTTGCCTGCCTCTTCAAATGGCCTCCTGAGTCTCCCAGTGCCTTAGTATCAACAACCATAAAATAAATGCTGTGGCCCGTTTTATCAAATCCATTGTCAAAATATCAGAAGATCCTTGGGGTGGCCCACGTATTTCCCCAACAAAGTACATGTAACCAGAAGAGAGCTGATGCCATACCCATTTTTCCTTATGTGAACTTCTCATGAACAAAAGAATAACAATACCAGGCTAGGTTTGTTTTTTAGGAGAGGAAAGCAATTACTAGTTACTGGCAAAGAATGAGCCACAGAAGTCCATGGAATGAACATCTACGAAAACACACAACGAGGTGAGAAACTCTGCAAAGAGTTGAAACATAAAACTTTTAAAGTCTCCTCCTTGGCTCCCAAACCTTCAGTTCTCAGACTTCTTAAATGTCAGGGCACTTAATTTATAAACTGCTTTTTCCTGAAGACAGCATTAAGTCTTAATTGTCATAGCCAAGCACAAACAAAATGTTTAATTTTACTATTTTCAGCAACATTTCTCTTCTTAATCATTTCCTCTCATTATAACCAGTGACTGAGAAAACAATACCTACATTCAGCTCTAAAACTTAAAAAAAAATAAATAAATAGAAAAAAAGCCAAACATTTCTCAAATGTACACCGATCCTACTTTTGTTCTAATCGTTTATGGAAATAAAAATGTTCAGTGTTAAACAATCACTTACAAATTAGATACATAAGTCTGATTACAAACCAGAAATCCAACTGAATATTTAAAACAGTATTTCATTCAGTCTATTTTAAATCTATCCTACTGAATAGTCTAATTAAAACAAGAATGAACGTACCTTCTCTTGAACACATTATAAAAGAAGGTAAGTTGTTTTTCCTGTTCTTCCAGTTTTGAGACTAATATAAATCACAGACTATGAGGCCTGCAAAATGTAAGACAATGCATCTGCCTAACAAATATGGCGGCAACATTAAGTACAGAAGTAAGGCAAAACCTGATGCCAGGCCTCCATCTCCATCACCTATTTTTGCCCTAAATTACTTAACACTCACCTGGCATCCTTATGAGAACAAAGGTATAGGAATGACTGTGCTTTTGGGCTGGGGTGATGTTTGCTCTGAAATACTCTCAAGTGACATCTCTCTATATTTTAATTTGAATTTGAGATTTGATATATGGTGGACTTCATTTTTTGAGAATTCATTTAGAACACAAACACGGCCTCTCATGGGCATGATGAGAGTGAAACCAGTGGCTCTTTGATGGGCAATTTAGGAAAACTGTAGACATTAGCCATGTGTCTTTTTTTCTTAAAGCCATGGTTTTTTTTCTTAAGATTTGATTTTGAAGTAATCTCTAAACCCAACGTGGGGCTTGAACTCATAACTCTGAGACCAAGAGTCACATGTTCTACCAAATGAGCCAGCGAAGCACCCCCCTCCATGTGTGTCTTCCCATCTAATTTGATGGGAACCAGAATTTCAGCAGCCTGAAAAGACGTTCTTCCAGAACTGACAGCTACAGCCAGGACAAATACACATCTCTCGCTAACTGTGTCTCAGTAACACTGCAGACTTTTCCTGCCTGAAGAGAGCTCGTGTTCCAACACAGACATTGCTGAGCTGGTTGTATCTCATTAAACTAGCCCAGCCTCTTATTAAAGCAAACCAAGGAAACACTAAGCTAATGTTCTCAGTACACAGAAGCCTAAAGGGGCCCTTTTAAGGGGGAGAAGGAAAAAATATTTGGTTGTAAGAAAACCTGACTCTCCAGTCTCATACAAGCTGAGTACAAGGCTGTTATGTTACAACACACAGCAAACATAACCCTGTATATCATTCATCATTAGAAGGCAGTCTCTGTATGAAATATAAAAACAGACTCACTCCAGAACATTACTTGAATAATACATACTCTTAAATGGAATGGTTGCAGGTTAAAAATTCCTCTTGCTGAGTTTCACTGCTTACCTCTGGATATAGTATGAATTTTATTTCATAAAACCTCTCAAATTAAGAAAGAAAAAAAAAGTGGAGTGTGCAAGGACTGTATTCTTTAAACCAAGAACTGAATCTGATCAAGTTTAGAAGGCAAAGAACCATAACTTCATTTATGGTGAAGATACAGATGATAGGTCCACAATAGACCAAGCATCAGTACTGAATTCGCCTAACACCTATAACCAATAATAAAAAGTCTTTAACTTGCAAATGAATTATATAGTAAAACCTTGGTTTGCGAGCATAATTCATTCCAGAAACAGGCTTGTAATCCAAAGCACTTGTATATCAAAGTGAATTTCAAGAACCATTGGCTCAGTGGTGATCATGTAACATTTGGCATCATGTACTACATGAATTGCAAGACATCGCTCATTTATCAAGTTAAAATTTATTAGAAATGTTTGCTCATCTTGTGGAACACTCACAGAATAAGCTACTTGCAATCCAAGGTTTTACTGTATATCCTAAACGTTTATTTGTAAAGGCTAATATTTAGATCTTTGGAAATAGTTTCCCAAGATAAAACCTTCTGGTTGTCAGTCTCTTTGGCTAGTCCAAAAATGATTATATATTCCACATTATCATTAAAATCATATAGCCAAAATAAAATGTGGTGGAAAACATTATTTGAAAAACTAAAAACTAAAAATAATTAAAGAGGCATGTTTGCTTTCTAAATTATCTACCTTCAGTGCTAATACTTGAGGAAAGTCTAGGTGAATAAAACATGAAAAAACCAATCAACATGTATAGAATGACTTTAAAATGAACCTTGAATTATTTCAAATGTTTGGATGGGTACCTTAATATATTGAAGTTCACTTCAAAATGCATAGCTTTCCTCAATATTTGGCATTATGATTAGGACTGATTCCAACTTGAAGCAATGGGAGGTATGGCAAACCTGAGATTTTCTTGATGTAACCAGAGGGAAAAAATTGGGAAGAAAGGTAAGCAAGAGAGATCAAAAACTTTCTGGACAAACACAGGGGGGAACTCGCCAGGAATGGAACGCAAACAGGGTGGGAAAGAAGTATGACCAAAGTATGGCTTGTTTCCCCTGAACTTTCAATTTACAGAGCTTAGGCAGAAGGAAGGAGGTAAACCAGACAATCAGATGTATTCATGTTAGTAATCAGAACAAGCACCTGAGGGACATGGACACACACACACACACATACACACACACAAGCCTTTTCAAATATAGTCATCTTATCCTTTTCCAAATAGAAGAAGTTTGTAGGTGAGATGTTATCCAATCTTCTAAGACAGAATCCACACATGTGGATGTGCATGTGAACTAAATCTCAGATCTAGAATCTCATAGTAACTTGTAAGCTACTGTTCTTTGCATTGACTCAAGAATAGAAAACCAACAATGAACACAAACAAGGGGCTGGTTGTTCTCTTCCAGTATGTACAAAGATTTGTTGCTTAGAGAAAGCAGGAAAAACAAGAGCTTTGCCCATCAGTCAGTCAGGTGTTTGCAGAAAGGATTCCGGGGTTATTTTACTGTACACAGCCCCAACTATTCAAATATATGCCACATGACAGAACTGTCCTTCAAGAGTATAATAGAATTAATCATTCTTGAATGTGTATAGATTTTTTAAAGAAGTAACCATGTTCCCTGAAGGTTTATTAATGTCACAAATAGTACAACTAAAACAAGTGAAGGCAATTCCAACTTAAATAAAAGTAACTTAAATCCAACCAACAGATCTATTGTATACATACACAATATATATAACATACAGGAAGTATATATGCCTTCCCTGCAGCTACTGGAAATTTCCCTCCCTTTCCAGCTCACTACTGTAGGTAAACCTCACTACTTCCAGAAAGCAACACCCCCTTCACCCTGGTCAGTGATTTCTCCCCCTGTCTTTTGATCAGCAGCAAGACTTGCAGTACAGATTTACTTATAGTAAGAAAAAGAAGGAAGGAGAAAAAAGGAAAAGGAGATGAGCAGTGTGTTTTACACACAGGTGATTCATTTCTCCATTCAGTAAAGAACTACTGGTAGCAGGCACCATGTATAACACTAAGAACAAGGCAAATATGTTCCTAACCTCAGAGTATCTCTTGTATGTTACTTTTTTTTTAAGTTTGTTTGTTTGTTTGTTTGTTTGTTTGTTTATTTATTTATTTATTTATTTATTTTGAGAGAGAAAGGGGGAGCGGGGCAGAGAGAGAGGGAGAGAGAGAGAGAATCCCAAGCAGGCTTTGCACTGTCAGCACAGAGCCCAATGTAGGGCTCAAACTCACGAACCGTGAGATCATGACCTGAGCCAAAATCAAGAGTCAGACGTTCAGCCAACTGAGCCATCAAGGAGCAGCCCCCCCTTCATGTTACTTCTTATCTTCTAAGCCAGGGGATCCCCCACTTTGAATATGTCTCAGAAAAGCCTTTTAAGCTGTTTTAAGATATAGACATCCTGATTTCTGCACCCCTGAGATTCTGATTCACCAGATATGAGAGGTCTGGCCCATGGGTATTTCTGTAACAAAATTATGGTTGAGAACCACTGTTGTAATAAACGCTACAGAAGTCAGAAGGCTAAAAACCTGAATTATATCACAGAACTACAAATACATATTATTTCATTAGCTTTAAGTGATAGTTGATAAGGAAGCCTACACTCTCAGTGAAATTCCAAGGGCATAACAAAAGGTTTGCCGATGTCCTTGACAACCCATGTGTCAAATCTACCTCTTCATTGATGTGTCTACTAGTAGGGACAGAGTTACATTTTAGGGATATAAAAATGAAGACAATAGGGAAGGCACATATGTTAATAATCAGACCACTATGGCTTAGTAGCAAAAGAGAAATCTGAAACACAGAGATAACAGTACCATGGAGAGCTTTAAGTAGAGTTCTAAAAGATGAGTCTTTTAGGGATGCCTGGGTGGCTCAGTCGGTTAAGCATCTGATTTCAGCTCAGGTCATGGTCTCACAGTTCGTGGGTTCGAGTCTCGTGTCAGGGTCTGTGCTGACAGCTCAGAGCCTGGAGCCTGCTTTGGATTGTGTCTCCCTCTCTCTCTGCCCATCCCCTGCTTGTGCTCTATCTCTCTCTCTCAAAAATAAATAAACATTAAAAAAATTTTTTTAAACATCTTTTAAAACAAGGGTGCCTGGGTGGCTCAGTTGTTTAAGTATCCAACTTTGGCTCAGGTCATGATCTCACAGTTTGTGAGTTCGAGCCCTGCATCCAGCTAGCTGCTGTCAGCACTGAGCCCACTTTGGATCCTCTGTCTCCTCCATCTCTGCCCCTCCCCTGCTCGCACTCTCTCTCTCAAAAATATATAAAAATTTTTAAAAACAGATTTTTTAAATGAATAAATTGTCTGGGGCACCCGGGTGGCTCAGTTGGTTAAGCCTCCAACTCTTGATTGTGGCTCAGGTCATGATCTCACAGTTTGTGAGATCAAGGCCCAAGTCAAGCTCCACACTGACAGCACCGAGCCCACTTGGGATTTTCTCTCCCACACTCTCTCTGTGTCCCTCCCCTATGCGCATATGCTCTTTCTCTCTTTCAAAATAAATAAATAAACTTTAAAGACTATATTAAAAAATGAATGAAGAGTTTTTATTAAACAATGAAGGCTCCAGGAACCATCTCTTCCTCCTTTCGACTAAGCTACCAGGAAATTCATTACCAAGTTTTGAGCTTGAGCATGTCAGAGCCAGTTCCAGTGACAGGTAACCAAAAAACTCAAATTATTACATTACTACTACTCTCCATAGAAGCCAATTAAGAAAGAAGGAGGAGCAAAGGAAGGAAACCAAGCAGAAGGAGAGAAGTGACCGTAACAGAGGAAGAAGACAGAGGTGGAAGCAGCAGGGAAGAAACAAAGTTGAGGAAGGAGAGCCACACAAAGATAACTAGGAGGGGTGGATGGGTGACAGGCATAAATGAAAGCTGAGAGCAAAGTGTGAGAAAATAGGTAACTGGTTATTTCACACAGTGGTGCTACCTGGGACTACAGGGGCTGCTAAGGGAGAGGGGAAGAATGACCGGAATGCCAGCACTAGAGGGGTTCTTGTCCTCCCCTATTCTAACGCTCGGGCCAAGTTCTTTAATTTCTCTGGGCTTCCTAGCACAATAAGGAGGAGAAGCGGCCAAGGGTAGGGGTGGGCCGGCAGGGCAAAGAGAAGACCTCTCTCTAAGATCCATCTGTTTCTGTAACTTACAGAAGAATCACTGTACTACATACAGCTCCAATGGAGCAATTCTTCAGAGGAGAAATTATCTCTCAATTGCTACAGTAGATATGGTAAAAGCCAGAATCTCATCCTACAGTCTTTGCATTTATTCATTTTTTTAATGTTTATTTATTTTTGAGAGAGAGCGCAAGCAGGGGAGGGGCAGAGGCAGAGAGGGAGACACAGAATCCAAAGCAGGCTCCAGGCTCTGAGCTGTCAGCACAGAGCCCAATGTGGGGCCTGAACCCATGAACCACAAGATCATGACCTGAGCAGAAGTCGGGTGTTTAACCAACTGAGCCACCCAGGTGTCCCTATAGTCTTTGTATTTAACTTGCGATCTAGGTCCTTAAGAAAAAAAAGTAAAATAGAGCTTACAGAAAAAGTCCAGTGGCCCACATTCAGGGTAAATCCCAAATTTTTTTCTTGTAATAGAAGGATCTTAATCAACAATTTAAATCTGACTTCCTCTTCCATGAATTCAGAAGTAAAATACTGTCATCAGTGAATATGCATGCATAAAGTTTAATATATAATTTTATTTTTAACCCTGTGCTAATAATGGCATAGCCCAATGCCAGGATATCCTAAAACATGCTGTGGTTGTGTTTTAATTCATACATCTGATTTGTAAACAAAAAAAACAAATGATTTTAGAAACAGTTTTTTTTTTAAGTTTATTTTTATTTTATTTATTTTGAGAAAGATACAGAGAGCACATGGGGGAGGGGCAGAAAGAAAAGGAGACAGAATCTCAAGCAGGTTCCATGCTATCAGCGCAGAGCCTCATGTGGGGTTCGAATTCATGAACTTTGAGATCATGACTTGAGCTGAAATCAAAAGTTGTATGCTCAACCAACTGAGCCATTCAGGCACCCCAAATGTTTAGGTTTATTTTTTTATTAAGTTTTTATTTATTTATTTTGAGAAAGAAAGAACATGACCAGGGGAGGGGCACAGAGAGAGACACAGAGAGAGGGAGAGAGGGAGAGAAAGAGAATGAATCCTAAGCCGGCTCCACACTGTCAGCACAGAGCCCATTGCAGGGCTTGAATTCACAAACCCCAAGATCATGACCTGAGCCAAAATCTAGAGTTGGATGCTCAACCAACTGAGCCACCAGGCACCTGACTTTAGAAACTGTTTTAAAATGTTGGGGCACTTGGGTGGCTCAGTCAGTTAAGCCTCCAACTTCAGCTCAGGTCATGATCTCCCTGTTTGTGAGTTTGAGCTCCGCATCAGGCTCTGTGCTGACAGCTCAGAGCCTGGAGCCTGCCTCAGATTCTCTCTCTTTCTCTCTCTCTCTCTCTCTCTCTCTCTCTCTCTCTCTGCCCTTCCCTCACTCATACTCTCTCTCTCTCTCTCTCTCTCTCTGCCCTTCCCTCACTCATACTCTCTCTCTCTCTCTAAAAATAAATAAAACATTGAAAAAAATTTTAACGTTAACCACATTTTGTCGCTTTTGCCATTATTTCACAGATGTGTTTCCAAAAAAAGATTAAAACTTAAAATATGGCTCCAGGTAAAAGATGTAGCTTGCTGCTAAAACTAGTACGCACTTACCGACCTTAGGAATTTTCTCAAAATTTCAGACATTTTGAAGGGAACATAAATAACTTATCACATTCAACTACCAGGATTTATTTTTATTAACTTTTCTTTTTAATTTTTTATTTTAGAAAGAGAGAGCACTCACATGAGCAGGGTCTGTGAGGGGCAGAGGGAGACAGACAGAGAATCTCAAGCAGGCTCCACGCTCAGCACAGGGCCAGACGTGGGGAAGATCCCACAACCCTGGGATCATGACCTGACGCAAAATCAAGAGTCAGACGTTCAACCGACTGAGCCCCCCAGGTGTCCCTCAACTAGTGGGATTTAAAGTGTCCCCAGTTCTAAGACAGACAATACCCTGCAGTGCTATTAGAAGAATTACAGCATATTCCTCAATTCTTTGTACAGGGTGGATCCATTCCCACTGATTTCCACAAGCAGTTGATTTCAAACTGAAAGCACTGCAGCCAAGACCCTGGTGAAGAAGTCAAGCCAGGACCTGGGGGTTGGAGCGGTATGATACAGACCCCAGGTGTGGAGTCCATCCACATCCTTTCTCACTAGTAACACAAGATCAGTCACCACGGAAATGCAAATTCCCTCCAGGACTGTCTCATACATCCTTCGTTCCTTTATTCCTTAAAACAACACATGGGCCCTATGCTAGGCACTGGGGATACAAACACGTGGAAGAGTCATCCCTTCACTCAAAGAGTTTACTCTGGTAGGAGAGAAATGGTGAAGCAAGTGATTGCAAAAAGCCTCCTCTAGTAGCTTACATTGTACATAATAAATTGTAAGACAAGGTTAAAAAAAAAAAAAAGCAATAACTAAGCCATGGTCTGGGTCAGGTAATAAGAAACAACAAAATAAACAATTGAGGGGTAGGGAAGGAGTGGGCAAACAAATTATGGAGAAAATATCAGGAGAGATTCCTTTGAGAAGGGAATTCTGGTTTTCTTTTATTACTTAGAAATTTCCCAAAGCAAGCCCCACTAAATGACTCACATACACCCTCATGAAAGAAGTGAAAAGTCTGGTTCATCCTACAGTACATATCTTCACGTGGAAAGGCTGGTCTGTCTACTCATTAACATGAAATGACAAACCATGAATGTTACTCCCCTATCAAATAATTCTCTGAGGTCCTGCAGCAACTCCAAATAGTTCTTTCAGGCTGAGATTACACTTTCCTAGTCCCACTATTCCCTCTGATTAACCATGAATTTGCTAACCACATCCCTGACTTTCTGCATAATGAAAACTCAAGGGCCCTAAAAGTATTTGTCTCGGGAGGTGGGAGGGAGTGGGCACAGGGGATGCAAGAGTGAAGCAGAGGAGCAATGAAGAAGAGAACTAAGACAGACACAGGAGCACGGTGGCACTAACACGGAAACCTAGGAGCTGACAAGAGCATGGTTAACTTACAGGCATAGTCACCACATTTTGGGCATGAAAAGTCTTTGGAATAACTCAACACACAGCAACCTCAATGGAAGCTCCAGTTAGCTCCTCTTTTATTTAAAATTTCAGAAAATACCTACAGAGAGGGCTTTGTCCATAATGGGGAAAAGACTACTGTTTGGCTCACTATATCAAACAGAAAAGATTTCGTGAAATGAAACTTACAAAGATTAAAGTTATGTATTCAAAACGTCTTATAAACCTGAGGTTTAAGATTAGGTGTCATGAAGTATATAGGACATCCTATACCATCAGCATGAATATAGAAACTACACTGGATGGGAGCACCTGGGTGGCTCAGTTGGTTAAGTATCTGACTCTTGATTTCAGCTCCGGTCATGATCTCATGGCTTGTGAGATCAAGCCCCACATGGGGCCCTGCACTGACAGAGTGGATTCTTCTTGGGATTCTCTTTCTTTCTCTCTCTCTCTCTCTCTCTCTCTCTCTCTCTCTCTCTCTCTCAAAATAAATAAATAAACATTAAAAAAAGAAACAAACAAACTACGTGGATAAGGCACTCACATAACAGACCCAAAGAGACAGGCTGGGCACTGGCTCCTTAGCACCCCCAGTGCTGACCTGAGCACAGGCTTTTCTCATTCAAGGTTGTTACAAGTGAATAAAGGCACATTTTGGCGACCAGGAAGAAGGGGATAAGCAGGAGTTTAAGAGAAACACTAGTGATTCAAATCACAGTGATATAAGGAAAGATAGATTGTATTATTTGAGGTCTTGAAACAAACAGCTTTTCCTAACAATCAAGTATCAACTGAATCAATATTATGTGGAAGCCAGTTGGACATCTTGATATTTAGGCATGGGAGCCTTTTGAGGAATTGAGAACACTTTCCATTTTCCTTAAGCTGTTCAGGTTAACCATAGGGTAACCCAGAAGGGCCAAACAGTCACCTGTGGGTTCAGTGCCCAAACGGATGCTGAAAAAAACATGCAAACACATTTCAGATCTAAGCATAGGAAGCAGATTCTTTAATGGCTGTTTTGCAAGCTGCAGGTAATTTGCAAACTGCAGGTAGCAAAATCAATCGAATGGGTAAAGATTCTTTTAAATAAAATAGGACAGAATATAAAATGTCAGGATGCCTCGCCTATTGTAAGGTAAGAACTGTTTCATGAACATTGTTTCAGTTATACATGCGAATAGTGTGTGTACTATGTGTGAGAGTGTGTGTACTAAACTACAATGTAAAATACAGTTCTTATTGTGGTTTATAGTGAAAAGAGCTTGAAAACCCTGTCCTAAGATACAGCCTAACCTACTTCATGTCATTCCTTGGCTCTCCTATTCTCACTCCTGACACTTAGACCTACTCTAAGACATCCATGGACATCGCCAAAGCACATGTGCAAAGAGCTGCCGCTGCGTCTGGCTGGTACACAAGGTATTTGGGATGTTAGCCCCATGAGCCAGAATTAGAGCTCAGAAGCTACCTGGAAAGGAAACTGCATGACTGAGTGAAACACTGCCTTGTACTGGAAAACTCTGCCCTTCCACACTACATGCTATTTTGAATTTTCTGCAAAATATTTTGGTTTAGATGCAGTATTATTCCAAGACTAGCACTGCTCAGTTACATGTTGTGAATGGATAAAGCTCCAACTTAGGAACTTGGGGATTTGGGTTCTAGTCTCTCACTAACTGGATTTATTCCTTGGGCAAGGTACTCGATCTCTCTGGGCTCAGATTCTCCAACTAAAACATGAGAAAGCAGGACTGGAGCAGAGTTTTTCCTTGTGAATTTCTTGCGGGAGGTACTTTGAGGAGTCTGCAAAAGTGAGTCTACGTTTCTAAATTAAAATTGGTTTATTTTTAATCTAAGAGAAAACAATAAACATAACCAAATGGATTCAATATTGATTTTTACCATGGTGGAAATCACCATGGTAGTTGTTTAGCAACCAAATAACCTCATTTTGCATTAAACTTGGAAGTATTACCTCCAGTCTCTGTATATATTCTAGTAAATGTCTCACCAATTAGGAAGCCTATAGTGTTTCACTGGGGATACATCTAAATGTGAGTCTGTTCAGTCTGGATATTTGTATAAAATTGAACAGAGATGGCTCAGACTCACGTAATTGCTAAGCGAGGCCCAGGCAAACATATATAGGACATGTTAATTGCAAACTAACTGAGATGGGCCAATCACCTGCAGTCATATCAGGCATTACAAATACATTTCAAGTCATACTCTAATAATGGACATTCTTTGGGTACCTCTTTTAAAAATTTTTTCTATCAAAAAATACGTTCAGTTAAAATTTTTAAAGATTCAACTCTGATTAAAAATTTTTCCAGTATTCTTCTTCCAATATTTTGGGTTATTTCTTACTGAATATTATCCTAAAATTGCAAGGACAGCTGTTAAAAAAAATTACTGACATTTGTTAGCAACTACTTAATGTATAAATAAGGATTTTCCCCCATTGAGAAAAACAAAAACTGCTGAGGCCAAAATTAAGACTACCACCCATAATACCGATTTCAAACGGTTGTGCATATTAACAAAGCCTATTTCAGTTCTACAATTGTAAAGAGTTATATAAAACACCTTGTTTTACTCAGTAACTTTAAAAAAAATTAATTAATGCCTCAAAACACTACGATTCTTGCTGTTAAAAGTACTACAGCTTTTAAATTACTCCATATTAATCTTTCAAGAATTGTAGAAAATTACCTTTTACTTATCAGTGTTTTTCTCAATGTAATTAATATTTATCTATCAATTAAACATTCAGTCATTCATACCACAAATATTTACTGAGCACTTAGGATGTTTCTGACGGTGTTCCAGATGCAGTGGTTGCTGTAGGGAACAAAACAGTTCCTTCCCTTGAAGGGAGAGATAATAAACAAGTAAATACACAATCCCAAGCAGTAAAAAAGTGCATCCCATTAATTCAGTATATAAATGAAACAAATGGACATCAGCTTTTTCACAGAGAAAGTATATGTCTTTTCGAGGCTACTAAGATTCCAAAATTCGTAAGCTATGGTAAACATACAGTGTGTCAGTACTTAAATATATAGTACTAAGTACCGTGCATGTGTGTGTTATGTGTGTACATATGTATGTGTATATAAATCTGTGAGCTTATTCACAGCACAGAGGAAGTTTGTTATCAGGATGCCACAAAGAGAACAGAAAAAAAATACAAAACAATCATTCAGTTAAACTTGAGAAACAAACCTTTCACAGATGAAAAGCAAACAGCTCATTTTCCCAGCCCACAGCTAAATGTCACACCCAAGGAGGGTTGAATAAAAGATAATATTGCTCTATCTGTATGTAGAAGACTAACAAAAGTTCCAAATTCAGAGTTTAAAATTGAAAATGCTGTGTGATCTTAGGGAGCCTCACCTGTTTTGAAAGCACCAAAAATATAAGCCTACCAAGATAAAAGCCTGACTGGCCCTTTTACAGGTAATATCACAAAAGCATTCTTGTCTATCAAGCTATAAAAGGAAGGAACTGCAAAACAGGAAATTGCCCTGCCCCAGCCATGCCACGCCTCCCTTCCTCTCCACAATTTCCACAAGCAGAAGCAAACACGATCTGTTAGATTTACCGAGAAGACACGATCTGTTAGATTTACCGAGAAGCCACAGAGGTTACAGAACACTAGTAGCTGACATATCACTGTTTTAATAAATATTTAAGGTAAATGCCTGTATTATTTTGAACAAACATTTTTTTGAGGATTTTACCTATCTTTTCACATAACATTTGTTTAAACCATAGCTTTTTGATGACAAGTTAGAGTAGGTCTGAAACTGCAATTTACAGATGAATTGTGAGTTAGAGATTAAGGAAATTTAACATGCTTGTCCCAAACTTTTATAAATTCAAAGTTAGTTGGCCTGGTTTCCATTTTTCAATGGGCTAAGCACATACACATAAACCATTTTTAAGTATTACTACACTGAATATAATTTTCTATATATTCAGTCGATCACTAGGTATTGGATAATCAATAGATCCATTATCAACAGTTCCTTTGTACTGAGGTAAATAGAAGTACTTATTAATATAGCATCTGTAAAGTAACAGAATTTAAGGTATATGCACTTCCTAATTTTGTACAGAAATTTGGACTAATGGGTGTGATTTCTAGGGACCTACATCTATTGATACAAATTAGACTCAGGGAAATGACTTCTTTTCTTCAAGGAAAGAAGAGGCTGATACTTTTCAACTTGTAATGGTCCAAGTAAGGAAACATCCAACTATTTTAAAACACCAGTTATTCAAAAGTTAATAAACCTACAAATAAAACTACAGGAATAATAAGTCTCATTAATAATAATAAAAAAAGATTAGTAAAACAATGAGGTATCATTTTCACCAATTAAATTTCTAGATCTTTAATGTTTATACCCAATATGCAAAGGTACAGGACATTGGAGAGGACATTTCACTTAATACCAAATTTAGTGCAGACTGGTTTCAATATGGTAATATGCTGCAAGAACCTAAAACTTGCTTGCATTTTTAAAATCTATGAATCCCACTTCTGGCAATCTAAAGACAAAAATCCACAAAAAGAAACATTTATAATGTCAAAAGTGTTTGTCACATCATAAAAAATTTGAAGGGAACCTAAAATGTTAAACAAATAATATTATGCCCTCCAAATGGAATATTATTTGATCACCTTAAGTGGCAATAAGGCAAAACATATGTAGGGCAAGCAAAAAATGTTCACAAAACTACATCGCAATTATACTTAAGTGAATATTCATGTTTAGAATGATGTCAGTGCAGAAGAATTTTCCTAATTTTCTTCTATGATGTGGTTATGCCACTTTTTAAGTTAAAATTTTTTTCGATTAAATTCATTGTATTATCCCCTTTTCAAACTAGATATTTAAAATATATTTAATCACTTCCCCACCCTTCCTCCCCCCAAGAAAACATGCTACCCCCCACACCCCTCAATAGTCCTTCACCAGCTTAGCCTGGGGTTGATCTCTCCCTCTCCTCAGGTCTGACCCTGGTCCCTAAACACTCCCTCCAGAAGGCAGGCTATGTTATTCAATACCTTAGCATCCTCAACCCTGAGAACAAGGCCTCATGTATACTAAGGGTGGGAAAAACACTTGTTGATTTTTATTTATCCAACCTGGCACCTACTGCACACTTTTCTCAATTATTTCTCACCTGTCCCCATTTTAAGCCAGGTATTCATTCTTTTTTCTATTTTTCTTTTTTTTTTATATTCCCCAGGGCCCACCATTGTGCTGGGTAAAGCTCCCCTGAGCCAAATAAATATTTACTGAACTAAAGAATGCCTGAACACACATGTCAAAAATAAAAAATTTACTTGGTTCAGACAGTTTCTTCCTTTAAAATGCAAATAACATCCTAGAAAACAAAACAAAACAAAACAAACAAACAAAAAACACCTCCTACTACACCTTCCGGTGATTTATCCCAAGCAACCAACAGACTAACAACCATCTGAGTGTTTCTGAGCTAAGAAAGGATGTAAATGTAAAATGGGAGGAGGATAGGTTTCAGCTCTTCAAGGGAGGTAAGACAATAGCTCAGAAAATTTTCTGGAAGGCCGCACAACTTTCCTCCCTAGAGCTGCCAGCCATTCCTAAATGCTTCAAATGCCAGGCATTGCCCCAGGACACCTTCATCAGCATGACCTCCTTCACTCCTCACCACAACTATGTTAGGTGGGGTGTTATTATCTCTATTTTAAAGATGAAAAAAAAAAAAAAACAGGAATTTACAGGAGTTAAATAACTTGCTCAAGACATAAAACTAACAAGTGCATTCAAGGTCAAGCCTGTGGCTCTGCTAAGGTCACAGTTCTCAACCAAAACGCCAGGTGGAGGACAGCTTCTTTGCAATTAGCAGTAGACTTAGAGGTAGAATAGAACTCCTAAGGTGTTAAGTGTAGTCTACATTATAAATAGCAGACACAGACATGATTACAAAGTCTACAAACCTTAGCCTTGTCATCTCTAATTCAGACATGACATCTGGCTCAGCCTTGTCCCAGTTAATCCATAATTAGACCCCTTATTTGGCAATGTGAGGACTTAACACGTGGGTTAAGGAAAATACATTGTGGTTACTGCCTCTGCTTAAGCCTCCTCCACATATCTAGGGGAATAAAAAAGAAACCTTAATTTTTTAACTCTGAATTTCATTTTCTAAGCTAAACCATCACATTTATTCTAACTTCTCACACATATAATTTTTCCAGTCACCTAGTCATCATGTGCTTCATCCAAATTCTCCTTGACCTCTTTATCATGGTTCTGTGAACCGAGAGCAGAACAGTAGCAAGCGAGGATGTGGTCTGTAAGCACGTGGCAAGAACCTAATTAATGTATGCTTACAACTTTGTAAGGCCATCTTCTTCAAACTCATATGAAAGTGCTGTGGATGCCACTATGATCCAAGCATCCTAATTCCCAACTCCAAAACTGCACTGAGTATAGTCCTGGAAAGGAAACACCTTCCCGACAAAGTTGATCTCTTCGTAAAATCTGTGCCCTCCATCTCAACAAGTATAACGTCACAGCTTAGGAATAAAGAGACACTTCCTGAGTAGGGACTTCCCTGAAACGGTGCCTGTCATCCATCTGTTCAGTGTCACTGTGATCCCCAGGGGCCACCTCATTCTAGCAACCCTGGCTTTAGAATCACTCATAGAGAAGGGTTTGTCAATTTCCCACTGAACATGATGTTCCATATTTTATCTCCTTCTTAATGCTCATGACAGTTCTAGGAGATAAAACGTAAAAAGGCTCTCCCCTACTTAGAGATAAGAAAGTAGAACTACAAAAGCTTGTGTGACATACTTAAAGTCACCATCTAACGCAGAGCAATACAAATGTACCTAATACCATTGCACTATGAAGACTCATCACAAGAAATAAATGTTTTCCAAACTATGTATGGTGATGAATGTTACCTGGACTTATCATGGTGATCATTTTTCAACATCTACAAATATCAAATCATTATATTGTACACCTGAAAATAATATAATGATATGTCAATTATATTTCAATGAAAAAATTAAAAAGAAAGAAATGACTAAAACAGTAAATTTTATATTGTATGTATTTTACCACAATTTTAAAAATTGGGGAAAAAAGAGTTTATCAAAAACAACAACAAAGGCGCCTGGGTGGCTCAGTCGGTCAGGCGTCTGATTTCAGCTCGGGTCATGATCTCACAGTTTGTGGGTTCAAGCCCCACATCCAGCTCTGTGCTGACAGCTCAGAGCCTGGAGCCTGCTTCAGATTCTGTCTCTCTCTCTCTGTCCTTCCCGTGCTGGCGCTCTGTCTCTCTCTCTCTCTCAAATAAACATTAAAAAAAATTAAAACAACAATAGCAACAACAAAAGGCAAGGTGATGATGTGACTTTTGTGCAGGTGGTAACTGCCCTTGGGCTCTGATCTCTGCTTTGAATCCGCATCTTTAAAGGCCATAGTTGGCTCAGTCAAGACCACAGCATTCTGATAATAAGATACCACTTTACCCTCTATGTCCAATTTGATGATTTTCAGTTTCCCTCTGAAGTTACCTTCCTTCCTTCTTTCATATTTTGTCATCTCATTATTCATTCATTGAGTAGATATTTACAGAGCACCTACTATGTGCCAGGCACAGTTCTAAGAGTTCAAATACTGAAATAGTGCCATACCAGTATGTAAACAGCTGCTGCCCACAGCATGCCATGGCCCTCCGCACTGGCCACCTCATCTCTTCCCTGGGACACCCCCTCACCTGGACTTCCTCATGGCTCAGCATAACAGGAAGGCTCCAATGTGGCCAGCTTCCAATTCAGCTGCTGACTCCCTGGGCCTAACCCCTTGTTAAGTATTTTATCACCTCCCAGACACAGCAATGAACAGAGCAGACAAGGTCCCTACCCTCTAGTCTAGGAAAGAGATAATAAACAAGTAAATATATAAATGAATCAGATAATTTCAAATAGCAGAGCACTATAAAGAAAATAAAACAACAAGGAACTAGAGGGTGGCTGGAGGTGGGGAGAACAGAGTAAAACTTGAGAGGAAGTCTTTCTGAGGAAGTGATTATTATAAGGAAATTAGGAATGCAAAGGTCTTAGATAAAAACACCCCAGGCAGGGAGAACAGAAATATGAAGGTCTTCAAGTGGGAATAAGTTTGAGGTTTTCATGGTTAGAAGGCCAATGTGACAGGGGCATCCTGAGCCAGGAGAACACAGAGGTAGACACGGCCAGATCAAGGGGGATCTTAATGACATTGGTAAGGAGGTTGAATTCAATGCCAAGAACAGTGAGCAAGCATTAGACAGATTTGAAACAGAGCCATGAATGATCTAATTTATATTTTTAAAAGATTACTCTGATAATTGTGTGGCAGCTGTGATTAAACAAAGGCCAGGGTGTAAAAAGGAAACAATGTATGATGCTCTGGTGGTCAACCAGGTAAACAGAGACAGTGGCTGGAGCTACAGGATAACAACAGAGATGGAAAGAAGTATTCTGACTCAATATATGTTTTAGAGGCAGAGTTGACCAAACTTACTGATAAGTATAATGTGGGAAGAGGAAACAAGAGGAATGAAAATGTACTATTCTTGGATTCAGCAAGTCACTGATGGCAGTCCACTTACTAAAAAGGCAATGACTGTGGGAATAAATAGGTTCATGGAGAAAAGGAATAAAAAGTTCTGTTTTGCCAAGATAAATGTGAGATACCATGGAGATACAAACACGTAGTTGGATATCTGACTTTAGTAACAGGAAGATTCCCCCAGGAGACCATGACTTATCCAAACAGCAACATTTAATGTACGTGTAACTTCACTGAGATGTTTGTATAATGCACATTACAGACTCTCTTCTTATAAGACTTGTGCCAACAATTAAATGCATACACACAATATGAACTAAGGCACAAAATTCTCTTTAAGGAAAGAATACAATTCTTGGTTTTCATTTTAATTAAGTGTTGTGTCAAAAAGCTTTCTGGGGAATGCCTTTTCAAAATCGGAAACGACAATCAATGAGGAAATGAACAGTACAAGAAGAATTACTTTACACCGCTTTTCGAACTAGTGTGTCAGACAAGCTCATGCTGCCCTCAGCGCTTCTTCAATCCCGCTGAGACTGCTTCTCCTTCATTTGGTTACAGTAAAGTGGTGGAAACTTCTGCATCTGATGTATTTTATCCCCAGCTCAGTGCATTTATTATGACTGAACTTCCTTTCAAAACTCTAGAGGTGCCATAATAAAATTCAAGATGACACCAGAAACAGGAAAGACAGGCATTAAAAAGGAAAGAAGAGGGGCGCCTGGGTGGCTCAGTCGGTTAAGCGTCCGACTTCGGCTCAGGTCATGATCTCACGGTCCGTGAGTTCGAGCCCCACGTCGGGCTCCGTGCTGACAGCTCAGAGCCTGGAGCCTGCTTCGGATTCTGTGTCTCCCTCTCTCTCTGACCCTCCCCCGTTCATGCTCTGTCTCTCTCTGTCTCAAAAATAAATAAACATTAAAAAAAATTAAAAAAAAAAAAAAAGAAAGAAGGAAAGAAGAGAGGAAGAGGAGAGGGCTGGGAAGAGGAGAAGGAACGAGAGAGCAGTAGGTGACCTCTTCCTGATGATCCCTTATGACAAAGGGTTCGTGGAGAACATGCTCACACAGCATCACCAAAACCCTCAGGAAAGACACCCTTGTTTACATGGCTTGAATCCAAAGGTTATTACAGGCTCTCCATATTCTAAACACACTGTCAATTATCAGTCCCAAATGAGTAATAATTATCAATGTAAAGTGAAAAATAAGCATGCTTGCTTCATTCAGCTTACCAGCACTTCACTAAGCCTTCATGCCAACAGCCAGCTTTTCATGTGTGCCTTTAAAACAAAAGCAATGGCCTGGCTGGTGCTACAAATAATCTTTGTATCCTCAGAATTTGAAGGAAACTTAGAGGTCATTATATCCAACCCTATCATTTTACAGATAAGGAAACTAAATAAAGCAAAGACAGATAAAGTGGCTTACCCGTCATCCCAGAGCCACTTCAGGATGAAAATATGTTTTTCTGAGTCTTAGTCAAGATTCTTTGTATTATACCCTGCTGCCTACAGAGTGAGAAAGAAAAGTACCACAAGGGATGGCCCACGGCTTCATGGTGGCCACACCACAGGGAGAAAAGTTGGCCAGAGCTGGGCATCTCAGCCCTGGAAACAAGGCCCCAGGCTGCACTCAGGCTGTCAGCCGACCGCTATTCTCAGCCTACACCCTGCAACAGCTGACAGTCTTTCTAACACCACATCTGTCTGGGCTTTTTCCCCTAGAGCTTTCGGTTTAATGTGGCAGAGTGTGATACATAGTAGCTGGTGCCTCCTTCTGTCAAGATCTTCAGAAGGAGGGCCTGGAAAGGTCACACAGCAGTGTGCTTCCAGGCTTCAGAGAAGCACAGACCCTCCCCAAGGATGATGGGAAGTGACACCTCTCTCCCCTGCCTTTAAACCAGCATATTCCTACATGGATATCACACTTGTCCCTAAAAAGTTATTACAGGTTACAAATGAGTTTTAGCCTTGGTGGGCTTCTGCCTTCCAAGTTTTTGCCCAATCCCAGTACATATAGAAAATTCTAGAAATATTCACACCAAAACGCTGTAGCACATTCACATGGAACTCACATTTACGTTTTAGTACTTACAGAGAACAAGATTTGCAATCAAAACGTTTCTGGGAAAGTCTTGTCTAGTTAGTAGGGAAGTGTAATATGTGCAGGACCTATATTTGGTTTGCCTACTGCAAACATGTATATAGATTAGTAGATGGATAATGATAATATAATAATAACAATCCTTCCCCATGCAATCTAGGATTTCCTCTTATGCAAAAAAGGAACACCTCAACAGTCTTTAAAAATCTTCCACTATATATTCTTTCTGGATATTCTTCTTTTAAAAACACCCATACAACTGTGGGACCCAAGCTCCCCATTGTGGTTCTGAGACTCTGTCATTAGATACTAGCAAATAAAATCTGAGAATTAAATAGCCCATGGAGGGGCGCCTGGGTGGCGCAGTCGGTTAAGTGTCCGACTTCAGCCAGGTCACGATCTCGCGGTCCGTGAGTTCGAGCCCCGCGTGAGGCTCTGGGCTGATGGCTCGGAGCCTGGAGCCTGTTTCCGATTCTGTGTCTCCCTCTCTCTCTGCCCCTCCCCCGTTCATGCTCTGTCTCTCTCTGTCCCAAAAATAAATAAAAACGTGGAAAAAAAAATTTTTTTTAATAAAAAAAAAAATAAAATAAAATAAATAGCCCATGGATAGTAGTCCACACTTTCCATTCCACATCAATTCCCAGGGTGCTAATAATTTTCACCATCTCCCAATTCCACTGAAAAACTGGCCTGGATTTTATGTGACAGTGTTAGCATTCCCTTGGCCTGATTATAGAAAATAATCATGAAAAAGTACTTACAGCATAAGCACCTATTAAAAATGCTGCATTTGCTCTTTTCCGTTGATCAAAACAGGTGTAGTGCACTATTTTCTTTCTTGATAAACTGTATGACTAAAAAGAGGGAATAAAAAGAGTGTAACCATAGAGACAGTGTTAAAATATACAGAAGGTATACATCATCTCAACTTCCAAGATGTGTCACAGTCAGTGAAATGTACCAACTTTCAACTTTCATTTCTATGGCAATTGTCCATGAGCATATTTGAGGGATGAGGGTTACTGGCTCAGACTTTTTGCAGCCCAGTCATGATGCAGATTTGACACTATAACAAACACTTCTCTCCAAGAAGGGAGACATATGAGAAATAATTAAATTATTGGCATCTTTATTAATGGGGACCATTTTGGAAGATTTACTCTAAATCTTATATACAAAGTCTAGTCATCCTTTTTTTCTTTTTTAATTTTTGTTAGTATAGTGGAGATACAATGTTATATTAGTTTCAGGTGTACAACATGGTGATTCAACAGTACTATAGATTACACAATGTTTACCATGATAAGTCCAGTCACCATGTGTCACCACACAACATTATTACAATAGTGTTGACTATATTTCCTCTGCTGCAGTTTTCATCTCCATGACTTACTTATTTTATAACTGGAAGTCTGTACCTCATTATCCCCTCCATTCATTTCACCCATCCTTCCACCCCCGTCCTCTCTGGCAAATACCAATTCATTCTCTGTATTTGTAAA
This sequence comes from Prionailurus bengalensis, assembly GCF_016509475.1. Classification (NCBI taxonomy): domain Eukaryota; kingdom Metazoa; phylum Chordata; class Mammalia; order Carnivora; family Felidae; genus Prionailurus; species Prionailurus bengalensis. Next base: position 86,059,241 of record NC_057345.1, on the reverse strand, counting down.
TCTGTTTCTGGGTTTTTTTCTTGTTGTTGCTATTTGTTCATTTGTTTTGTTTTTTAGATGCCACATATAAGTGAAATCATATGGTATTTGTCTTTCTCTGTGTGACTTATTTTACTTAGCACCCTCTAGGTCCATCCATGTTGCCACAAATGGTAAGTTCTTTTTTTACAGGTGAGTATTTGCTCATCCTTTTTCTTTCTCTACATACCATACCCAGTTCCAGAAAACTTATCTTTACTTTTCATATTAGACATTTTATTTTTAAATGTATCAATCAGTCTATTTTCTTCTAAAATTTTCAAGTGCCTATATTAACTAGAACATCAATACTAATATTTTCTTTCTAGAATGTCCTATAAAAATCCCTTTTTAATTATCTGAAAATAAATGGCTAGTGGGAAAAGGTAAACCATCAAAAGGGTCACATCAGCAAACATCTTAATGCAATAACCATATGTTAAATTCATGGATTCAAACAGTTTTATTAAGGCACCTGCTATATGCCATGCAATATGCTACATGCTCAAGGATTCAGCTAAATCCAAAATAAGCAACTTAGTATGTTGCATACATGCTAAACATGACAAGAAGTGTGCAAATAAAAGATGTGTTAAAATGAAATCAAAGTATTAAGCAAACTCAAACATAAAACAATGAGAACACTGACGCAACTAAATGAAATCTGCTCAATTTCTTCATATTTCAAAACAGTCACAGTATTTTGACAAATGGCTTTCAAAACACAGATACATGGGTACGTTTTAATATTTGTCTACAAATTCAAACTGACTGTAAAAGCAGCGTTCTATACCTTACACATTGACTACAACCCACAGAATACCTGCTTTTACAGCCCCTTTAGAAATGTAAGAGACCTTAACTACGTACCTTTCTTCATTCATTCACCCTGCTGTTTTCTGTAAGTTAAGAAACTCTTCAAATTCTGAAGTCCATTGTACATGAAATTGCAACATTCTGGCTTTTTTAATGTAACCACAGAAAATGCAGCTATATGTATCCCAGCAATGAGCCTGGAAACCCTCACCACCCCAGGTCAGGCACTTCCTCCCTAACCCAGAATCACATGTTCTGAAAATGGCACTGCTCTTCTAAATTGAACTTTGAGGAGCATCTGGGTGGCTCAGTCAGTTAGTTAAGCGTCCAACTTTGGCTCAGGTCATGATCTCGCGGTTCGTGAGTTCAAGCCCATCATCGGGCTCTGTGCTGACAGCTCAGACCTGGAGCCTGTTTCAGATTCCATGTCTCCCTCTCTCTGCCCCTCCTCTGCTTGCTCTCTCTCTCTCCCTCTCAAAAATAAACATTAAGAAAATTTTTTTAATTGAACTTTGAAAAGTGTTTGCCTCAAAGTGGGTCTCATTACCAAGGTCCTTATTTCCAGACAGGCTTAGTAAATTATCCCTATGAAATAAAGCTTTAAAAAGTACATTTTATTAATTCAGTTCAGTCAAAACACTGAGGTTATCTAAAGACTTCAAGGTCACTATCAATGGTGCTGACACTTGTCTACTTGCTTTCTCAATTTGAGAAAACTGTCTGCTGGACATTTCCTTTTGTTATTTTATTATTTGCTTGTTGCAAGTCTGTCTTTTGCTTTGTTTTTGCCACCTATTGTTCTCCATCAATAAGTTAGGCTTGATTTACCCAACGGAGAGTCAAAGCCCTTAAGATATAAGCATATTTTATGGTGTCTAATCCCAAACACCTAAACACTGCCTTAAACAGGCCAGGCCCCCGTAAACATGAGTCAGGCTGAGCCTAAGGGACTCAGCTCTTCTCGTTCCCAGCCCCTAACTAATTACATTTACTGGTTCCCTAAAACACTCATGGGGAAGAAAAATATCCACAACTGATCCTGAAGTCTGGATTATGTGTTCTGATGCCTTTTTCCACTAAGAATTTAGATTTCACAGCAAACAATTGCTATCATTTAATAGTGTGGAATTAAATTTATTTTACAAATCCACTTGCCAAAAGGGACAAACTCATAATGGTGTGCTTCCATCACCAACAGTTTTTTTTGGTTGCTTTCAAACTTTTTGCTTTTGTTTGGTTTTTGTTTTTTCTTTCTTATTCTAAAGTATTTGGGATGCAGAGACCTCCCTGAACCCTCCAACAGCAACCATGAAGCTACAGGATGAAATTCTGAAGGAAACTTTTTTTTCACTGTAAACTTAAAAATGCATTAAAGTAAATATAATACAAATTAAAATTTTACAGACTTCAGAAGAATTTTTTTAAACTTTACAAGCTTACAGAAATTACATCAGATAAAGAATATTCTTCATAAAATATACCTACAAATTTTAACTATTTTTAAATATCTCCTACTAGAAGCTGCCTATAGGATGGAAACATAATTTTTTAACATCCATCACCATACACAATTACAAAATCTTTTTTCTTATGATAAGAACCTTTAAGATCTGCTCTCTTAGAGCCTAAATGTCCATCAACTGATGAATGGATAAAGAAATTGTGGTTTATATACACAATGGAATACTACATGGCAATGAGAAAGAATGAAATATGGCCTTTTGTAGCAACATGGATGGAACTGGAGAGTGTGATGCTAAGTGAAATAAGCCATACAGAGAAAGACAGATACCATATGGTTTCACTCTTATGTGGATCTTGAGAAACTTAACAGAAACCCATAGGGGAGGGGAAGGAGAAAAAAAAAAAAGAGGTTAGAGTGGGAGAGAGCCAAAGCATAAGAGACTGTTAAAAACTGAGAACAAACTGAGGGTTGATGGGGGGTGAGAGGGAGGGGAGGCTGGGTGATGGGTAATGAGGAGGGCACCTTTTGGAATGAGCACTGGGTGTTGTATGGAAACCAATTTGACAATAAATTTCATATATTAAAAAAAAATGCGGGTAATTGCAGAGAAAATAAATTATGTTTACACTGTTATCTAAAAAAAAAAAAAGATCTGCTCTCTTAGCAACTTTCAAATATATAATATAGTATTATTAACTATGATCACCATGCTGTACATTACAATAGCTAACTTTTTTATATCAGTTAAACGATAGTTTCCATCTAATTTTTAGGATAATTTTTAAAGCTCCTAGCATTTGCCTTGCTTAGAGGTTTTTGGAATTCAATTATTTTTCTCAGTAAAGTCTCAAAAGTATTACAATCAAGTAATGATCTGCTTAGTGAAGCTTGGCCAGTATCTCCCAGGTCAGATCACTGAGGCTCAGTTCTCACTCAAGGAATCAAAACTAATTCAAAGTAAATGATAACAGAGAAAAATCTTATGTCATACTGGCCTTTTCCTAATTTTCTGCCTTGCCATGGCCAGGCCTCCCTCTTATAGGTCACTCTGCCCCAGTCTTACACCAGCAATGCTGTTCAACATAGCAGATAACCTGGTACTGAAATGAAAAATTTCAAGGATGGTGTGCCTGGCTGGCTCAGTCAGTAGAGCATGCAACTCTTGATCTTGGGGGTCATAAGTTAAGCCTCACACTAGCCATAGAGTTTACTCAAAACAAATTTTGTTTCAGGGATAACAAAACATCTTGCCAATTGTTTAGCTAATGCTTTGTATGATTAGATTGATATACATAAACTAATATTTTCTACTTTCAAATATTAAACATGTCCCTCTGTTAAAAAAATAAAATAAATTTTAAAAATAACCTACAGGGGTGCCTAGATGGCTCAGTCAGTAGAGCATTCTACTCTCGATCTGGGGGGTGTGAGTTCAAGCCCCATGCTGAGTGTAGAGCTTACTTACAAATAAGAAAATTAAAAAAAAAAAAAAAACCTACTACATACTAAAGCACTCCAGAAGAAATTATACTATCCATTGGAGACACTGATGATTCCAGTACCTTTAGAGAAACCTTTGGCTCATTTTTAAGATCTTTCATGGAGGAACTTACCATGGAGAAGAAGAAAGGGACAGTCTGCAGATAAAAGGATTCCATTTTATGAATGAGCCCAGTAGGTATTTTCTCAGACTCTACCCCAATACCAAGAGAACTTAATACCTCCAACCAGAACTGCTTCTTCCTTAGTCTGGCCCAACTCCTCTGTGGCCGGGTATGCTGACTAGGCCCTTCAAGGAGAGCCCTTGCAAAGTTAGACCATCACCTCTGGCTTTCAGTGAGCTATCTGCTCTTAACAAATTCTTTTTGCTTTACATGAGCAGCTCAGAGATTACAAAAACACTGTGTACAATAGTAAAGTAATGCTAGACACTGGAAAAACAAATGAATATAGCCTTAAATACAAAGGGATTGAGGATGTCACAGAAGGAATACTAAGACCTCTGGCCTAGTTGCCTGCTCTTGCACATAACCAATTACAAATGATAACCTGCAGCCCCTATCCACATTTATTTCAGATTTCTACCTAGCAACTGCAGTATATATGTAGTATATATCCTTCTAAGCTTTCTTAAGTGGATACAGCCAGCCCTCTATAATAAGAGCTAACATTTATTGCTACAGTCCGTCGTTTCCTAAAGCATAGCAACAGTGCCAGAGGGGTCCAATTTGACCAGACACAGAGTGACTCCCAAACCAGAGATCGTGGGCAAGGCCAAAGTATAATGAATATTCTGTGTCTCTCTTTTACCAAGAGAACATAAGCCAGGAGCCAAAGACGGCCTGGTTTATCACATTTGGCCAATATATTTCTCCTATGTCAGATCACAGACAGTTGAGTTCTCTCAGCAAATATGGTAGATGTTAGAAATTCAGAAATCTCTCACTGAGTTTGATAGTTTTGGTAAATCTCAATTTATAAGGTCACAGTAAGTTTCATGGTGCAAAATTTAAATAATTCTCAGGTCAACAGAATTGGTTGAATTAATCAATCTCACTAAAACTTTTCAGAGATAAAAAAAATCAATCTAAATTATATTTTATTATTATATTTAATCCTGTTAGCAGACTGGCTCAGGGTAACCTAGAGTGCTTATTAAAATACAGATTGCTGGGGCGCCTGGGTGGCGCAGTCGGTTAAGCGTCTGACTTCAGCCAGGTCACGATCTCGCACGGTCCGTGAGTTCGAGCCCCGCGTCAGGCTCTGGGCTGATGGCTCAGAGCCTGGAGCCTGTTTCCGATTCTGTGTCTCCCTCTCTCTCTGCCCCTCCCCCGTTCATGGTCTGTCTCTCTCTGTCCCAAAAGTAAATAAACGTTGAAAAAAAAAAAAAATACAGATTGCTGGGCCTCAACCCTAGAGTTTTTGACCAGGGCCCAAGAATTTTATTTCTAACAAGTTCCTCAGTAATGTTGATGCTGACAGTCCAGGGACGGCACACCAAAATCCACTATGCTATTGCATAAAAATGTGACTTGTCACCCCAGGAAATGTTTTATGTGGCTCCTAAAACACTATCCATTTGGTCGAGTAGCCCCAAAAGACATTTAAATTCTCTTAGGAACTCCAAATCATGCTAAATGCCTTTTAAAAGCATGTCATAAAAAACACATTGCCCCAGATTCCTCAGAAAACTGTATCACAATTTGTAAATTCTTGCACTCCAGATGATAACACCTTAGGAGCAAGTTCCTTTAATGATTCAGTAACTGAGCTGCCTTAAATGGCATTTTTCCAGAGGGTCCAAGTTCAGATGCTCTCTGGGGCCAAGAATTTGAAGTGGCTCAGGTGTTAAACCAGAAGAGCATGCCCTATCCCAAGCAGACTTAGCTCCAACCTCCTACTCTCATGTAGGAAACTGAGCCCACTATCACACACTTTAATATATAAAAGAAGCCAAAAATTCAGAATTAAGTGGAAATTTTAGATGTTGACCATGAATTCAAAGTTTTTAAAGAGCATGCATGCCTAAGAAAGCATGACTGAACTGAATGCAGCCCCCTAGGCAACCAGTTTGCTGAAGCTGCATGCTGGGTTACTGTGGCTGAAGGAAGTCTGTGGGTTCTGTCAGCATGGACTGAGCAGCTGATGTGTGCCAAACACAGTGTTGAACAACACGGTAACAAGGGGAGCAGAACCTCAGTCTCCAATCTCATAGCACTCACAGTAGAATGAATATTTGATGCTAACCAAGGGAGAGGTACTGGCCAAGGATTATTAGGAACAAAAGAGAAGGACTACCGAGGGATGCATTCACAGCATAGCTAGGAGCAATGGAATGATCTTAATCACAGGTAAAGTAATTATTTCATGTAGCAAGGTAAAAACTAGATAAAAGATAGAATACAGTATTGAATATCTATCAATTAATATAACCGAACCTATAGAAATTTCCAGACCTGGACTGCTTACCTGAGAATCAGACTTTTACCACTGCTATGTAAATCATGACAAGCATGCAATCTAGCATATAAACATTTAACAGTACTTATAAACTGAAGTACGACAACTGTTATGAGAGAACAATACAAATTAAGATGAGGGTATTGACCCTAGGCAGCCATTTTCTATCTCAGAAAGGAAAGCTATGTGAAACGATGCATTCTGGAGGGCTCACTCCTGGAGAAAAACCAGTTACAGCAACTCAGAAAGAGAAAATGTTGACATGCTACACGAGTCACAAATAGCCCAGGCTCTGCTCGGATGGCAGTGACATAACAAATCATGCACTTGTTCAGCTTAGGGCAGGGGACCACAAACTACTCAACCATTCCAAAACAAGAGGTGGTCGAAGGTAGTGCAATTCAGCTCAAAGCCAAAAAAAAAAAAATCCCACAAAACGCAAAAAACAAAAACAAGAGCTAATGCATCATTCAGAACAACAGATTTTTTAAGTAGCCTTCCAGTAAAGTTGTTTGCCATGCTTAAAAGTAAAATCTTCATATCATTTGGTTAGAACACCATGTTTAATTAAACTGTAAATCAGCCTGATGGAGCTCAGGAAGACATTACTGCGGCCTGGACAATATGCTCTTTAATTAAAAAAAAAAAAAAAAAAAAAAGAACCCATGCACTTCCCTAAACAAGCAAGCTCTGCCAGTGATGGCGCTCAGATTAAGTAGATTATAGCATGGGGACCGTGGTGACCAAGGCATCATTCTCTTACAGGTGACTAGGCTAGCCCAGCAATGGCTGCAGCAATCAGCGTCTCCAAAGCAATCAGTTGTCACCTCATTGCAAAAGCGATAAAATGAACAGGTCTTCCTGTCAGCAGCCATGACCTCTACATGTTTTACCTCCAACTTTCCCAGGAAAGGGATATTCTTGAAAATTTTCTTTGGCTGTACAAAACAAAATATGGTTTATGTTTTCATTTAGAGCTAAAACAAAATAGGTTGAGTAGTTTCTTTAAAAAGAAAAAGGTGTCTCTGTGTGGTCCATTTTATTTCAAACCCAGTCTGTTTCATTAATGAAATGGCACATGTGATCAGAGTAGAAATCAAAATGTTAGAGAAAAGTTGTTCATAAAGATTTGGTGGAAGGCATTTGGGGATTCTCCATTAAAGAAGTTCTTGCCTGAGGATTTCTGAAGGAATCAGGAAGGACTCTGTACCTTGCAAACTCTATGTATGCCTACTCCCATGTGAATTAACATTGCTTTAGAACGCCTGATACTTCTTTAAACTACGTGAACTGTCTCCAGAATAATTTGTTTTTCTTCCCCCCAAAGCCCATGAACCTGAAACAGAATATAACCTCATGAGGAAATCTCAACATGTATTTGTAGTTATAAGAGGGTGGTCTGATCATTATATCAAAAGAGTTCTTGTGTACAAACTACCTGATACACTGGCAGGTGCCTGGTTACCGGATAGGATTACTGCACTGATTCACTCAGCAACAAGGACATTCCCAGAGCCCCCACCATCTGCCAGGTACTCAATGCTTTAATACAATTGTCCATTTCACCAGGCCCACCCCCCCTTCTCCTTTTAACCTGAAAGGCCTATGTGGGATGTTTTGTACATTTAAAATTACACTTCTGTCAATATTCTTTTAAAGCTTTTAAAAACAGTTTTCAAGATTACTATAATTATCCTGTTGATTCATAAGAGCAAGTATTTAAAAAAAAAAAAATCACTGCCCTAGAAAATGTCCCCTTTTTTCAGTGATGCTCTTAGATAGTTTTTTCACAGACTGAGGTTTTAGTTTTCTCAAAGGAAAAGTGAAATCAGCAGTTAAAACTGTATTGACCATTTTAGGAAAAGCTGGTTCAATCATAGGATTATTAAACTTTCATATTATTGTATCAGTCATTGAAAGATTTTCTTAAATGACCAAGTTTAAAGAAGGTACTTTTTTTTTTTTATATCACTATGTTAACTTTTGTTAAAACACTCTTCCCTTTTAGAAGCCTGTATATCCTAGCCCAGTGTTGTTACCATTGTCTGTGCCAAGAATCCCTTTAAGAATCTGTTAAGGGGAGCCTGGGTGGTTCAGTTGGTTAAGCATCCAACTTCAGCTCAGGTCATGATCTCACAGTTTGTGGGTTCCAGTCCCACGTCAGGTTCTGTGCTGACAGCTCAGAGCCTAGAACCTGCTTCGGATTCTGTGTCTCCCTCTCTCTCTGTTCCTCCCCCATTCACGCTCTCTCCCTCAAAAATAAACATTTAAAAAAATCTGTAAAAAGTTAAGAATCTTCTAAGAAGAAAATATAAATACACACAAAATTTTAAATATAATTTCAGGGGCTTATGGATTTCTTGAAATACCAAATTAGCAAGTTCTGGTCTAATCTATCAATCACTGATGGCATTTTACATTAAACAACTTACACAGTTTTACCAATTGTTCTCATTTCAACAAATCTTCCTTTTTTTTTTGGACTATCTCCCTCATTACAGTAACTACTGACCAGAAACTGCAAACTACAACCTATTACTGCATAACTCTTAGTACTTACACTTTTTAAAATATAGTTTAAATTTTTTAAAAATAGGTTTTTTGTTGGTGATGGTGTTTTCTGCCTTTGATTTTTGAAACTAAGTCGATGTTTGCTGGATAATTTTCCATTCTAATCAACATAATTATAGTAAAGATCCCTGGGAATAGAGGGCATATTGACACACACACACAAAAAATAGCAATAAATCACTGTCTCAAATCATCAACTTGAAAAAAAATACCTTTTGAAAATATAAAAATTAAAAATTTAGGTTTGGAACAGAATGCACTGCAAAATATTACCTATCTATATAAGGTGTCAAATAAAAAAGAAAAAAATCATAAAAGCTTTTTTGGAAGAAATAAAAATTGTCAAAGTAGAAAATAACATGTTGCCTAAAAAAGCTAGGAAACCACACATGAACAGTAGTCTAAGAAGCTGTTATCAGTTAAAATAGTGCCAAATTAATGAGAAAGAATGAAATATGGCCCTTTGTAGCAACGTGGATGGAAGTGGAGAGTGTGATGCTAAGTGAAATAAGCCATACAGAGAAAGACAGATACCATATGTTTTCACTCTTATGTGGATCCGGAGAAACTTAACAGAAACCCATGGGGGAAGGGAAGGGAAAAAAGAAAAAAAGAGGTTAGAGTGGGAGAGAGCCAAAGCATAAGAGACTCTTAAAAATTGAGAACAAACTGAGGGTTGATGGGTGGGTGGCAGGGAGGGGAGGGTAGGTGATGGGTATTGAAGAAGGCATCTTCTGGGATGAGCACTGGGTGTTGTATGGAAACCAATTTGACAATAAATTTCATATATTAAAAAAATAAAAAATAAAATTAAAATTAAAAAATAAAAAAATTTTCTCACTGTAAAAAAAAAAATAGTGCCAAATTATTCAGAGAAGTAGGGTTTGAGGACCAAGTAAATACCATCATATCTGGTCTTTAAAATGTCTCTAGAGCAGTTTCAGCAGGGTAAGGAAAGCAAAAGTGAGACAGCCAAGGATTAAGAAATCAGTGCGTAGTGAGGATGAAAATAGTGAGGGCAGAGTATTCTGAAACCTCCAGAGACAAAAAGATAAAAGAGGACCTGTAAGTCAAGGGGATCGTGATAAGGTCAACAGAAGTTTGTGTGTCTGGTGACCCTGTGCTGGGCACTGGAGACACTGAATTCTATGACATGTCTCCATCTGCTAGGAGGGTATAGTCTAGTGAAAGAGAGCAATGTAAACAGGGAATTATTCATCAATAATAAAGATCTCCAAACGGGAGGCACCTCCAACCTTGTTCAGAAGGACAAGGAGATGCTTCCTAGAAGCCACGGTGTCTGAACAAGGTCATAAAGAACAAGGAGTGATCAAACCAGGGGAAAAGGACATTCAAGTCAGACTGGACGTCACAAGCCATTGTGTGGGGCAACTGGTGTGGTTCAGGGTAAAGTGCACAGCCAGCAGTGGCCGGAGTACCACAATCTTGAGTAAATCAGTAAGTTAGCGCATGAAATCATCCACTGGGAAAGACACCAAGGGTGGGAGCTGTGAGGCCAAGCAAGACAAAAGGCATGGAAGCAAGGTGCCCAAAGGTCTTACCAAAATGGGTGAACACAGGCTGCAGACGAGAAACACCAACAGGGATCCGACGGACTGAGAAAATAGGGAGCCTGAGGGCCTGGAGATTACACGAAGGTGAGAGAGACAGAATGTGGGAGGTATGCAAAGAGAAGGGTACATTTAAAGCAGGAAAGCCTGGAGTCTGAGTTCCTGGAAGAAACATAGTTGGAGTGGCAGTAACAGTCACTGGAGCAAACGAAGCAGAGGAGCCTCAAGGCCACTATGGACATGTTTTCAGGGCAAAGTCAGCTGGGGCAGTGCTGTGGGTGAGCGCATGAAGATTATAAACCACAGAGGCTCCTCCAGTGATGAAGGTGGAGAGGAGCATGAATAAGTCACAAGCCTTGAAATCTAGCCCCCACTTTACCTTGTAGCCTTGGACAAGTCACCTGCTTCTCCTGGGCCTTCCTTTCTGCACCCATAAAATGAACTGGCTAGACTAAATTGTCATTTGGATCCCTAAAATTATATCAAACAGCTTTTGCATATGGAAATGACAGCCAGGAGACTGGGAAGGTGTTCATAACCTTGGTTGAAGAAATGTTATTGTTATTTCCTATTCAAAGTCATCAATGTTCCATTAGTAACTTTCTTCTGTAGAAGACGTTAAAATTTGCAAAGCCTTTTGCAATATACTCCTAACCACCCCTCTGTGAAAGTTCTATAATCCCTATCTTATAGCTAAAGAAACTGAGATTACATAAGGTTGAAGCAATTGCAGCTTCAAATTGGTAGTCAAGTAATTTCTCCCAATGTAGAGATTCTACTCGGATGCTTTGAGATAACGCATGACTTATCAACATCTGGGTTTTGAAAATTCATTCCTTCAGCAAGTAACAGGGTATCTACTAGCAGTACTAAAGCAAAAAATATCCTTCCAGGCATCCATCAGATTACCTGATCCCTGAAATGAACCAAGGGACTGCTGAATTCTATTAAACTTGCATAATGTTGAAAGAAAGCTTTGTAAATGAAAACAAATCAAAACAAGTCCATGTATACACTTACCTATACAGTTTGGTGTAAAATATGGTAGAAAAATAGCCTTACTCAAGCCATCTACTTTTATGTAACTGATATAAGCAGAAGACAGAGTCAGACCAAAAAAATTATTTTTGAAATAATGATTCTTTTCTCTTCGATCTTCCAAGTAATGGTCAGGTCCTGAATTGTTAATTGTAATACCCAATTCATACCAACTACATACTAACAGGACTAATCAAGAAAGCAAAAAAAAAAAAAAAAAAAAAAAAAAAAAAAATTCCTAGGTCCTCAAAAGGAAGTAATAGCCTTCAATTATTTATGGATTATCCTTTCCTTGTTAATCATCCACTAAAAGTTCACTTTATGTTTTTATATTAAATCCTTTTTAGGATATTATTTGCTTCCCTGGTGATTACAAAAGTTTCCACTTTATTTTCTAAACTATAGGCAGTAGCTTCTTTTCTGAAAAATGTAGACCAGTTTAGTTAAAGGAATTTACGTATACCTTTTCAAGTCAGATAATACTTTACAAATTAATTCTTTAAACAGTTGATTGCAACAGACCTTATGTTATATGATTTTGACTAAAATAAAAATCTCTCTTTGGTATTCATTCCATGACCATTTAGCATTTTCAGATCAATGACAAAAATCTATGAATTCATAAATATACAACATATTTTACAGGAAATTCTCCACTACAGACAGTCTTTTATCCCTAAGTTCAATAAAAATCAATCAAATCAAAAGATCACTAAACAGCTAACATGTACAAAGTACTGTACATCATCACACCAGTTACACTGTAACTAGCAGAAAGAATAAGCCACCTGAGCATTATAATTTCGCAGTTATCTTTAACCGCATGCTGTGTAGTATTTGACCTTCCAAACTGAAACGTTACATTTAAGATCCTCATTTTGAACACCGGAAGACAAAGATAAATATCTCTATGTGATGAAATAAATTTACCAAAACCAGGATTACATGTAATGCTTTTCCTCATGTATGTTAAGAGTCTAAGAGGAAAAAAAAAACATGTAAATCAAAAATACAGATGAATACTGAATGTATGATCCAAATTCTGTCACAACAGGTAAAGTCCCTGTTGTATCACTACTAGCTCATCCATCCCACTTGGCTGCTTACTCTACAAAGATGACCTCCAAGAAATACATAAAAATTTCAATCTTGATCAGACAGGAAAAGCTTGAGAGCTACTGCGATGCCGTGATGAGTGCCTTCATCACCTGGTTTCAGAAAAACCATCCTAGGGAGGAATCTGATAGACTCATTAAACAGCAACCTGAAAGGTATTTGTGCTTTCTTTCTTAGATCGCTATTCCAATGACTTCATTCAGCTCACATTTCAATTCATCCTGAAAAATGGAAGAGGTTAACATGTCCTTTATGGGGTAATCAGGTGGATCAGTTTCAACTTCTCATTTATATGAGAGTAAACTACTCAAATAAATATCCAAAGATCAAGATTACCTAACTAAATGGTGTGTGCACGGCAATCCCAGTGATCAGATTTCAAAGTTAAAATTTCCAATAACAAAATATAAACATCACCATAGTACTCACTTTCAGTTTCTTGTTTAGTTTACAGCAGTATCTGTACACCATTGCCAAGTTCAGAGGTCCAAAATCTGCATAAAAACTGGGATTTAAAAAAAAAAAGCAGTATTTAGTAGAAATATAATTTTCAGGAACATCAATGCTCATTTTTACTTTCACTAAAATTGCAAATTTCAGTTATCTTCAGGAATATGGGTCATTATATAACTGATTCATATACTCCAAATAACTAATGATTTCACCCAATTACCGTAACTAGTCTCTTAACAAGGAACTATTTGGACATTTTTGAGTTCCACCTTGTTTTATCTCCCTGCCAGGACACTCAGTAAAATGATTAAAAAGCAGGCCACAAAAGAAGCAAGATGAACATAACATGTGCATTCACTTCCGAGTTGGATTTATCACCTACTTAGTCACCAATTCTAACTACTCCACTCAAACTTTGCTCTCGGTTCTCAAGTATCTTAAACCTAGTGGTCTTCTTGCAGTTTTCTTCTCCTTGAACATTCCACATTATATGACACACTGGCCCATCTCCCTCTCTGCAGACATCTCCAGGATACAGTCAGCGGTCTGCAGATCTCTCTTACCCACTATCATGAATTTCACTGATGACCCTACAGAAGAGCGATGGCTCCTACAAGTGAGACCCAGGATCAGTCTTTTCATCTCCAACCGCCTCCGAATCTACATCTACAGGTCCTTCCGTCACCTGGAACTTAGAACATCTAAAACTCAACCCATCTAAGGGAGCCTGGGTGGGTCAGTTAAGCATCCTACTTTGGGTCAGGTCATGATCTCACAGTTCATGAGTTCGGGACCTGCATTGGGCTCTCTGCCATCAGCACAGAGCCTGCTTAGCATTCTCTGCCCCTCCTCTGAACTTGCCCTGTCTCCCTCAAAAATAAATAAACATTAAAAAAAATGTTTTCTCAGGGCGACTAGGTGGCTCAGTCGGTTAAGCATCTGACTTTGGCTCAGGTCATGATCTCATGGTTCGTGGTTTGAGCCCCATGTGGGGCTCTGTGCTGACAGCTCAGAGCCTGGATGGAGCCTGCTTCTGATTCTGTGTCTCCCTCTCTCTCTGGCCCTCCCCTGCTCATGCTCTGTCTCACTCTCTCTCTCAAAACTAAATAAACATTAAATTTTTTTTTCTTTAAGAAAAAAAATGTTTTGGGGCGCCTGGGTGGCGCAGTCGGTTAAGTGTCCGACTTCAGCCAGGTCACGATCTCGCGGTCCGTGAGTTCGAGCCCCGCGTCGGGCTCTGGGCTGATGGCTCAGAGCCTGGAGCCTGTTTCCGATTCTGTGTCTCCCTCTCTCTCTGCCCCTCCCCCATTCATGTTCTGTCTCTCTCTGTCCCAAAAATAAAATAAAAACGTTGAAAAATAAATAAATAAATAAATAAATAAATAAATAAATAAATAAATAAAATGTTTTCTTAATAAATAAATAAAATCAACCCATATTTCCTTCAAATCAGCCCACCAGACTAAAAACACTTCTCACTTCTCCCAGTTACTTGGGCATGAAAACTTTCAATCACAAACGGGCAACAAATAAATATCAATTTCATTCTCATTTACCAGAAAGGCTACTCCTCTAAGTCATCCCTTGCTTCTCTAGTCCTACGTTAGCAACAAAAGTGCAGGGGCTCTTCATTTCACATCCTCACTGTTTAAATTCCCTCTCCCCTGCCCAATCATCCTGTATTCCACTCCAGAGATTAATCTTCACAATGTTCACTTCTCACATATCTTCCCACCATTCAAAGGTGTGTAATGGCTCCTTACTCCCCTCAGAATAATTCCACAGCCCAGCAATCAAAGCCCTACATTTCATGTCCCTAGCTTCCAAGATGACCTTATCCCCTAATGGGTCCCATATGGAATCTGCATTTCAACAAACACATCCGTTCCTTATTCCCAAATACTCCGTGCAAATTCTTAATCCAAGCCTCTGCTCACACTGATCTCCTTGCCTGGAGTGCCCTCCTATTTCTCTTTCTGTTCCTCTCTAGCTTCCTCAAAATCCCAGTTCAAATCCCACTTTTCCAGTCACCCTTAGGAAACACTAGCCTCCTCTCAAAGTTCCCCAAACTTACTATCTGAGACACTATCGCATGCTGTGAATTATCTTTAAGTGTAGATCCTACCTGCCCAACTACAGAGTAAGCCTCTCACACAAGGACTGTATGTTATACCTTACAAGCTTAGAAGAATATCCTGCTCATAACATTAAAACTTCAATGAATGAGTTCTCATTATGAATTTTTGCTCATTAATGCTCAAATTCAATTTAGCCTGGACCATAAATTTTCTAAATATCAACAAGTCTCAAAAAAAACCCATCCCCAAAAGACCTTTCTTTTGAGGGAGTCATTGAATTTTTTTCTGCTACCTAAACTACAGTAGCATAGATATGTCATTGCACTGCATCAAATCTGCCAGGACCCACTTGCCTTACATAAGAATACTAAACTTGTATATTTTATCTACATTAAGCAAGTGTGTAATATTTTGGAACTTTATATTCCAGGTAACACCAAATTTTCCTGTCCCTATACACAGGCTTCACGAGAGTAAAAACACAGGGTTGCCAAAAAGGAAAACATGCAATGATTGGAAACAAAAGGATATTTATTGGGGCTCCGGGGTGGCTCAGTCAGTTAGGCATCTGACTTCGGCTCAGGTCATGATCTCATAGCTTGTGATTTCAAGCCCCACGTCAGGTTCTGTGCTGATAGCTCAGAGCCTGGAGCCTGCTTCGGAGTCTAATGTCTCCCTCTTTCTCTGCCCCTCCTCAGTTTGTGCACGCACTTTCTCTCTCTCTCTCTCTTTCTCTCTCTCTCAAAAATAAGTAAACTTAAAAAAAATAAAATAAAAAATAAAAAGATATTTATTTCTAAAGTCCCCAGTGTGATGCTGTGTTGTAAGTATAAACAAAATACACATGAATCCAAAATGAACTGTGCTTATTATACCTAATTACAGACCAGTCTTGGATGGTGAACAAGAATCCATTCAAAAGAATCAAAATGAAAAGAATATAAAATAAGCACCTACCAGCATGATTAAGGTAGTCCTAATTCTAACACAGATTTCCTTGTCCTTAAGTTATTGGAAGCAACGCTCTTAACTAATCTGTTTTTCCCCTACTCAAACATGACTGTTGACACTTGCAGAATGTTAAGGTAAATCTAGAATTTTAAATTATGGTTTTATCAGCATTTTAGATTCACTTTGAACAAATTTCAGGAAAGCACAAGGAATTCAAGGCATCTAATTCCATTTTTGTGCTAATCATTAGAAGCCAACTTCAATCTCAAACTCAAAGTTGTAGAGTTTCTAATTGCACAGCCAACTTAACCACATGTCATTTTGGAAGCAACACAGTTAACAAACATACCAGTTTCACCAAACATCAGATAAGTAAATTAGTATACTCCAAAAACACAGGAAGAAGTAAATCAAAGACACACTACATCCTTAAGTCGATTTGTACTGTCCAACATGGTAGCCATTAGCCACCTGTGGCTACTTAAACTTAAATTAATTAAAGCTTTGCACCCTATGTCTATTGCAGCATTATTTACAATAGCTAAGACATGGAAGCAACCCAAATGCCCATGCATAAATGAATGAATAAAGAAGACATGGTATGTATGTACACACACACACACACACACACACACACACAAAACAGTGGAATATTACACAACCACAAGAAAGGATGAGATCATGCCACTTGTGACAACATGGATGGACCTAGAGGATATAATGCCAAGTGGAATAAGTCAGACTGAGGAAGATAAATACCATATGGTTTCACTCATATATGGAATCTAAAAAAACAAACAAAAAAAAAAACACAAGTGAATAAACAAAGAGCAGAACCAGAGGTATTAATACAAAGAGCAAACTGCTGGTTGCCAGAGGGAAGAGGGATGAGAACAGGCAAAATGGGTGAAGGCGAGAGGGAGATACAGGTCTGCAGTTGTGGGATGAATAAGCCACAGGGATGAAAGGTACAGCCTAGGGAATACAGTCAATGGTATCGTAAAAGTGCTGTAGGGTGACAGATGGTAGCTACATTGGTGGTAAGTGCAGCATAATGCACAGAGAAGTTGAATCACTATGCTGTACACCTAAAGCTAACGTAGCTTTGTGTCCACTATATTCAAATTAAAAATGTTTAATTAACTATTAAAGTTAAATAAATTAAAAATTCAGTTCTCACATCATATTAGCCCATTTAAAGTATTCAAAAGCTACATGTAGCTAATGACTACTGATTTGGAAAATGAAAATACACATTTCCATCAATGCAGCAAATGTTCTGCACCGATAGAAAACACTGATCAAGATGAAAAGATAAAATGAGAACAAAAATAACTATACAACACTGGAGAAAATACCAAGTACCATGAGTGAGGTACAGATAAAGTGTTTGAAGACAGTTGATACCCTTCCCCTTCAGAGACCCACATTATTTCCCTAAGTGAAATTAGGCTCTGGTAATTCCTACCCTCTTTTGTTCAAGGGAATCATATTTCCAAAAAGACAACTTGGGACCTAGAACAGGGGAAGATAGAAAAATAGAAAAGGATCCTGTCCCCACTCTCCTCTACTATCTCTCTAAGAAACAAGTTGCTGTAAGAGCATCAGATATCTACAATGAAGAAGGTATACCTCCATCTTGGCCATAGCACCATGTTAAAGGTAGAAGCAAAACAACCTGAACCCAGAGAGTTTCCCACGTCACAAAATCTTGAAGCTCAAAGAGCCAGCTTTTATATTTCACAAAACGTGGGGTGAGCTTCAAGTCATACTAAGAAATTCAGTCAAAACCTATGCATAGCCAAGAACAATTTATTTTTTTTAATTTTATGTTTTATTTTATGTTTGAGAGACAGAGAGAAAGAGAGAGCAAGCAGGGGAGGGCCAGAGGGCCAGAGACAGAATGTGAATCAGGGTCCAGGCTCCAAGCTGTCAACACAGAGACCGACACGGGACTCGAACTCACAAGCAGTGAGATCATGACCCGAGCCGAAGTTGGACGCTTAACCGACTGAGCCACCCAGGCGTCTCCAGCCAACAGCAATTTAGAACAGGTCTTCAAAAGTCAGAACTTCCACAGGCAAATACAAAGCCAACAAATTCTATCTTTTTTTTTTAACGTTTATTTATTTTTGAGACAGAGACACAGCATGAACGGGGGAGGGTCAGAGAGAGAGGGAGACAGAATCTGAAACAGGCTCCAGGCTCTGAGCAGTCAGCACAGCGCCCGATGCGGGGCTCAAACTCACGGACAGCGAGATCGTGACCTGAGCAGAAGTCGGCCGCTTAACGGACTGAGCCACCCAGGCGCCCCAACAAACTCTATCTTAAGGCCATTTTATATATCCTTTCCTCACAATGCCTGCATTGCTAAGAATATAACTGCATTTATAATAATATTGTTTTATGTTTCTGTATTGTTTTCTGACTGTTTTCTAACTGATCCTGAAAATGTCAAGATCATTGAGGCAAAAAACGGTCACAGCTGCTTCCACCACTCTGGGTTATCACTAACTTTTGATATAATAAAATGCCATGAATAAAGAACACACCTTCCAACAACAGTCTCCTTTTCTTTCTTTAGGTTTTTATTTAAATTCCAGTTAGGTAAAATATAGTGTAGTATTAGTTTCAGGTGTACAATTTGGTGATTCAACACTTCATACAATACCCTGTGCTCATCACAAGTGCACTCCTTAACCATCATCTATTTCACCCATCCCACCCCCCTGCTGCCCTCCCCTCTGGTAATCATCAGTTTGTTCTCTACAGTTAAGAGTCTGTTTATTGGTTTGCCTCTCTCTTTTTTGTTCCCTTTGCTCACTTGTTTTGTTTCTTAAATTCCACATATAAGTGAAATCATATGGTATTTGTCCTTCTCTGACTGACTTATTTCACTTAGCATGATACTCTAGCTCCACCCATGCCATTCCAAACAGCAAGATTTCATTCTTTTTTTTTTTTTTATTTTTGTTTAAGTTTATTTATTCACTCTTAGAGAAAGAGCACAAGTGGGGAAGGGGCAGAGAGCGAGAAGGAGAGAGAATCCTCAGCAGGCTCTGCACTGTCAGCACAAAGTCCAATGTGTGCCTTGAACTCACAAAACATGAGATCATGACCTGAGCCAAAGTCAGATGCTTAACTGACTGAGCCACCCAGGAGCCCCTCATTATTTTTTTTTTAATTTATTTTTACTTGTTTTGAGAGAGAAATAGAGAAAAAGGAGAGGACGGGAAGAGAGAGAGGGAGACAGAATCCCAAGCAGGCTCCACGCTGTCAGTGCAGAGCACAATGCAGGGCTCAAACTCACAAACCGTGAGATCATGACCTGACCCAAAATCAAGAGTCAAACGCTTAACCAACTTAGACACTCAGGCACCCCAAGATATCATTCTTTTTTATGGCTGAGTAATATTCCATTGCATATAAATTGCACATCTTCTTTATCCGTTCATCTATCAGTGGATACCTGTGCTGTTTCCATAATCTGGCTATTGTGGCTAATGCTACTATAAACACTGGGGTGCATACATTCATATGAATTAGTATTTTGTATTTTTTGGGTAAATACCTAGCAACAACATGCTTCTTCATAAGAATTCTCCTTACCAGTGGTGAGAGGAAATGGAAACACATTTAATAGGCCAGATCATTACTAGAGAGAAATATTAAAATACAAAAACCAACTGATATCAATTGAAGTAAGTCAAATGTGCTAAAAAGTATAAAATATGTACTTCAGCAACTTGCAAATTGCAACCAAGGCAAGAGAATGAAAAAGTTGGGCTCAGGGTAGAAGAGAAGAAATGGAAGGTCATCAACCTGGGAACAATGAAAGGGGATGAGAAATGGCAGAGAGCCCTGTAGAGACACAAGAAAGGAACGTGAGGGCTGAATGGGCTCCTAAGCCTGAAATTAATGACTATACATAGAGTCTTCTCCATTCTGGCAATTCCCAGGAAGAGGCCTCCAGAGCCACAGCCAAGCAATGGCCACCTCTTTTTTCTTGGGTGGGGGAGAGATGGGTAATCTGGTCTCATGTGGGCTCATTTGGACAAGGAAAACCGTGGACACATTATTTTATTATTTCAGAGTACCTTCAGCTTTCCCTCTAAATGAATGAATGACCGATCAAATGAATCCCTCTTATCTATTCGTAAATTTCCCCTTGTAGGTTGGCCAATTATGGGTCAATAACCAGAATGAAATTCATGAACTATTAAGTAAAAATCATTTCATCTATCTGTTATTCAGTAAGTATAAAAAGCTAAAATCAAACTCTTTCCTGTTTGGGGAGGAAAGAAATTAAAAGAATTAGAGTCCTACAAGTGGGGAGGGTCATCTCCTTCTGAAGAGGACAAAGAAATGGGAGCCCAAGGATCAGAGCAAATGTAACCAGGGTCATCCACTACCCACAGGGTAACCCAGTACCCACAGGTCACCTAACACCCATAGTGCTGGTCCTACAGACTTGAAGGGAAAAACAAGTTGGACCTAGAAGCCTTTTTGTTATACCCAAAATGTCTAGCTCTTCTCACAAGATTTATGAAGTTTATGACATATCATTATTTTGTGTTTGGTTTTTCAAACAAACTTAAGTGGGCCCATTCCCAGAGGAATCATTGCTTAAAGCACTCTTGTACCTTATTCTACATATAAGAACTTTCATCTAAAAATTTTCAACTCCTCAGCAAAAAGATGAGCTATATTCCAAGCAACACACATTCATTCAATACAATTTATAAGCACCTACTCTGAGCAAGGCACTATAAGTTAGCATATTAATCAGAGTGCTGACAATACAAAAAAAAGGGGGGGGGGGTTTACCTGCTTTATAAATAGAATGGAAAAATTCTATAAGGTCATTTTAAGGCGCACCAACTCATGAATTTTTTACCAGTGCTGCTGACAGTTTTTGTCTATTCATTCATTCACTCACTCAAATATTTACTGAAAGCCTGCTGACTGCCATTCCTTACTCAAAAGGTGCTCACCACCTAATGAGAAGACAAGTAAATATGTTATCTCAGTGTGATAAATGCTAAGTAGCAATACCCTTCAAAGCACAGTGAGATTATAGGTGTGTGTGTGCATATAAATTTTTGGTGACATTAATCAGCTAATATCTTCCCTATCTCTGGAATATTATCCACACTCCTCCTTTCAGATGATAAAGCTCCTATACATGGCTGAAACCCCTAGTAATCAAATTGCAAAAAGGCTTCAATTGATCAGCAAACATTAATCTAAGATCAAAGTATAGTCCGAAGCCCTTACAGCTCAAGGCTTATGCTCAAGCCCTTGTAGCATAACAAACCACAGTCACATTGATGTTGTCTGCCTGGGAAGAGAGTCGGCACATGGAAGAAGTTCCCCAGCTCCATTCAGTCAAATAGAGTCTGACAGAAAACTAAAGACCATTGGGAAGTAAAGGGTTCTAGTCCCCACCGGATCACTCAATGTCCCTGGGCTGGTGCCTTAGCCCCTCTGGGACTCCACATCTTCATCTATCAGATAAAGCTGCTGAAGTAAGACTTCCAAAGTTCTTTCAAATATCATATCATATCATATATCCAATTTCCAGCCATTATAGACTATAATATATATTGTAATATATATTATGTGTATACGTGTGTATATATACATTTACATGTATATAAAATAGAGTCTAAAGAGTCTAAGACTCTAGTTACACATATCGGACAAACCCATTCAACAGTTCACATGTTTCCCAAGGGCTAGTCACCCGATTTGATACATTCTGCCCTCTCAGGGTGTTGATTCTGGGTACAAAGGCATTTCCCTCAGAATATCCCCTCCAGGAAGGGGAAGAACCTTACAGCCTTCTCCTTGAAATTCACTATGCTTTCTGCACAGCTGGGGAACAAACCCACAGACCAGAAAGTGGCTTCATACGGTAGGAAGCTTGATCTCATTACCCTTTACTTATCTGCATGAAGTTTGACATTTGTTGAGATGACAAAGTAAGGAGAAAACCCCAATATCCACTCTGACTCCTGTTCTTTGGTACATTAGTTTAGGTTTTTAGGAAAGACTAGGTACACAACACCGGAAGTATGAGGAAGCGTCCTCCACTTTGTACCTTCTTAACCTGGGGTGAATAGCAAGGCCCTGCTGCTGCTATAAAATGGGTTAGTGTTGCAACTTTGCCTTAAAGCCAAACAACAGACTAGATGGTATCAAGGAACCTTCCAGCATCAGAGTCTGTCATTCTGTGACTTCCCTCTTTGGAGCAAGTCAATGAATGAAAACCCCCTTTGAGACTGCCAGGAATGAAAACAATACATTTCTTCAGGAATGCACGGCTAAAATTAAAATTCACTCCCACAGAAACATTCTCAAGCAGTATAAATTAACCCCTGTATTCAATGCCAGGTATTAAAGGCAAGAGGACTATGAGGACAGTATCCTTGTGGCTTTGGTAGAAAACAGAAGGATGACTGATGTCCTGTACATAAAAGACTAACCTCCCTCACATTTCATAAAGCAAATAAGGCCTCGAAAAGGAAAATAATTACTCTAAAATCCAGTGATGATCATATTACTCTCTAAGCTCTTGGAATTAAAAGCAAAACTCGCACACTTGCCTGTGAGGCCCAGGGTGGTGCATCTCTCTTTGGGGCTTCTCTCTTTGGGGCTTCATTTCCCTCATCTCTCTTTGGGGCTTCATTTCCCTCATTTTATTACTAGTAAGCTCCAGCCAAGCTATTTCTTTTAGTTCCTGCCTCAGACTTTAGCACATCACCCTCCCAGACCTAGTTAACATCTACCTACCCTTTAGGTCTCAGCTCTAGTCACACTTCCTCAGGGGCTTCTTCCCTGATCCCTCTCCCATGCCCACCTCTTAATATTTGATTAATATCCTCCCTACCCATCCCCCCCACCCCGGACTATAAGCTCCATGAACACAGGGCTGGGTTCAAATGTGCTCGCTGTTATATCCCTAGCACTTGGCACACAGATGGCTGAGTAATGAATGAAAGATTGAGACGTGGTTGGTTCATCTGCAAAAATACTGCTTGTTACAATTTAACCCTTCTAAACTGCACACCAGGTTCATGTGGGGAGAGATACCAGATATCACATTGTACTAGCTTTGGGTGCACACTAAGACCAATTAGACAAAATTGACAAAAATGACCTAAGAAGGAAGGGCAGTAATGGGGACAGAGAATAGCAAGATGACCTGCCTCTCTAGTGCAGGGTAAGGTCAGGAACCCAGCCCTACCTTCTCCCCTTCAGCTTGTATCTTTATTACTGGCTTATTCCCAGGGCAGCCCTCTCCAGAAGTAACCCCCAATCTAAAAGACTCACCCCCACTATACATCAGCCCAATTCCTTTTTTCTTAGGAGCCCCTTCAATTCTGAGAGTTTGCCATGTTAAAATCATCTTAAGCCTTTACTTCTGGGTTTTCCAGAGCTGCAGGCAATCTGCTGTAGGGCTTGTGGAACAAGACACAATGTTTGACAGTAGTGAGGGTCTTAGCAGAACAGGAAAGGCAATATTTTGATATTTTACAAGCCCACCCTTCACGGCTCCCTAGAAGAGAACTTTTTAAACCTTTTTATCTCACAGTTAGAAACAAATAAAATGTTTTTAATGTTTCAGATTAATTCAGCTGCAGAGAACCAATAATCAACTACCAGGACTCGTGTAAATGCTGTATTAATACCAGACCCTCTTAAAAGATAGAGAATTGTACAGAATAAGACATCAGTTATCCAAGAATCTCAAATTCAGAAATCTCAATCTGGAATAAAAATGAGAATCACAGTGGGGCACCTGGGTGGCTCAGTAGGTTAAGCATCTGACTTGGCTCAGGTCATGATCTCACAGCTTGTGGGTTCAAGCCCTGTGTCAGGCTCTGCTGACAGCTCAGAACCTGGATCCTGCTTCAGATTCTGTGTCTCCCTCTCTCTCTCTGCCCCTCCCCCATTCCTGCTCTGTCTCTCTTGCTCTCAAAGTAAATAGTAAACATTAAAAAAGTTAAGGGATGCCTGGGTGGCTCAGCAGGTTAAGCATCTGACTTGGCTCAGGTCATGATCTCATGTTTTGTGAGTTCAAGCCCCATGTCAGGCTCTGTGCTGACAGCTCAGAGCCTGGAGCCTGCCTCAGATTGTGTCTCCCTCTCTCTCTGCCCTTCCCCTGCTTGTGCTCTGTCTGTCTGTCTGTCTGTGTCTCTCTCTCTCTCTAGCTTTCTCAAAAATAAACCAAGATTTAAAAAAAATGAGAATCGCAAGTAAGCCAAAAACAAAGTCATGTTGTTTCTTCTAAAGCCTGCCACAAAATCCAGGCCCTTTAGCTGCATTTATAAGAGAGTCCCATTCTCATGCTGAGTCTAGTTAGTCTTATTTTGTAGCAAAGGCTAATAAAATGTGATGTCCGGTTTCCATACACATAGTATATTAGACTCATCAGACGGATCATAGAGAGGAGGCGGCTATTAGAGGCTGGTACATTGACGGTAATGCCAAAAGCAGCACCTAAAACATACTCAACTCATAGCAGTTAGTCACCAATAAAAACTGAATAAATTAAAAACACTAAAAGACACAAGATGTTTAGCAAACAGGCACCATCTGCTACATAAGCAGAGAGCCCTTGATTCCTTAGGAGTGGCTGGAACCATCCCTGAATTATGGTGAAACTGTACAACCAATGTACTTCTAATAATACAGTCTGAGTACTGCAGAAAAAAAAAAGCAAAATCAAAAGCAATAAACTCTTCAAGAAGAAGAAAATGCAGATTCATCTTAGAAAAGTTCCACAAATTACAAAACTGCTTTCATATTTCAAGATGTGATTTCCCAACTCTTTGTAGGAGCTGCCTCACTAGAATGCCACATTCCCAGAAAAAAACTGGATAAATGCCTTACTAGAGTATATCCACCAAGGAGAATAAAAGTGAAATAAACCATCGTTTCTGGTTCTCCAAATGAAAATTAAATTTTATAACAAAAGAACAGGTCCAAACTAGTAAATTCTCCACTTCATCAATTGGATGTGAACATCTTTAAGAACAAAATAGTAAATGTATAAATTAATAAGTGAAACATTTTATTCAAAAACTATAGTTCACACAAACTATTTCCTATAAAGGAATTCACTGTCAATGACAAATAAAAATTGTGACCATTTACAAGATGTTTTCAAGTTGTGAGGACTGAGAATAGTACATGCTTTCAATAAATAAAGTGATTTTTTTTTTAATTTTTTTTTTTCCAACGTTTATTTATTTTTGGGACAGAGAGAGACAGAGCATGAACGGGGGAGGGGCAGAGAGAGAGGGAGACACAGAATGGGAAACAGGCTCCAGGCTCTGAGCCATCAGCCCAGAGCCCGACGCGGGGCTCGATCTCCCGGACCGCGAGATCGTGACCTGGCTGAAGTCGGACGCTGAACCGACTGCGCCACCCAGGCGCCCCGATAAAGTGGTATTTTTGATGGTTCTCATTCAACATCTGATTCTTTGGTGGTCCTGGAAGTATTTGGATGATTAGCAAAACCAAAGTTTTTTTAGGTAAATTGAAACTAAAGCATGTTTTTTTTTTTTTTCTTTAAATTTTTTTTTTCAACGTTTATTTATTTTGGGGACAGAGACAGAGCATGAACGGGGGAGGGGCAGAGAGAGAGGGAGACACAGAATCGGAAACAGGCTCCAGGCTCCGAGCCATCAGCCCAGAGCCTGACGCGGGGCTCGAACTCACGGACCGCGAGATCGTGACCTGGCTGAAGTCGGACGCTTAACCGACTGCGCCACCCAGGCGCCCCTAAAGCATGTTTTTTTAAAGAAACAATAATAAATTCGACATTTACCCGTAGAAATCCCAATTCAAATCAGTGAGCCAGAAAGGAACTTAAGATCAGTGTCCCACCCAACTTCTCAGTTGTTTTTTTTTTTTTTTTTTCAACGTTTATTTATTTTTGGGACAGAGAGAGACAGAGCATGAACAGGGGAGGGGCAGAGAGAGAGGGAGACACAGAATCGAAACAGGCTCCAGGCTCTGAGCCATCAGCCCAGAGCCCGACGCGGGGCTCAAACTCACGGACCGCGAGATCGTGACCTGGCTGAAGTCTAACCGACTGCGCCACCCAGGCGCCCCGTCAACTTCTCAGTTTTTAAACAAGTAAATACCTAAATATCCCAGGCAGGCATTGTCTATTTTCTCCTTAAAGATCACAAAAGACAAAGACTCGTCTTTTACTTTCATTATTAACTCCCCTTCTTACTTCCTTTCCCCAACCCCAAAATAAAACCAAGCAATAAAAAAAGTAACCCTTCCTTCCGATTTACACACATTCTACTTTAAGGTGCCACTTTCTCCCAGTCACCCAAGCTAGGGACCTTGAACCTACCTTCAGTTCCTCACCACCCCCTCCCCACCTCCCAACGTGGTCAATCCCAAATACGCTCAATCCATCCTTTCTAGACTCTTCCCCCATCTGGTCCTTCTGTTCCCATTGCTACTGCCCTAATCCAATCCTGCCACAGCTTAAACAGAGCCATCCCCGCCCCCCCCCACACACACACACCCACCCCACCCCTCCAACTCCCAGCCTAAAGCAGAGCTCTAATCAGTCTTTCTGCCATTCTACAGCACAACCTAGATCCCGTCCCCACTATGTGTCCAGCCTCACCTGGGACCTCTCTGCATTCAAATATTTCATGTCACCTAATGGAATCCTGCCAACTCCAAATACTGGAAATCTCTTCTTTCTCTCTTTTGCTTCCTCTTTCACTCACTCATTCATTCATTCATTCAGCTAAAATTTCATGAGCACCACCTCCATGTCAGGCACTGTGCGGGGTGTAGGGATACAATGAAAGCAAAAACAGATAGTACTTGTCCTCACAGAGATGATAACATACACTCTTTGCTCTTACACACCCTTCAAGAGCTAGTTCAAATATCACTCTGTGTAGTCTTTATCACCCCGGGCAGTAATAACGTCTTCGTTTCTTGGATTCCTAACATATACCTTTGCAGCTTTTGTCATATATTGCCCTTCACTGTATTTGTTCCGACTGCCTTCTGTACGTATTTGTCTATCCTCGAAGCATTAGCACAGCACTCTGCACCAAAATCTATCCCATCTAAATGTTTCTACTCCAGCAATTTTCAACCACCTCCAAGTCTTAAATCCCGCTTTTTTCACTTCCTGTGAAAATGTGTCAAGGGTCTTTTTTCTTTTTCTTTTTGCTTTTGTTAAGCACAAAGGTGCGTTAAGCTCTGGGTTAGTAAAAGTCATTTGCTTTCGGCTTTGGAATGTGTTTATGAACTTACAACTGAGAACATCTGATGTCTTAGGAATCTACTTCAAACAAAATAATGAAGCCGCCCCACGGTGACTTGGCATAGTCAGAACTTGGACGGCCAACTGCTCCCCATTGGACTCTCTCCTACAGCCCGGCTATTTGGATCCATGTGTCAGGCAGCCTGATTAAGACCAGCCCTGTCAGTTTTAACTGAATCCTTAGCACCGTAGTTAAATTTTATGTTTCTGTCAGGCTTATCTCAAACAAATTGAAAGAACTAAAAAAATAATGTGTCCTTATGAAGATTAGAGACAGACTACCCATTGTGAATGCCTAATGGGTCCAAAACAGCAAGTATTTAAATAAATCTATACCTAGAAAGTGAAATTTGGCTCTGGTATGTCACTGAATTTAAAATTGGCTGGTTAGTATATACAGATTTGTGCATTTCCTCATCACATATACTATGTAGTACTGTTGGTTAAAATACACATATACACACACACCTAAAAGGCATGTGTTCAAAACAGAGGATGAAAAAAGTGGCCCTGAAAAAATACTGGGTAATTTTTGCAAGGTTAGGACATAAGAAAGGAGAAAGGGAAAAGGAAGTGTAAACCCACTGTCTTTCAAAAGCTACAAAGTTTTCTGAGTTTTAAGAGAATTCTATGCACAAATTTGTATCTTAAGTTACACCACTTAAGCAGCAAGAACATTTCACTGGACAGCCTGCAAAAGAAGTTTTCATAAGCTTATGAAAACTGGACTTCTTTTGTTTCATCCATCCTATTAATACATAATGATAATTAGCTCAATTTATTCCTTCCCTCTCTCTCTCTCTCTCTGGCAGTCCACCGAAAGGAGAAAAAGCAAAATTACACCCACAAAGTGGGAAAAACACTTTAATTACCACCACACATTCCCAGATATAGCCTGGACATAAAGTTGGTACACGCACTGTCGGTGGCGCTCTCTTACCAAAGCCATTCCTCACTCAAGTCAGAAGGGCCAAGTGTGTGGGGCAGGGGTGTAAAGCTGGTACTGCACCCTCCCCACTAGCCTCAGGCTCAAGACAACTGGGAACCTGCTGGGAGCATAACAGCATGAACTCCAAAGCCAACTACCTATGGCTTGAATCCCAGCTCAGCAACTTAACTACTAGCTCAGTGACCTTTGGCTCTGCGTACCCGACCTGAGCCTCAGCTTCCTCATCTGTAAAGTAGTGATAATAATAGCACCCGACTCCTAGGTGCTGGCCCAGGACTATAAATGTAAGCTGTTATTACGATTTTATTTTTATTCCCATGGGGAAATGTGTCTCCAAATTCAACTATATCTTCTCTTCTGTCAATATCATAGCAATTTACAATGACAGCTGGGGTACCAAATGATGGCCCTAAGACTCTATATGATCATACGTGTGTGAACGTGTGCATGTCCATAAATGGCATTATTCTTTCCATTAAATTAGCCTACTTGCTACATATTAAATTTAAAATAAAATTTGAAAACCAAAAGGGTTTCTTCTCACCTAAATACTCCAGTCCCACAAATATTTCCAGGCAAGGGAAGTTTTTCTGTATTTCTCTCAAAGATGTCCTAGGTTCACATTCTGACTCAAACCTATTTTACAGACTATCAAAGAAATCATTCTTCTATACGTGATTTATCCAAAAATTCCTGGTTGCATTAATACCAGAGTGTTTTAATAAAGCTTAAGTGAAAACTGAACATTTTAAATTATTTAAATCTTCAGTTTAGCTAATTAGTCCTCATTAGAGGCTGTTCATTCTTCCATGCAAAAACATTTGGTGAAATGCTTCGAGTCACTTCAGACACTGCTTAATATTCAGTCCCCAGAGTATGTCCATGAAAAGTTCTCTCCTGCATTCTCAACACCTTTCCTTTGCAAACATAAGGAGAGAAGAGATGAAAATGGACAAGGCTAAAAATGAACACCCTCTACACCACCCTTCATAGCAAACTGGCTTTCTATGCATTAACATCCAACCCTATACCCATCATCACAGTCAGGAGGGGTATGCAAAGGTTATAACAATTAACATACTTCATTTCTCTAACTTTTGAGCCAAAAAAACTTGAGCCAAGTTATAAAAAAGTAAGCCTCTATTTGGATTACAGGGCCCAATTCCAAAACTAAAGAATTAGCCTTTCTGGAGAGTTGTGTATTATTTGTACCTTAATCAAATACAGATAAATCTTTGAAAGGCTCTCTTTTTATTGGGCTACTTTTGTGCCACAAACTCTATGGCACATAGAGGTATGTTAGTTCATACTCTAATTTTTATTCTCATCTGTGAAATCCTAACCCAAGGACAAATGTATGGCTTTCTTATCAACCACATTTTACTAAAACTGCTCAAGCCTTTATATTAATGTGATAAATTCTGTTTTAAGATCAAGCAGAAAATTCAGACCCTCATTTCTAATAAACAGGCACACATGAGGCCACTTTGTTAAGTTTTCTCCACCAGCTTCTCAGAAGGTTGCCATTTCAACCATGGAGTGCTATCATCCTCTTAGAACTAACTAAACACCTGCACAAAACACAGCTGCATCCAGAGTACCTACAGCCTAATGTTTAAAGAGACTACTTACTGATTCATAAATAATAGTTGCATTTTCAAGGTGATAATTTAGCCAGAAAGGCAGCATTTCATTTATACATTCAACAAATAAGTACAGAGTTACAAGGTTGCGCAAGGCCTGTGTGACAATGCATATAAACATACTCCTCTCCTTAGAGACATGTACGTTATGATACGATAGTCAAGATTTTTCCCACCACAAGACCTCCTCCATAGACAGAACAGAGGTTACTACACATTCTTCTAGGGGCTTTGCAATCTCTCTCATTCTACACAACTTAAAGAAGTAGAGCTGACAAGATGGATTCCCAGGCTTCTGTCCCTCCTCCCTTTCTTCTCTCTCTCCAGTGTTTGTCCACCTCTGTTTATTTCCTCCTCCTTCCCCTGCTTCCTCCTCCTGGCCCTGCCTGTGAAATACAGACCTTGATATCTTCTCTATCTCCCCCAAAATCACATCATTCTCACAGTTTTATCATCTCTTTTGGAAAAAATCCCCAAGTTTAAGAACTTCAAGTCTATGTGGTATCTCTTAAATTCCTGGGGCGCCTGGGTGGCTCAGTCGGTTAAGCATCCGACTTCGGCTCAGGTCATGATCTCACGGTCTGTGAGTTTAAGCCCCGCGTCAGGCTCTGTGCTGACAGCTCAGAGCCTGGAGCCTGCTTCCGATTCTGTGTCTCCCTCTCTCTCTGACCCTCCCCCGTTCATGCTTTGTCTCTCTCTGTCTCAAAAATAAATAAACATTAAAAAAAAAAATTTCCTTAAATTCAACCTGACCAAAATGGAATGCCTGATCTCCCCACTAAAGCCGATTCTTCTGCCCTACTTCTTGTTCAGTTAATGGTCCCAGCAGGCTCACCAGGACCCAGGCTGTCTTAAGGCCTTCTTCACCTCCTCTTTTTCCTCAGCATCCCTCAACCCACCCACCTGATCTACTGCCAGTCACATGGATTCAGATCCCTTCTTTCTATCACCATTGCTACCAATCCTCATCTAGGCACTTATTTCTTCCCCTTGAACATTCCAGAATTTTTCTAAGTGTGCTTCTACTTCCACCCTAACTCGTTTTAAGGATGCTATCCTATTAACTTTTTTTTTTATTCTTTTAATGTTTATTTATTTTTGACAGAGAAGAAACAGACAGAGTGCGAGCAGGAGAGGGACAGAGAGAGAGGGAGACACAGAATCTGAAGCAAGCTCCAGGCTCTGAGTTGTCAGCACAGAGCCCGATGCAGGGTTCAAACTCACGAATGGTGAGATCATGACCTGAGCCAAAGTCAGACACTTAACCGACTGAGCCCCCAGGCGCCCCAATCCTACTAACTTTTTGAGAGAAGACAGATGTACTCCAGAACCAGAGGGCTCAGTTTCAAATTCCAGCTCTGCTATATCTTAACTCTGTGACCTTGGGCAAGTTCCCTAACCTCTCTGTACACTACTCTCATCATCTCTGCACGCTAAGGATGATAATAGTACCAGCCTCACAGAATTGTTGTGAAAATAAAATGAATTAATAATTAAGCATTGTGGGGCACCTAGAACAGCAACTAGCATGCATTTAAACACTCAATAAATGTTTACCACTATTTGCAATTAGCCCAGATCCAGTTATACCATGGACTGCCCCAAAACCCAGAGAAGGGTCCAATGGTATACAAGGAAACTGCAGATCCCCACCCTGGCATTCAATCTGCACCCCATTGACCTTTTGACTTCATACTGCACACCCCCCTTGGACCTGCATACACACCAGGCTAATTGGGGGACTTCCTATTCCCTGAATCCATTCCGGAGCCTCCCTCCTCATCCTTGCTGTTCTTGCTTCTGGGATCTCTCCTCTCACATCTCTGCCAGATAAAACTCTGTCTGTTCTTCAAACCAATTGTAACTCCTCCACGAAGCCTTTTCTAAACACAGCAATCAAATGTGCTCTCACCTGCCTGGGAACTCTTCTTAGTACAGGGGCTATGTTAACCTAAAGTCAGTTCTCTTTCTATCCCTTTGACTGCACTGCTGTCATCCTCCCTACAGGCGTGCGGCTCCTCGAAGGTATTATGTGCATCCATCGCCGCTGTATCCTCTCCAGCATCTAGCATGTGTAATATGTTGGGATAACAAAAAAAGATGGAATGATGGCTAATCAGAACCACAGCCACTGCACTGGCACGGTAGCTGGGCACGTCCAAACTGAAAGAGGTATATGCTCTGCCCAGGCCGGAGTCCTCTTTATAGTTTGAAATGACATCAAAACTCACAATATAATTAGGATGGTCTCTCCAACAAGTCTTCCTTTACAAGACACCGGAAACACAGGTGAATAAATACAAGAGGAATGTGTGGACGCCTGGGTGGCTCAGTCGGTTAAGCGTCCGACTTTGGCTCAGGTCATAATCTCATGGTTTGTGAGTTCGAGCCCCACATTGGGCTCTGTGCTGACAGCTCAGGGCCTGGAGACTGCTTTGGATTCTGTGTCTCCCTCTCTCTCTGCTCCTCCCCTGCTCATGCTCGCTCGCTCTCTCTCTCTCTCTCAAAATAAACATCTATCAAAAAAATTGTTTTAAATACAAGAGGAATGTGATTTGTAGCCCTATCCTAAAATACCAACCTTAAAATGCACAAAAAAATGTTCTTCATATATCAATACTACAATCAAAAAACCACTGAGTGCTGCGTTCGGTGGCTACGTGTAATTTTCTGCTAGAACTATACCATTTAGCAATCTCTAAAGAAGCAATTCAGACCTCAATGACTGAAGCTTGTTCCATGACATCCGAACAACCTCTGGCCCGTCAGCCACTGCAGAGTGGAACATAATGGCACATACACAGTCCCTACTGTCAGACTCACAAGAGTCAGGTCCCCAAACCTGAAACTCACTAAAAGAAAGCAACAAAAATGCACACTCCCAACAATATAGTGAACACTCAATAAACACTGCTAGCAGTGACATCAGCCAGGTACACGGGGTAGGGTCGGGGGAGCAGGCCACACATTACTCCGTTCCGTCTAGGAGCATGGCTGCAATCTGACACCAGGGATTTAGACCTCCTCCCGGCAGCATTCGTATGCAGCAGCAAAGGGCTCTTTCATTCCCACTTTGACTTCAGCCATTCAAGAAGCATCCTGCCCCCAGTACCACTAAGAGAAATGTCCTGAAGACATCAGTTTCAAGAATCCCTGTGATGAAGTGACAATTAAAGATGGTTTGCCCTCAAATAAAAGATACACTCTTCGAAGTCGAGAATACTCTCACTCTTCAAATGCCTTGGTGGTACCCACAAGTTAGGCAGAACCGCCAAAATCCCTTTTAACAGGACAAGTCCTAGGAAGCTTATGAGGGTCACTATGGTTCATTTAACTATGTTCATTTAATTGCATGTTTGGTTTAACAACAAGAGAGTAAAGTTAAATGTTTAAGTTAGAATATATTGGACTACTCTGAAACACCAGTTCTTTTTAATGAGAGCGTAATCAAGTCAATTCAGCCTTCTTATTCCTTATTATCTGTTGCTTTTATTGAACAGAGATTTATCTCTCTTCAATTAAATTTTTATTACCCTTGAAGTATTAAGATATCTTTTTCCTGTAAACTATTGGTCTTTCACAAACAGCAGTTCCCTATTCTTAGTTTACACTCTCAAATCCTAATTCCCATAGAAGAAGCAAAGTAACCAAAGAAACTAAATCAGCACTCCTATACCACTTCCTCAAAGACAAAGAAAGTACTACTCTGAAGCTTCGGGCAACCAAATAAAATAACTCAGTAATTTCTTGTACAGGTAAAATCTTACTCATAGATATGACTTAGGTACAGCTACCTCCAGCTAAACAGGTCCCATTTTCCAAAAATGAGCCGCAGAAACAAAAACATCCTGAGAGACAACAGAAGCCTTGTGAACTGTAAAGCTGAAGCACCTGTGATACACACGCTTCCCTATACTCTGTGGGTGCTCCATAAATACTGGGTGGCTGATTCACAAGCCAATTAGAGAGTCTGGCAAGGACAGTGTCTCCCTGGTCCTACTCTGGGGAGTGTTAGGTATCTAGGGTTGCAGTTTGTGGTGGCAGTAGGAAGAGCTAATATAGACAGAGGTCTAAAAGGACTGGGGTGTCGACAGGTTCAAATGATGTTAACTTGCTCTGCACTTCTCCTCAGGCATCTGAGTCTTCCGGAAAATGGTATTCTTACTTGCACCATTGGGGGAAACTGAATAAACCTGCCATAGAGGCACATAGTGTTGTTCCCTCACCAAAGAGCCAACAAGCAAAACGGTTGAGGGGGGAAAATAAAAATGGAAACTTACTTTTCATAGACCAGCTCCTCATCGATGGAGAAATAGTGGGTATTTACTGTGCTTTTTGGTCTATTCCTTAAAGTAGCAAAATATAACCGATCTGAAAGACAAGTTTAAAAGATGGGAGAAAACATGAGAAGTAGGGAAGCTGAACGTGGGCAGGGGTGGTGGTAACACAGGAAAGATCAAACTAATAACTGCTACCCATTATTTAAAGATTCTATTAACACGTGGAATTCTTGCAGAAACCTGATCTCTCCCAGAAACCCAGAGACTCAAGAGCACAAGGGAGAGGCGAGGAGGGGACCTGACTGAGAGACTCAGCTGGAGCAGTTCCCATATCTCCCCTGTTCCAGGCGAACGCGCGCAGATAGAAGCTGGGGGTACCCATAGAACTGAAGATGCAAGTTTGGTTCAGAAATCTCCAGACCTCAGCCACTGCAGAAGGGGAAGAGAGAGGTGAGCCTGCAGCATCGAAGACTTCAAGAAGAGGAAAGGAGTAAGAGACAGGGAGGTGTGATGCGGGAGCCGGGGGGGGGGGGGGGGGGGGGGGGGGGGGGAGGAAGGGGGTGTCCCGAAAACCGAGCGGGATAAAGGAAACTAAAAAAAAAAATCACTCAGAGTGGGATCCCCACCAGCCCCTGCGTGCAAAAGTCCGGCGGAACCCCGCGCTGTCCCACTACTGGGCAGGGAGGCCATCCGAGGGAGCTGCAGAGGGAACCTGGGACGCAAGAAAGACAGAGAAGCCGGAAGCAGGGGGTCCTCTGGGAGAGGACAGTAGCGAGAGGAGACGAGAGCGCGCGGAGCCGCTGCAGGACACTGGGGGCCCCAAGAGAAGCCGGAGGCGGCGGTTGGGACATAGGGCTAGAAGTGAAGAGTTGGGAGTGAGGTAGGGTTGGAGGATGTGGGGCGGCTGCTCCTCACCTTTCATGAACTCGCAAGCCCCGATTAGTTCCCCTGACTCCGCTGCCATCTTAAGCAAGATACGCACGGGGGAGGGCTGGGTCGTGGACAGCTGAGGTCACCCGCCCCCGGGGGCTTCCCCACTGCCCAGGAGCCGGGAAGCTTGCAGTCCCGAACACCGCGCCCGCCGGAGAGAGGCAGCAGGCGCCGAAGGCGGAGGCGGCTGGGGGGTCAGCGCGCCGGGCGCCCCGGGGACATTCCGTGGGGAACCCGAGCCCGCTCCGCGCGGGGCGCACACGCCCCAGGCTGTGGCCGCTCCGATTCGGACCCGGCTGCTGCGGCTGCTCCGCCGCCGCCGCCGCGCCTGGAAAACGCAGACCAGCTCTCACGGCAGGGCAAAGTCTTCCCCCCGCTCCCAAAGTGATCATGGAGGAGGAGACGTCTGCCCCGATCGCGCCCGTGGCTACTCGTGCAGCAGCGGGCAGGACTCCGGTGCCCGCGGGCTGGCAGCAGCTGCTCCGGCTCCTCCTTCGCCACCTCCTTTCAGCAGCAACTCTTCCTCCTCCTCCTCCCCCTAGGTCCGCCCTCAGACCTTCCTCCCCGCCCTCCCCCGGCCCCCTCCACTTTCACGGCTCCGCGGCCATCCCTTAAAGGGACAGCCCCGCTCCTTTCTCGGCGCCGGCCCCGCGCCCCAGTTACCAGGCGGCCCGCCTGTCTCTAGGAGCCAGTTGCTAAGGCTTTGTTGCCGTCCACCAATTGCTGTACAGGAAACGGGGCCCTGGGCCCAGGGGAGCCGGGCGGGGCCTCCAGACTAGCAACTTATGAATGAAACGGTGGAGTAGCGAGTAGGTAGGGAAGGGCGCTTTTGCGGCTTCCCAGGCAAGGATGCGCCGGCCCCCCTTCCTTTTCTGCACTAAGTCTTCTCCCACTCCAGATTTTTCTTCTCTGTCTCTCTTGCGCGGCCCATCACCCACATTCTCTTAAACTCTTGCGCGCGCGCACACACACGCGCACACACACACTTAAAAGATCTCAGAGCTCCGCGCTCCGCCTCCTATATATGGCAAATCTTTGTAGCAACCCTAGCCCCCCAGCCCTGACGGATCTCCACCTTTATAAAAAATAAAATTAAAAAAGCGCTACCTCCTAGCTCAAAAGAACATGTACCGGTTTCCTCTACACATACTGGACTTTGAAATAACTTGTGCTTTGTTCTCACAGGGGAAAACGTTCCCATCCGGTCCCCCCACGTCCTCTCATTTGGACTGCCACTGTGGCCGCAAAATCATCACAAATGCCTCACCTTTATCTTGCTCTGGTCGAGGAGGGGGGCGGGGAAGCGAAGCCAGCCGGGGCGGGAGAGGGGTGGAGCGGGGAGGGAACTAGCGACACACGAGAGGGCCACTCGTCCACGGGGGAAATTAACACAAAAGAATCTCTTTACGTCTTAGCTGAAGTGCTGCAGGGAGTGGTTCGTCCCAAAAAGCCCTTGTCTTGTTTCTGTGAGGCTCCTCACACTGTTTGAACAACTTTAATACTGGGTACCCTACAGACGTGCCTAATTAAAGCCTTCGGTATGAAAATGGCGCTACAGATCCACCATCGTAAGAGCATGCGCTCTGTGTGGTTTCTCAGAAACTGAAAGGGATTTGCGCCCGCCTTTGGGAGAAAGGGGGCGCACAAGTGAAGAGCTGCCGGGCGGACTTTGAAGGAGCGCAGTGAGGCCAGCGAGTAAAACTCAACTCCCTGGTCTTAGACCGTTAATCAGCTTTGCCGATTCTCCAAAAAGCTAAATAGGAACAAAAAATAAATATGAAGTGCTTTTGGAAACCTGAGTGGTTTGATTTTTTTGTTGTTGCTCTCATAAGTTATGTGTGTGTGTGTGTGTGTGTGTGTGTGTGTATTTCTTAGCTATTAAGAAAAAAGAGAACACGTCAGTAATTCTAATCAAACACGTCCTTGTAAAAGAGTAAAAAAAAAAAAAAAAAAAAAAAAAAAACCCTAACATCCAAATCTTTAAGGGCAGAACCATATAAATTTAAAGCTGGAAGAATCATTAACCAGTACTTACTATACCCTATACCTATACAGCATCATCTGTACCCTAATCTTCACATGAGGAAAAAATACCTCAAAAGAGTTTTTTAAAACTGTAAAAGTCCTGAAAGGTGAACTGTAATGTTCTTCAGTGTTGAGATGCATTCCATGTTTTATAGTCCACTGGTCATGGCTGTGGAGTTAAAGGAGAAGACATCTCTCAAACATGTTGTCCGCAGTCATACAATTACTTCAATTTTGCCTGATATTCTCCCAGTCTTGGTGTCAACAATCATGTTGGCCAAATCAAATTATTTTACTGAAAATTTCTAACAGGTTTCATATGTGAAAGATAGAAAAGCAAAGCAAATGAATGTCTCAATAAACTTACCCCCTTTGTTTAGAAGTCTGAATTCAATGATGGCAATCTGTTTCCAAATTCGCCGATTTAGATTTGGGTAGAATCTAAATTCACTTGCAAATTTCCTAACAACTTTTCATCCCAGTGTTGTGTTAGAAAAATTACATGAGAAAAAGAAGCCCACGTTCTCATTCAACACATAAACTTTTAATTTCACAAATAGTCTAAATGAACTCTAAACCTGTATTTTCAGAGACAGTAGCTTCAACTGAACAAAATAAATATACAAAATATACAAAAAACATTTCTTTCATATAATTCATTTGTTTAGAAATTTTGGTTATAAAGAAATTTTGGTTATAAAGAAATTTGGTTATAAAGGAATTATGACCTGAATGAAAAGAAATCCTGCAAATTAAGAACTCAAAAAGAAAAAGTTTATTTTTCCTTATCATATTTACAGTATGTATATTATACTGAAATTTTTGAAGTTAAGACTCTAAGTAATTTTTTAATGTTGCATGAAAGAAAAATAAGTGATTATCAGTATAATCAAATTTTTCTAAACCAAAATCTACACAATCTAAATGATATAGAAAATTCTACAAGGAAAATTGTAAACAAGCTAGTGCACACACAGCACACATCCATGTCAAGATTCTAATGAGATCATAAAACACTTTATTCTCTCAATTATCATGAGGTCAGTGTTCCTATTGGCTGTAGTTTCATAATAAAGGCATGATTTCAGTCTGTGGAGGAAGATAATGGAAGAAACTTCTTTCCAATCATCCAGCTTAACAGAAGTGGTAGGAAATGACTTTTATTTTAAACAACCATAAAGAAAGTTATTTCACATATAAAGAAAATGCTAAGAGAATTAAGATGTCACTCAATGAAGAAAAGAAAGTAATGTTAAACATAGACATTTAACAGTTAAGTATAGAAATGTCTCAACAACAGTGACTCTTTGAACATCCCTTGAATCCTGCCTTTCACACCCTGAAAAACAGTCTGCAGACTATGCTTGTGCACATTGCAGCTAGAAAACTCACTGCTGGAGGCAGCTCCAAAATACGATATGGCACCAAAATATGTCTGGTTCCAATTCTGCCCCTTGAGGCCATCCTGAACACCCTTAGTCATTCTTGAACATGACACCTCTTCAAAAATGCAAAGGCAGCTCCCTCAGACCACTTCTTCCCCTTAGTCTTACCCGGATTAAAATCCTCAACCTTTCTTTCAACCTCTTCTTAAATTACATGGCTTCAAGTCTAGTCATGGTCTTCTCCAATCTGTCTATACCCCTCATAAATTTAATGTCCCAGTGGTGACCTAGTGTGACTAGTTCTGAGATTGGAAAAAAGCACTGAGAAAAGATTCAGATGAGAGAAAAGCAATGAAAAATGTAAAAGAACCAAGTTTTATCATTTAGCTGCAATAAAAGGGAAAAATACTTTCTCTTGCTGGAGAAGGGTAAGGAAAAAGTTGGTTAGGCTAATCAAAGACTTGACAACGGTGATATTCACTTATTCTATTCAAAGTATCACTTCTTATTAGAATATATTATTAGAAGATGTTCTTTTAGTTGCTTGTTCAGTCATGATGATGTTATATGAGCAAGTAAAAAATACATAGAATACATATTTTGAATTCTTTCTAAAAATTAATTTTCTGTTTAGTTGTGAAACAAGGAGCAGTAGAAACCTGCCCTTCTGAGTAATTTGAAATTCAAAGTAAGTTGAATTATTGGGGCACCTGGCTGGCTCAGTCGGAAGAGCATGCGACTCTTGATCTCAGGGTTGTGAGTTCGAGCCCCACGTTGCGTGTAGAGATTACTTAAAAAAAAAAATCTTTAAAAAAAAGTAATTTGGGGCCTGTGGGTGGCTCAGTTGGTTAAGCATCCAACTCTTTTTTTTTTTTTTAATTTTTTTTTTTTCAACGTTTATTTATTTTTGGTACAGAGAGAGACAGAGCATGAACGGGGCAGGGGCAGAGAGAGAGGGAGACACAGAATCGGAAACAGGCTCCAGGCTCTGAGCCATCAGCCCAGAGCCTGACGCGGGGCTCGAACTCACGGACCGCGAGATCGTGACCTGGCTGAAGTCGGAAGCTTAACCGACTGCGCCACCCAGGCGCCCCAGCATCCAACTCTTGATATCAGGTCAGGTCATGATCTCACAGTGGTGAGATGGAGCCCCTCGTGGGGTTCTACACTGAGTGCGTGGAGCCTACATGGGACTCTCTCCCTTTCTCTCTCTCCCTCCCCCACTTACGCTCTCTTGTTCTCAAAATAAATAAATAAACTTAAAAAAAAACTATTAAAATGTGAATTGTTTAAATATTTTGATAATTAATTCCTTGCCTGGTACCAAAAATATTTTAAAGCAATTTTTTATTATACATATAAATTATTACAGTGTAATCAGAATACCAAAAATATGTAGGTAATGTAACTCATGAG
This sequence comes from Prionailurus bengalensis, assembly GCF_016509475.1. NCBI lineage: Eukaryota > Metazoa > Chordata > Mammalia > Carnivora > Felidae > Prionailurus > Prionailurus bengalensis. The sequence goes on along the minus strand of NC_057345.1, from coordinate 86,019,259 downwards.
ATAGCTGCCTACAGATGCTAAGATCTTGGCCTAACCCAGCACTGCACTAATCACCAATGCCTGTTTAAGAACTCCAAACCAGAATCAAAGATGGTAAAAACCAGGAAGGACCTGGGAGATCAGCTACTTCCAGTTTTCAAACAGGCTCCATAAGGCTTCAGGTAGCAGAAACCTGACCTGGGGATGGGGGCGGAGAGTGATGGATGAGCACACAGGGCTACTACAAAGTATTTCACTCCTAAAAATGATGTGGTAAATAGAGGAAAGAAAAGAGAAGAAGAAACTGAGGTCCATGGTGGGTAATTAATTTTCTGAAGTCACATAGCTGATTAGTGGTAGAAATAAGACCAGTTACCAACAATCTTTTCTCAATTTTCTCCTAACTTAGCTCATCTTACATTGTTTAGCTCATGGGTTCTTAAACCTTTGAGATAATAAAATATCAAGCAACAATAATGTATATGTATAATATCTTTTCTTCAAATTTTTAGATAAAATATTGAAATAATGTAAACTCAGAATGAAAAAATAAGAGATGTTGCATTATCTGCCATTGCTATTGTTGTCACGTGGCTTCTTTAAAAATCTGAATTATTATTTCCACTATTTATTAATAGTATAACCAGTATTCCACAGAATACTGTCACTAACAGTCTGGTCACTAACTGAGAAAGTGAGTGAACATTAAATACAACAATGAGGGGCGCCTGGGTGGCGCAGTCGGTTAAGCGTCCGACTTCAGCCAGGTCACGATCTCGCGGTCCGTGAGTTCGAGCCCCGCGTCGGGCTCTGGGCTGATGGCTCAGAGCCTGGAGCCTGTTTCCGATTCTGTGTCTCCCTCTCTCTCTGCCCCTCCCCCGTTCATGCTCTGTCTCTCGCTGTCCCAAAAATAAATAAACGTTGAAAAAAAAAAATTAAAAAATAAAATTAAAAAATAAAATAAATAAATAAATACAACAATGCAATTTAATAATCATCTTATCTTTGACTAACGCAGCCAGGAAAGAATGACGTAGTTTTAGAAAGTGAAAGAAAGTTCTATGGCCAGGTCAGTATACTTAACAGTGCTGTTTATTAGCCAATTTGCTACATTTTTCAAATAGACTGACAACTCAATACAGTTTAAAACTTACAGAATTTATCCATCTACATTTATATGTCATATCTACTCTTTTTTTGAAGAAGAAGAAATAAAGAAGTAAACTTTTTTTCTCCAAAAATATATAAAATAATATTCCTTGTGCCACTCCTCACCCCCATCACTACTGCCTCAACTATCACTACCCTCATCATTATCACCTTAGTGGCACATTTCGATCTCAAGTTTTCAGTGTTCACTCTTACATGTCCATTTAATACATGTCCCTACTACACTCTGTACATGCTTATATCAGGTAAATAAAAATAGCTAATGCTTAAGTTTTATTGAAAACCATGCACAGCAATTCATACCTCAGCTCTTACATCATCAGTTGCCTATGAGGTAGGTACTACTAAAACTTTGGTTGGCGAGCGTAATTTGTTCCAGAAACAAATTTGTAATGCTTGTAACGTTTGCAATCCAAAGCACTTGTGTACCAAAGTGAATTTCAAGACCCATTGGCTCAGTTGTAATCGTGTGACGTTCAGCATCACATAGTACTCGTATTGTAAGACATCACTCGTGTATCAAGTTAAAATTTATTAGAAACGTTTGCTGGTCTTTCAGAACACTTGCAGAACAAGTTACTCACAATCCAAGGTTTTACTGAATTATTATTCCCATTTTATAGATGAGGAAACTACTACAAAACATATACTCAACAAATACTTGGAAAATGAACAAAGAAGTGAGTCATTAAAATGTTGGGAAATGTCAGGTTATGATGTCGCAGTTCGTGAATTCAAGCCCCACGTCGGACTCTGTGCTGATGACTCAGAGCCTTGAGCCTGCTTTGGATTCTGTGTCTCCCTTTCTCTGCCCTCTCTCTGCCCTTCCCATGACCCTTTCTCTCCCTCAAAATAAAATAAACGTTAAAATTTTTTTTAAATGTTGGGAAATGAACTTATGTGAATCACTTGAACATGAAAGCAGTTTCTTTGTAGCTTGGAGTCATGGAAAAAATACTGCATTTATAATCAGAAGCCCAGCTTTCAGGCATCACTCTATCACCACCTGTGTTATCTTAGACTGTTTCCTCTGCCATTTTTTTTTAAATTTTTTTTCAACGTTTTTTATTTATTTTTGGGACAGAGAGAGACAGAGCATGAACGGGGGAGGGGCAGAGAGAGAGGGAGACACAGAATCGGAAACAGGCTCCAGGCTCCGAGCCATCAGCCCAGAGCCTGACGCGGGGCTCGAACTCACGGACTGCGAGATCATGACCTGGCTGAAGTCGGACACTTAACTGACTGCGCCACCCAGGCGCCTCAGTTTCCTCTGCCATTAAATAAGGACTAAAATAATTTGTAACTCGCAGGAATAATAGTAGAATTAAATAAGAGTGCTATGCTGTGATGCCATTGTATAAATATTTGCTATTAATGTTAAAGCTTATATTAAATACAAAATTATTTCCAAAATCATATATTCACAAGACTCAAACTACTATATCTCTTTGGATCTAGGTATTTTAACTTAATTTAGTCCTAGCCACCAACATAAGCAAAACAGACACAGAGAAGCTATTTTTATCACCTGAGGACATCCCCACAGTGTACAAGTTAACTTCATCTTCCATTTCTAATGGCCTATAGCCATGGTACTATCTCTAGAGTGTGATGGGGGCCAATGACCCCACTCAGGCATCCTTGGTGGATTCCTAAATTCCTCTGCTCTGGCTCACATTCTTTTAATCATTCTGTTCCAGAAGCCTAGGACACATGTGCCCTGCAGTTACCACGGGGACCCTTGATGCCCCTTTGTAACGTTAGGTTTCCTGTGCAGAAACTCCAGGAGAAAATAATCTTTTCAATAAACTAGCAGGAGACCCTTGGTTTCCATTTTTCCAATCACGAAATACTATATATATATATATACATACACACACTTACTGAACAGATTCCTGATAATAAGTAATGCTGTTATTGTTATTAACACCTATACCTGTCCTGATTCTCATAGGGGGAAAAACATACTTTATATCTTCCATGGACCAAGCTTTCCTGCATTAGGATCTACGTCATTCTTCAGAGTATATCCAAAACATAATTGAGATTAATGTAGGATAATCATGATATGAGAAATCTGACATGCACACAAACAAAAATAATTTCTGCTTATCCTAAAATATATTAGCATATTTTAGGTTAAATATTTCTCTTCATAACCATGTTTTATTTCTCATAACATCAAGTATACATTTTTATATTTATGCATCCATTAATTTGGCAAATATTAACTGCATACCAGGTGCCTGATATTGTGCAAAGTGCTAGGATTGAAATCAAGAACAAAGCACACTTCTTGTTCTTAAGGAAGCAACATTCCAGAGAGGGATATAGGTAAGCAAGCAAGCTGAGAAGCCAGGGAAGAGTTCCCTAAAGAATTGTAGACTTGGGGCACCTGGCTGGCTTAGTCATTGGAATACACAACTCTTGATCTCAGGATCGTGTGTTTAAGCCCCACGTTGGGCATAGAACTTACTTTAAAAAAAAACAAAAACAAAAACAAAAACACAAAACCCAAGAGTCCTAGACTTGAAGGTTGAATAGGAGCTCGCCAGGTGGAGGAAGTCAGATTATAGAGCAGCAAGGTAGCAGGGAGGTGGGAAGGAGAAAGACACAGGAGAAAGTCTCATACTGAGGGAGGTGTATGTACATAAGCTGAGATGTCATAGAGAAAAGACTAGGTCAAAGACCTGAAGTAGTTCCAGCATAGAGAACTATGCTGGCTCCAGCATAGAGAATGAAGTAGGAGGAAAGGGAAAAGAATCTTGGTAGAAAAAATTTGGACTTTATCCAGAGGGCAATGGGGCCCCAAAATGAAATATATTAAGTAGGTAAAGCCTCATCAGGCAGGGATTTTTAAATTGCCAGAAATAGACTGCAAAGTATTTAAACTAATTGTAAATAGATTGGAACTTCCTCCATTAATCCCCAAAGAGGCAGAATCATAACAAGAATATAGACTCAGACTCACTTAATAGGATCTTCCATTCTTTTTTTTTTCCCTCTCACTATTAAAAAGACAAAGCAGAACTTGCCCATTTTTTTTTTTACAGAACATAATTAAGTGCACAAAGGGAAGAGTTGTCTGAGATGCTTGAGATTTAATTTGCATATACTGGAGATAAATGTGGAGAAGACAATGTATATTTCTCTTAAGCTGTATTTTCAGTAAAAAAGACCCTAAATGAATGTAAAAAATAGGATATACAAGAAATACACTTGATTAAAATATGTCAATTAACCAACAAAAGTAATTTAGGATTTGTAAGAAGTTGATTTCTAAAAGACTTTTTAAAAAAACTTTCAGAAATAATAAATTAATTTTGATTTGATTACTTGACTTCTTGGATGGCATGTTGATTACTACTTTGACTATAAAATGATCTGTCTACTTCAGATTCTAGGTTAAATAACCTTCTAAAATGTTCCAAAAGGAAAATCTCTTAAAAGTACTGAGTATTACCATCTAATTACTAATTTCCTAGATTTCACATGATTAGAAACGACAGATACAAAATGAATATACCCGGCATGAAATCAGATCTTTGCTCTCATCCCCATAGCAGGCAATGTTCATAGTGTGCCAATGCCTTTAAAATACAGAAAAAATACCCTTTTAAAAGAATTTAGGTTTTGATAGCTCTCTACCATTTCTACTCACAACACTTCTCACACCAAATATGTGGGAGCTGTCCATACAAGGCAATTCTCTGATTATCCACAGACACCAGCTGGATGTTCTACCGTTCACTTCAATTCTGACACTATCTCCCTGGAGTTGGCACAGACCCCACAGATGAAGGGCTCAGTTCCACAAGACTGCCCTGCTTCAGGCTCCAGTCACCAGTTTGAGACCGCCACCTGTAATGATCAACCAGCTATAAATCAGGGGTTCCCCAAACCCCCTCCTCAGGTTCAGCAATTTGCTAGAATAGCTGACAAGACTCAGGAAAACATCTTGTTTACTATTCCCAGTTTATTACAAAGAATTCAAATCAGAAACAGCCAAATGGAAGAGACGCATAAGGCAAAGTATGGGGAAGGGGCTCAGAGCTTCTGTGCCTTCTCTGGGCATGTTACTCTGATAGCACCTCAACTTGGAAGCTGATTCCCATCTTTAATCACTGGCCATTAGAGACTGAATTCAATCTCCAGCCTCTGTCCCCTCCCTTGAGGTCTAGGGGTGGGGCTGAAAGTTCCAGCCCTCTATTCTCATGGTTGGTTCCTCTGGTAACCAGCCCCATCCTGAAGCAATCTAGGGGCCCACTAGAAGTCACCTCATATCACACACTCAGGTATTACCTGTTATGAACAACCAAAGATGTACCTGTTGCCCTTATCGTTCAGGAAATTCCAAGGTTTTGGAAACTCTGTGTCAGAAATGGGAAGAAGACCAAATACATATTTCTTTTTTACACAGGAAGAAAAAGAAAATTGTAGGGATTATTTGGGAAAGGAAGATTTCTCAATCTTTCCATTTTATATTTGCCCAAAACTCTTTAAGAAGGGGCTTTTAACTGCAAACGTGTGACCTATGAGCCAAAAGTCAGTATTTATTGGGTAACATGGACCCTTTGAAGCTTTGTTTTAGATTATGTGTCTTAGTTTAGGTTCCCCAAGAAGCAGATTCCGAAACAAGGATTCAAGTGCAAGACATCTACTAGGGAGGTGCAGAGAATGAGGAGTGGTTGCCTTCCCTTCCTTGCCCCAGTAGAGGATGTCTTCAGGCCAAGCTACCATTGTAGGCAAGTGGAGCTGATTACCCTGGGTACACTGGGTCATGGTGTAAAACCACCTGCCTCCCAATTCACCCAAAGGGCAAAGGAGCTCTAATATTTATCTACCACCTCCTACCAACTACTGGTTGAGGGCTTCTCCTGAGGATGTTAATTCTCTCACAGTCAGGGGATGTATGAGTACATACTGTCAAAGATAACAGATAAACAAAATTAGAAGTGACATGTGTCTTGGGATTTGTCCATTAGAAGTTATTTCACTGCTGTCTTTCATGGCAAAACCCTTCAAAATTTTTCTGTCTTCCCTGTCTGCAATTCTTCACCTCTTATTCTTTCTTGAGCACACTCCAATCAGGCTTTGGTACCCACCATGCCACCAAAACTACTCTTGTCGAGGTCACTAGTGACCTACCTAATGTTAAATTCAACAGTCAATTCTCAGCATCTTCCTTAACCTACCAGCAACACTGAATCCCATTGTTTGTTTCCTTCTCCTTGAATCACTTTCCTCACTTGGCTTCCATGACACCGTATCTCCTGGGTCCCCTTCTGCCTTATTGACTGCTGCTTCTTTAGACTCCATTCCTCCTCATTTTCTTAACCTCTTACAATGAAGTACCTCATGGCTCAGAGTCTATACACTTCTCTATCTCAGCCACTCTCGCTATGGCCACCTCTCCTCATGTGGCTTTAACTCTGATCTGTATGCTGCACTGCACATGTTTATCTCCAACCCTGACCTCTCCACTGATCTCCTGACTTGTATATCCAACTGGACGCTAGACATTTTCACTTAAATGTTTGAAAGGCACCTGAAGCAGTCTGCCACCAAACAAACTCCTCATCTTTCCCCCAAAACTTGCTCCAAATACAAGCTTTCTCATCTCAGGTGATTGTACATTTTTCAGTGGCTCAGGCCAAAAACTTAGGATTTATCCTGGACTCCCCTCTTTATCTGTAAAGATCTAGATAAAATAACTGTAACAATCTCCTAACTGGCATCCCTTATTCTGCCCTTGTCCACTATGGCTAGTCTGAACAGAGCAGCCAAGAGATCCCTTTAAAATGCTAAGTCAGATCCTATCACTTCTTGGCTCAAAACCCTCTAGTACTGCCCCAAATTATTCATAGTAAAAGCCAAGACCCTTAAAATGGCATGAAAAAGGCTCTAAGGGACACAGCCCCTCACTGCCCCTCCAACACCACCTCCCTTTTGCCCCTTATTCCTATTTGCTCCAGCCACACTGGTTCTTGTGGTCTCCTGAACATCCCAGACACCCTCCCACTTCAGAACTTGTGCCCTTGCTGTTCCCTCTGCCAGGGACTCACTCTCATCACCTTTGGTCTTTGCTCCAATGTCATTTTCTCAGTGAATCCATTCATGACAACTTTTAAAATGTGAAACTCTCATCCTCCACCAGCACTACCTTTCTCTCTTCCTTGACTGATTTGTCTTCATAGCACTTATCATGTCCTAACATAGTGGATACTTTACTTATTTGGTTCAATGTCTGTCTGTGCCTTTAAATTATAAGTTCCACACGGCCAGGATTTCTGCCAATTTCGTTCACCATTGTGTCATCCGTATCACATTGTGACACCATTGTGTCAGCCTAGTACAGAACCTGGCATGTGGTGGTACCTCAACAAATACTTTAGTTAATTCACTAAATGTGTAATTAATTAATTAAACTGATTGGTTTAATTAACTAACAGTGACTGGTGAGAACAGAAGTATGACCGAAGTGGTCTGAGAAGTGACTAGAAAGTGAGACATATAAGACTGGTCATGAATGCAACACTTTTAAGAGGGTTGGGTCAGGGGTGCCTGGGTGGCTCAGTCAGTTACATATGACTCTTTATTTCCATTCAGTTCATGATCTCGCAGTTCATGGGATCGAGCCCCACATGGGGCTCTGTACTGACAGTGTTAAGCCTGCTTGGGATTCTCTCTCTCCCTGTCTCTGCCCCTTACCCATTTGCACTCTCTCTCTCAAGACAAATAAATAAACTTATTTGCAAAAAAAGGAGAAGGAGGTTGGGTCAGAAAGAAGATGAGAGATAAGGCAGGCACATGAGAGTGTTGAAGGACAAGGGGAATGTTTTGTTTTGTTTAGTTTTATTGTTTTAAGGCTGGTATCTTTGAGCACACTGATAGATTGAGGGAAAGAGACCAACAGTGTTGGAAAGGCCAAGGGCAGAGGGAAAGCCTAAATAATCTGAAGAAATGGAACAGGACAAGATTAAGAATGAGAAAGATTAACCTTGATTGTGTGATAATCACTCCCCCCCCCCCCTTCTAACACAGGGATCAGCAAACTTTTTAGAGACGGATAATAGTTTAGGGTTTTTAGGTCATAGGGTCTCTGATGCAACTACCCAACTCTGCCTTGGGATTGCAAAAGGAGCCATAGACAATATATAAACAGATGGACATAGTTGTCTTCCAAGACAATTTTATTTGCTAAAACATATGGCAGGCCCACGACTACAGGGTGCCAACCCCAACTCTTAAGATTATAGGGGAGGTGGCATGAATGACAGTAAACTATAAGTTTATGAATTGGATTGGTGAGGGGTGGAAATGGTATACTTGCCTCCTATTGCCTCTATTTTCTCTATGAATTAGAAGTTGGTGGGGCACCTGGGTGGCGCAGTCGGTTAAGCGTCCGACTTCAGCTAGGTCACGATCTTGCGGTCCGTGAGTTCGAGCCCCGCGTCGGGGCTCTGTGCTGACAGCTCAGAGCCTGGAGCCTGTTTCCGATTCTGTGTCTCCCTCTCTCTCTGCCCCTCCCCCGTTCATGCTCTGTCTCTCTCTGTCCCAAAAATAAATAAACGTTGAAAAAAAAAAAAAAAAGAAGTTGGGGGGGTGCCTGGGTGGCTCGTCAGTTAAGCATCCGACTTCGGCTCAGGTCATGATCTCACAGTCTGTGGGTTCGAGCCCCGCATCAGGCTCTGTGCTGACAGCTCAGAGCCTGGAGCCTGCTTCCGATTCTGTGTCTCCCTCTCTCTCTGGCCCTCCCCTGCTCATGTTCTGTCTCTCTCTGTCACAAAAATAAACAAAAACATTTTTAAAAAATTAAAAAAAAAAAAAAAAAAGAAGTTGGGATCACCTAAGAGACGAGAGGGACTATGTAGGGGTTTTGTGGAGAGTAGTGAACATTGGAAATATTTGAAATACAGCAAAGAATGGGGGGAAATATTGCCAAAAAGAGACGAGAAACCAACCCACAGCATTGTGGTTTATCAGGACCAGTCTTGGGAACAGAGAAAGTCAATTACCTGAAAGAAAAGACTTAATGAAGCTAGTCTTATGCTGGCTGCCCCCCTTTCCCTTTCTTCCTCCAACAGCACCCTAATTTGCCTTTGAAACATTTACCCTCAACCACTCCCAAATACATGCTTGTGGCAGCACTAACCTCAGCCTTCCCCCTCAGCTCTTAGAGGTGGGCTTTGGCCGGCTTAGCCATTCAGCACATCCTGTCCCCCATAGTGGCCACAGTGACTAGGGTGGGGATGAAGAAGGAACACAGTTTGGGCCTGTGTGAACCAGTCTAACGCCATCTTGGACAAATCTCCCCTGATGGTCATTCTGTGACCTGAAGCCTTCTTGAGTGCACCAACCACACACACCCCCTCCCACCAATTGTTCTTTCTTCTTGTTTTTCTTTTTAAATTTTTTTAATGTTTATTTATTTTTGAGAGAGAGAGAGCATGAGAGGGGGAGGGCAGAAAGGGAGACACAGAATCCGAGGCTGGCTCCAGGCTCTGGGCTGTCAGCACAGAGCCTGACTCCGGACTTGAATTCATGAACCAGAGATCATTACCTGAGCCAAAATCTGTCAGCTTAACTAACTGAGCCCCCAGGCAACCCTCTTTCTTCTTGTTTAATGCACCCTTAAGTACACCCTTGGGTCATAATGTCCTTGATCTGCTCTGGAGATATGACAAAGATTCTCAAACATTTCCTCCCACGTGGTCTCCTGGCACTTAACACCCAGTCTCTAGGGTATAAACATAGGTCTTACAGAGTGGGGTGGTAGGGATCTACTCATCTTGCAACTACCCAAGACATGCTTCTGTTCCCAAGTCCCCTTAATGAACAATTCCTTATCAAGCTGGACTTGTTGGACTCTTTCTTCCTTCTTACAGCTCCTTAGGCCTTTGAAGGTCATTTTGTGTAGACCTCTCTCTCACAGAACAGAGCCAAAGACAGAGAATAAATCCCAAACTCTATGCCAGAGCAACTTCCAAAACACTGAACGATGAATGATGTGGGGAGAAAAGTTGATGTCTAGAACTGTGGCCACCTTTTTTGCCATCAAGTGGAATTCAAGGATAAAGCCAGCCCATGGAAGGCAGAGCAGAGAGAGGAATAGAAATAGGACTTGGTGACATCACTAGATCAACCATGATTGAAGAAGCTGCACATGATATATATATATATTTTTATTTTGTGAGCCAATAATTCTCCTTTTGAGTCCATTTGAGTTTTGTTGTTTGTAACTAGCTACATAAAAGTCCAAAATGACACAGACCTTACTGTTTTTAAACATGTGATCTGGGATTATTGGCATAATTATATCTAAGGGTAAGTATTAGAAATCTGCATTTTAAACAAGCATTCCAGGTGTTGCTCTGGCACATGGCCTTAAAAGATAAGAAAAAGCTGGGGCGCCTGGGTGGCTCAGTCGGTTAAGCGTCCGACTTCCCCTTAGGTCACGATCTCATGGCTCATGGGTTCAAGCCCCACATGGGGCTCTGTGCTGACAGCTCAGAGCCTGGAGCCTGTTTCTGATTCTATGTCTCCCTCTCTCTCTGCCCCTCCCCCACTCACGCTCTGTCTCCCTCTGTCGCAAAAATAAATAAACATTAAAAAAAAAAAAGATAAGATAAGAAGAAGGAGCGCCTGGGTGGCTCAGTCAGTTAAGCATCCATTTTCGGCTCAGGTCATGATCTCACAGACCGTGAGTTTGAGCCCCATGTTGGGCTCTGTGCTGTCAGCTCAGAGCCTGGAGCCTGCTTCAGATTCTGTGTCTCCCTCTCTCTCTGCCCCTCCCCACTCACACTCTGTCTCTCTGTCTCTCAAAACTGAATAAACATTTTTTTAAAAATTAAAAATAAAAAAAGATGAAAAACATAAAAGGAGAACATTCTAAGTGGCTCCAGAGACTGGAAATACACATTTTAACTAATCCATTAATTGAACAAATATGTATTGAGCATCTTCTTTGTACCAGGCCTTGTTCTTGATGCTGGAAATAGAACAGTGAACAACAGACAAAAAAAAAAATCTCCCTTTAAAGAGGTTACATTTCAGGTTGGGGAGTTAGGAAGGGGAGAGAAGAAGAGTAAAAAAATAACATGTCAGATGGTGATGAGGTTTATAAAAAAAAAAAAGCTGGGTTCAAGGGTACCTGGTATGGGGATGCTATTTTTTAATGTTTATTTATTTTTGAAAGCAAGAGAGAGAGAGAAAGAGAGGCAGAAAGAGGGAGACAGAGGATTCCAAGCAGGCTCCATGCTGACAGCAGAGAGCCCTACATCGGGCTCTGTGAGATCATGAGCTGAGACGAAATTGGACGCTTAACTGACTGAGACACCCAGGCACCCCAAGGGGATGCTATTTTTACATAGGATAGTTTAAAATGGAGTAAAGGAAACCTGATTTGAAATGGAGTTGGGAGGCCAGAAGGGGGAACTCTCATGCATTACCACTCATTGTCAGTTGCAGACTCCAATGGGAAGAGATTTACTCATATTCCCAACAGAAAGAAGTCTACTTTACTACTCCAGGAGGAAGAATTTCTTCCTGCCTGGCAACAAGCTCAGCCAATAAGAAAATGCCACAACTTGGGAGATGAGAAACTGTCAACTGCCCTGAACTCTTGCTTTCCTTCAATGGAAAATCTGTCATTCATAGCAGTGACCTTCCAATGTTCACTTTTTCTCTATAAAATTTCTCTCCTTTGATCTCTGGACTTGCCTATAATTGGCCACCGCTTGTGTGTCCTGAATTGCAATTCCTTTGCTATCCCCAAATAAATCCATTTTGCTAGTAAAATAACTGGCTGTTTGGGGGCGCCTGGGTGGCTCAGTCAGTTGAGCATGTTACTCTTGGTTTTGGCTCAGGTCATGATCTCACGGTTTGTGAGTTCAAGCCCCACATCAGGCTCTATGCTGCCACTGAGGAGCCTGCGTGGAATATTCTCTCTCTCTCTCTCTTTCTCTCTCAAAATAAATAAAACCTAAAAAAAAAAAAATAACTGGCTGTTTTACTTTTAAGGTCAACAGCAGTCAGAGGACTCTCTCTGATGAAGTGCTATTTGAGCAAAGACCTAAAAGAAAAAAGAAAAAAGAAAGTAGTGCACTATGCAAATATTTAGGGAGTAATTTTTCCAGGTAGAGAAAACACCAAATGATAACCAGTGAGCCTTGGGAGCAGTCAAGGAAAATCAAGATGGATGGAGCTGAGTGCACCAAGGGAAGAAGGGTAGGGAAGGAGAGCAGAAGGGTAGTAGGGAGGGTGGATGCAGCAGATCTCAGAGAATCTGTGGGCTTTGGGAAGCTCTTAGGATTTTAATGGTATCTAGGTCTATAGAACTAAATCCACATTCCTTATCAGGAACTTGAGGCCCTCGGCCACCCCAACACGTAGCAAGCCTGTCTTCAGCCATGTCAGATTTCATACCTGTCCCCTTCCATGCCATGAAGATGTCTCTTCCCTGGATATGCCATGCCCTTAATAGCTCAGTGCCTTCCATGATGCCCTTTCCACCAACTCTACCTGCTGAAATCCTCTTGACTAAGAACCAGCTCAAATACTACTGAGACTTAAGTAGCAGAGGACTTAGTCAGACTTAGTTATTCCCTCTCCTGTGTTCCTACAAAATTTATCTGTACCTCTCTTTGGGGATGTTTATCATACTAAAATCTGCAATAAAGGCATCTCAATGGATGACTGCCATTCCCACTAGATTGTGGACTGTTTATTCTTTAAATTTTCCCCAATTTAATGAGTGCCTTGTGTCTATTAAGCCCTTGACAAATTTGTTACATAAAAAAGTGAAGCATGTCTGGGGTATGATGAGTAACCCAGTGTGGCTGGAGCAAAGGGCATGTGAAAGGAAGTTCAGGTATATAAAACTAGAAAAATAATGGAGACTTACTAACACCAAGCTGAGGCATTTGGGCTGTTGCAGCACAAACCTAAGTCTCCTGATTGCTTGATCTTCCATTTACAGTAAATGAGGCTAATAGTGTTTTTTAAAGCTGTAAGTTTGTGTTGGGGTTAAAAAATAATGCAAATTTTTAGCAGAGAATATAAGAAAAATGTTGCCATACATTTCACCCTCATTAATCTGAAGCCTGGATACCATTCAGGCAAAGTTGAAAATCCTGACTTTGGAGTCAGACTATGATTGAGTCTAGACTCTCACTAACTGTGTGATCTCAGCTAGCTTCCAAACCTCTCTAAACCTCTTACTTACCATCTATAAAACAGGGATGACACTAATACCTACATATTGGGTTGTGAGGGTACCTAGTCTTGGCACAGGGCCAGATAGTTGAGTGTTCAATAAACATGAACTTTTATTATACGTTATAGTGAAGCATCAGTTTATAGACCTACCAACTCTACAAGCTCCTTTTGCAGATGAATCAGGTAAAACTTTTGCAGGTATAACAGCCGAGTCAAAAGCAGGTAAGAGTCAAGAAGTATGGGAAAACATTCAAGAATCTATATTTCCTATTTTCTCCTAAACTTTTACGGTCTGTGTAAAAACCACAAAGCTCAAGTATTATGAAACGTCCTTCTAAAGACGTATAGAATTTTGCATGGAAATTATAACTCAGCATATTACATATAACTCACCATTATCTCTGATCAAATGACTACTTCACTAGTAGTAATTAAGCCTCTTAATTAAGAGTCTTCATTAAGCTATTTGCCTTTTAATGGGAAAAAGACAGCGTAGGAAATTCTATCTGAAATAAGCCTGAGATCTATAACACTAGGAAAATGTTTCAAGTGTCTGCCCTTAAAAATGAAATTCACAAATATTGCATTATCTATCTAATCTATCTAGAAAGTGACATCTGTTTTCCCAGAGCAATTTGCCACTTTTTAGAACTGTTGTGAAAAGCAGAAGCAGAACCTGGCTGAGAAAAATTAGGAACAAATTGATATCCAATTAGTCTTCCGGAAGTTCTGCTTCTTTGCCCTGACTCTACTCTTTCACTTCTTATGGCATTGTCTCTGTGCTCCACAATCCTTTAGCTAAACGCTGAGCCTAAGAAGGGAGCTCAGGGCAGGAGAGGAGTTAATCACATGAACCTTGCAGCCGACCTGTGTTCAAATTCTAGCCTAGCTGCTTTCTAACCAGCTATGTGACTTAATCCAACCTGTATTACTTAATATAAACTTCACTTTTCTCTTCTGTAGAAGGAGAATAAATAAGTAAAAGAGCTGTCCTGCAGATGAAGTGAGCAGGCACACATAAGGCGGCCGGTACGGTGCTCTGGCCCACTGCAGTCAATAAATGGTAGCTGCTAGCTAGTATCACTACATTATTGTTCAGTTTAACTTGTGCATCTGCTCTGTAACTTTTAAAGGACAAAAGAAGAAACAAAACAAAACAAACAAACAAACAAAAAACACCAGGCCGCCATACCCCAGGAATTCAAAGGTGATTAAGGCAGTAGCGTCTATGAGACCTATTGAATTATACGGGACAAAGGTAATAAACCACTCTTGATAACAAGCAAGAAAAAAGGCACCTCCCCACAAAAACTCTTTACCTGCCAACCTCCTCCTTACATAACAGTTCATACTACAGCGATAATTAGAAAAGAAAAGAAAAGAAAAGAAAAGGAAAGAAAGAAAGAAAGAAAGAAAGAAAGAAAGAAAGAAAGAAAGAAAGAAAGAAAAAGAAAGAAAGTCAACATTCTTGACATTTAACCCGCTAGAAGTTGTTACTGGCTCTGAGAACAAGGGTGTTTTCACGGTCAGGCCACCAGGGGTGAATTCTAGGGAAGCGGCTCTTTCTAAACATGACTAGGGCTTCTTAAAGATGCCCATTACCCACACATACCTCAAGAACCTCAATGAGAAGGGCACCTGTTGGGAGGAGCACTGGGTGTTGTATGGAAACCAATTTGACAATAAATTTCATATTAAAAAAATAATAATAAAAAAGAACCTCAAAATGAAATAGCCAAATCCATAGGTACCCACATATATATTTCTCAGAAGTAAGTCATTTTAGAAATTTACTGGGGCCAAAACCACACTTACTTCACACTGACCTGCAATTTGTGGGGCCCATACTTCCTCTTCTTCATAAGGATATCCGCTTGGGCTATAAGGACCCCACATATTCTGAGTTACCTTTTCATTCTTCTGGGTGGCACAAGCCTGTTGTACTCAGGTGAGAAGACAGAAGAATTCTGCCCTATCACATGGGCAGACACAGTGTTCAATTACATTCTATCAGTTCAACTGTAGGGTTGAGGAACTAGATCAAATTTCCCGTGTAGGAGTATTCAGGCACTGTAATGCAAGTAAAGGTATGGATGACAGTGGGCTGCTGGTTCGCCTTCAGAAAACACCCAACTGACAAAAAAAGTACGATCTGATCCTAAAATTTTACCGAAAACTGCCCAGAGGCTCTTGGTAAAGCAGACATGTAAAATAATGAAAAGTAAAACCAAAGTGCAAGATAATGAAAGCTGACCGCATCAGAGCCTGCTAGCTCGATTCTGCTACTTATAGTATTGTGGTTTATTCTGTGTCAACACAATCATAGCTGAATTTGATATGACTAACAGTCTTGGTTGATTCTCCTTAATTGAGTCAGATTAATGTGCCAGCTGCACACCCATTTGGGAGAACCATTAATCATAAACTAGAGGTTGATGTTTTAAGGTAATGTTAAATTCTCTATTCCAAATTGGTTGAATTATACACTGTCACGTCAATCTCTCTTTCCTCTCTGGCTTCCAGCAGAAGCCTATAAGCAACAGAGGGCTGAGCCAGCTCAGTGTGTCACTGAAGCAATTTCTAACGACCTAAGGAACAGCTGAAGGGAGAGCCTGGCCTCTAAGTTAGAGATGCTGTTTGTGGTAGTGAAGAGTAAAGAGCCAGACTTCATGGGTTCAACTCCCTGCTCTGCTGCTTGTTATAAATGAGATCTTGGGCAAATTTCTTAACCCCACTAAACCTGTTTCTCCATTTGTAAAATAGAGCTGATAATAATACCCACTTCATAGAGTTTTTGATGATTAAGTGAGATAATCCACTTAAAGTGTTTACCATAATGCCTAGTAAGCAGTAAGGGCTCAATAAACATCAGCCATTAGTAATAATAACAGATACCAAGCTAAACAAACCCTTCCTAATGGTTACTCTCTCAAAAACATGCTAATTGACACCTACATTAGCCAGGGATTCTCAGTCTCAGTACAGCTGACAGTTTGGACTTGATAATTCATTGTGATGGGTCACCGTACCATATACATTGGAGGGTGTTTAGCAGCACTCCTGACTTCTAACCACCATACAGCATTACACTAATTGCGACATCCAAAAGTGTCTCCAGACATTGCCAAATGTCTCTGGGGCAGGGGGGAGAGGCAAAATCACCCCAGTCCGAGGATACTGTGCTAGATCAAGTAATAGCTGCTGTTAAGGACACACCATCTTTGTCAAATTGCTCTCGATTGAATCAGCTATGTCCACCGTGTAACTAAATAGTGAATAAATCACACACACAAAAAGCTGTCTTAAAATTACTTCCTGCTTTGCCATTAATTCAACTCTGTAAAGAAAGCGTCTCTCATTTTTACCTCAGTGTTCTCAGCGCCCAGCACACAACAGACAAATGAATGAATGAACAAATGGTGAATGAATGAATGCACTTTTGAGCTTTTTCATTTCGTTAAACAACTCTGAGTGGCCTTTAGGTTTCCTCATTCTTTGACTCCAGTCCACACACAAAGGAGATGAACACTGATCATGCCACACACACTTACATACCACGAGGGTGCACAGCAAGCTAGGCCAAGTTGGGTCAGGCTCACAGGAGTAGGGGAGGCTGGAGCACCTTTTCCACAGAGCCTCAGGGCCGGGAGCCAAAGTCGGAACACCAGATCATCTGCAGGAGACAGTGCCAAGGGCGTAGCTGGAGAAGGGAGTCCAAATAGGTCAGGAAGCAAAAAGACCTGCAGCAAAATCCTGGGATGAGAGGGGGCTGAACCAGTGGAGGAGCACAGCAAGGAACAGAAGCTCAGAACAGGAAGTGGGGTGGAAAAATTCCACAGACAGAGAGAAACGCCTTTGGCTGGATTTGAGTATGTTTCAGACAACTTGTGATATGGTCACTTAAGGGCCCAAGATGCAATGAGACCTGGCTTGTGTCATCCATTGTTTGAACTAACCTATAACTGTTTCAATAAATGTACTCGGTCTTCATCCAGATCAATGATAAACACACTGAAGGAAACTTTTCCTTAGAAACTAGGATTATTTCCCCAGTGGCCCATTAAACGAAGGTGTTTGGCCATGCAGAGAATAACTTAAACATGTTACATAAAATCATAAAGTTCAACAAACAGAATTTTCAAGCGAACATCCCTTTGACTATTTTCACACAAACCCCCTAAAATGATGCAACCGTAACAGCTGATTGCATGATATTTCTGAAGCACACAAATGAGGATTCGTAAATCCCTAGTTATTTGCTATGGAGATATAAACTGGTAAACAAATACATGCTCGCTCAAGTTATGTCAGCTACACCTACTGTTTCCTTCATTGCCCAATGCACAAGTTAACCATTTGCTCAATTTTAATTCAGCTAAAACGTATTTTCTTCTTATCTTTGTGCCTTTATTATGCAAAGGTATGCAGACTCAGAGGTAATAATAAATGCTTATAGCCCCAAGTGAGAAGTTTCTTCTCCGGTCATGTGTTAGGAAAAGCTACATACTTCCCTTTGGAGGCACAGTGGGGGAAGAAAATAATGGGCTTTGGAGGGATGATGGGGGAAGGGAGAGCAGGTAACTAATAACCTATCATGCCTCCCTTTTTCTCTCTCGCCAGGAATCCTAGATCTAGGATTGAAACTCAATTCTAGTAGTTCACTCGTGTTCTACTTTTATGCCTGGACACGACTTTCTTCTCTGGTCTTTATTTCTCTGGGCCTGATTTTTAATTTCTTATTTGAAACTCACCATTTTATGCATATTATATGCATATTATAAGCACCTCAAATATTTTGTGAAATAAGGCAAGGTATGAATAAAAATTAAATAAAACAATGATCAAAATGTTTATATTATGTAAACGAGATTGTAAAATGGGAGGCAGGATTAGCCTTAGTAATTAGTCAAATAGTACAATGAAAAAGACATAAATATTAGAAAATTCACAATAGCATTTGTGGATTGTTTTTTTTTTTTTTAATTTTGAGGTTATGTTTGTTTGTTTAGGATTTTTGACTACCCTTAGAGCATTAATGGCTTGGAGGGTTAATACCTCAAGCCTTCATCAGTCAGCTGTTTACTGAGGACTAGCTAACATGTATGTAGGATTATGTACAGGAAAGAATTATGAAAGGAAAAAACACAGAAAGGACGGGTAAGATAGTGTCAAGGACCAACCTGTACTCATACTTTTTAAATGGTGCTACTGCAGCCACAAGGAATGCCTTGGGAGTATTATCCAGTTTCTTCGTGATGTTATACCAAACGTGTCAACCATGGTGACTGCCCCACCCACAGCCCTACTGAAGGGGCAACCCTAGCACCCGTGATTTACCTCAGCAAGATTCAGTCCTTGACCTCAGAGGGTGGTCAGCCCACCCTCTGGCCTAGGGTAAATACAAAAGATTGACTGTTTACCCTAATTCAGCAGCAGATCACAGAACACAGGTGCAATCATTTCCATCATCATATTGCTACTATAGAACAAGTAATACACAAACTTGGTTCAGAATTCGAGAGACAGTGAAAAGTATGTTTCCCTCCCTCCTGGCCTGGAACTATTCACTTCTCCAATGAAAGTAACATTGTTGCTAGTTTATAGCTAGCCTTTCAGAAACCTCCTGTTAATTCATAAAAATGTATAGTCACACAAGTTCAAAAATTGAATAACTGTCCATTTTTTTCTTCCAACCTTCTGCATCCAGTTAATTCAAAAGTCCTAAATTCTATCTGAAAAGGCATGTAAACTTTGTCCTTTTTTATTCTATCACTACTGCATCAACAGTTTTACCTGTCTCCCTGACTCTATTAAATAATCTCTTCCCCACAGCTACCAATCTTTTTTGTTGTGAAATATATGATTCATATATGTAATATAAACATATATTATATATTATAATATAAACATGTTATATTAATATTATATATAACATATATTATATATTATAATAAAATATATGGTATAAACATATATTATATAATATAAACATATATACAAAGTGGCATCCACATGACTTATGTATATGTTTTCTAGAATAATAATATAACGTTCCATGTGCCTACCACCCAGTTTAAGTCACAGAACATCATCAGCACTTTGGAAACCCATTTTGTGTGTATTTTTGTTTGTCCCTTCCTTCCTTCTACCCGAGAGTAGTTGCTTTTCTAAAAATTGAGATTTCCCATTATCTTGGGATTTATTGTATCCCAATAAAATAGAATAGTTTTGCATATTTTGAAATGTTCATAAAGGGAATTACACTGGATGTATGTCTCTATGACTTGCCTTCTCGGCTCCGAGTTGTTTTGATATTCGTCATGTAGCAGTAATTCATTGATTATTCCCTTTCCTGCTATATAATATTCCATTGTATGAATGTACCTACTTTCCTTAGGCATTCCCCATAAATGAATTTGAATTGTTTGCACTTTTTGAGCTATTTTTAATAATAATCCTATAAACATTCTTGTACATATACCCTTGTGCACATATACGAGTCCATTGGTTATATATCTAAGAGAGAATTTCTGGGTTGTAGGATATATACATCTTCAAGTTTACTGAGTAATATCAGCCTCTGTTCCAAAGCAGTTGACTAATTTACACTTCTATCAGCAGCACGTGAGAGTTCTTGCTGTTCCACACCCTTGCTAACACTTCAGATTTTAAAATTTTGCCAACCTCTGGTGAGTGTGTTATGGTACCTCATTGCTTTCACTTGCATTTCTATGGTGATAATGTAACCAAGCACTTCCTTGTCTCTTTTAAGTAGTGCTCCGGCTGCTTCCTACAAGTGTTTACAATCTTTATTATTATTTGGTTATCAGTATTTTCTAATTGCTACTGTGATTTCTTTTTAACCCATGGATTAACTTCCAAATGTATGTGATTTTTAAGGGGTCTTTGTTACTGATTTCTAACTTAAATGCACTGATGTCCATGAATGTGTTATATTTGGAATTCATTCTTTGCAAACTTAAGAATTTGTTCTACAGTCAAGGACATATGGTCAATTTTTCTATATGCTCATGTTTTCTTGAAAAAATGTGTATTCTCTAGTAATTGGGTGAAATCGGTTGAATAAACATATCTTGAGTTCCCACCATCATCTACATCATTCCTAGAGTCGATCAGGTAGTTCTTAAGGGCAGTTTGAACCTCAGAAACACAGAGGGTTGCAGCTAAACTTACCATTTTGGCTGACATCTACCTTAAAGTAAAATCCTTGGGGAAGAACATGGAAATTCACTTCTGAAGAAAAAAGTAAAGTGGGGGTAAGTAGAATTCAACATACAATAAATGTACTAAATGGGGAAGTGAGAAGAGGAAGAAATCTATCTCATAATTTTGTCTAGGGACGGCCTCTAGCCCTCTTGTTTTCTTATGCTTTCTGAGGTGGTGGCTAATTATTCTGAAAATTGATCAATGCCAAAATGATCTGTGATTATCTAAGCTAATTGGCCAATATGACTCTCCTCCAAAGTGGCATTTGCATTTAAAGTCTTTCTGAAGACTCAACACCTAAATCCAAAGGTCGTGACTTTTATCCAGTCACCTCAGTGTTTCCCTGTGTCTCTAACTACTGCTTATTTATCCCCACAAATTTGACAAAAAGAAATATTCCTCCTCTTTCCTTAATCCTTAAAGGCTACAGTCCTTAATTCCATCCTCTCCCTCTGCTAGTGTAAGACCTTGATCTTGCCTATTGTTAATTCTGTCTTGAATTTTCAGTCTCATCATTTGCATTTTGTCCACTTCAACCCACAAACCCAGTTTCAAAAGAAAATTTTACCCAGGTCGTACCTTTTCTTCTCTCAGGACAATGAGTGCTCTTCCCCACCAAATCCAAGATTCCAAGAGAAGTTTCCCTTAATGATTCTAGTCCATGGGAGCGATCTAAGGGAGACTCCCTAGTGATTTCCGGGTAACCCCTCACCCCATTCCATGACCCTCTGGGCGTGGGGGTGGGGACTATTATTTCTGAGTTCCAAAGCAATTCTTTGGCAAATTTCTACTTTAACTTTTCTACTTAACTTTCTTTCGTTTTTTTTTTTTTTAATTTTCTAATGTTTATTTATTTTGGGGAGAGAGAGAGACAGAGTGTGAGCAGGAGAGAGGTAGAGAGAGAGGGAGATACAGAATTTGAGGCAGGCTCCAGGTTCCGTGCTGTCAGCGTAGAGCCTGACACAGGGCTCGAATTCACAAACCACGAGATCATGACCTGAGCCAAAGCTGGATGCTCAACCAACTGACCCACCCAAGCGCCCCTCATTTTCTACTTAATTTTTGACAGAGCATCCTGACAATCCACCACCAGCTCTTCAGTATATCATGGAATTGTGAAATAAAAAAGAGGAATAGAAACAGCTAGAATGTTAGAAATACAGTTGGTGACATCTCTGTTGTAAAGGCAAAAAATTACTGAAACACTCTTTCTCAGGAAAGTATCAGTTCTGATGTATGAAAACAACCAATTGCTGGGAAGTCCCATGAGCACCTTCCTATGGCTCCACCTGGCTCTTCCTTGGACCCAGAGCATTTCTCTGTGTTTGTGTTTGTTCTGCTTATCCCCTCACTGGACCCAGTCTTCAGACACTCTCCACACTATTTCTTGGGATCCTGTAACAGGCACAAAATTCGGAGTTGACTGTGGTCTCTCCACCTACCCCTATCATGGTGCCCTCAAAGAAAACACAAGAACTCTCTATGAGGATTTTACTATTAATATTAGGGAAATTGAAAGTAAAATGCCGAAGTAAAAAAACAAAAAGAAAAACTAAAACAAAACCCAAGAGTGTTACAAAGACTGAGAAATCCAAAAAGTTCTCAAACCCATGGCCTTTCAGATTACTGTTAGGACAGAATTCAGTGAGATACCTGCTGTTCTTTTCTTTAGAGGCGAATCTATCAAACTTCTTGACTCCTTTGTGTTCCTACCTAAAGGGGAAAGTTGTACTGATCCTTGCCACAAAATGCTCTTTTCCAAAATATTCTTATCAAGGCAGAATAATAGGTGGCACTATCTTCTACTGAGACTTCCCACCATTCAAGAATAATTGTCGGGGAGCCTGGGTGGCTCAGTCGGTTATGTGCCTCACTTTGGCTCAAGTCATGATCTCACAGCTGGTGAGTTCAAACCCCGCATTGGGCTCTGTGCTGACAGTTCAGAGCCTGGAGCCTGCTTCAGATTCTGTGTCCCTCTCTCGCTCTGCCCCCCCCCCCCCATGCTCTGTCTCTCTAAGAATAAACACTAAAAAAAAAATTTTTTTTAATAGAAAGAAGGCAGCATTGGCTATGAGACATGAGAACGATTAATTGACATTATCACTCAATGACCTTATGCTGCCTCCCATTTACATGAAGATGACTTTTACTGCTCAAGTTTCTAGGGGAGACTCTGTATAACAAAGTCAGACCTAGCAAAACTGCCTAGTTTTCCAGTTGTTATCAAGGTTTTCATTGTCATCTGTTCTCTTACAACAAACTAAGCAAAAATTATACAGGGCAGGCTTCACTGTCTCTTCTAAGTTTGTTCTTTCCTTCTTTTTTTCCTTCAGCTTCACCTCTTTCTTTTCCTCTTTTATCATATTCCTTGTTTTCTCTTTCCTTACCAGAAGAGCTGTGTCTTTGTCTCAGGTCTAGGACTTTCATTCAGGGAAGAGTTAAATCCAGAGCACAGACAAGGGCACAAAGTCTCCTTTCAAGGAGTGGCTCCAGTCTCTCACAGCATCTTGGGGTGGAGCCTGGGAAGACTCCGTGTCCATTGAAGAACAATACAGCCTTCATCTCTGCTTACTCTGGTATCTTTTCTAGTCCTGCTCACCCTAAGAGAATTAGACTCATCTGTGGCCTAGATGTCACATTGGTCTTGCTTGGTGAACTCTGCTTCTGTTCTGGATTATCAGATTTGGATACAACATTTTTAAAGAATGTTTACTCACATGAGGAAATGTTCATGATTTATAAATAGGGGGGAAAGCTAGACACACCTGTATTGACTGTGATCCCAATTTTATTTTTTCAAATGTTTACTTATCTGTCTCTACTTTAATATTCATTCAAAAATGTAAGTCCTGGGGCACCTGCGTGGCTCAATCAGTTAAGTGTCCCACTCTTGATTTCAGGTTGGTCATGATCTCAGGGTTCGTGGGTTCAAGCCCTGCATCGGGCTCTGTGCTGGCAGTGTGAAGCCTGCTTAGGATTCTCTCTCTGCCCCTCCTCTGCTTGCTCTCTCTCTCAAATAAATTAAACAATTTTACTTTTATTATTATTTTTTAATATTTATTTTTGAGAGAGAGGCAGAGTGTGAGCAGGGGATAGACAGAGAGGGAGACACAGAATCTGAAGCAGGCTCCAGGCTCTGAACTGTCAGCAAAGAGCCCAATGCGGGGCTCGAACTCACAAGCTGTGAGATCATGACCTAAGCCGAAGTCGGATGCTCAACCGACTGAGCCACCCAGGTGCCCCACCCCAAATTTTTTTTTAAATGTTAAGTCCCAGTGGTGGTTGAACCATGGATGACTTCATTTTGTATTTTTTAACCTTTACTGTTTTCATTAAATGTTATGTTTCATGAAAACGTAATCATCTTCACTGTTTGCTTTCCTTCCATCTTTACCACAATTCAGAGTTGTTTTTCAGCTGCACTTCCCTCTGCTGAACCTGCTTGCTTCCCTCATTCTCTTACCCTGCCTCTTCCTATTGAACATAAGCAGTTCCTTATTCTGTAGGGTCACAGAACTAGAGTCCTGCTTGATGGGGAGAGAAGATACCTTTAATCTGTCAAAATATCCACTTAGCTATAGAGGGCTAGAGGCTCAGGCCCTGCTTCAGCAGACACCTGGGGATTAAAAAAAAAAAAAAAAAGAAAAGAAACGAAACGAAACGAAACGAAACGAAACGAAACGAAACGAAACATGGATAAACCATATCTCTAAGACTTTGGCCCCTATTTACAAAGGCTTCTGGGGTACCTGGGTGGCTCAGTAAGTTAAGTGTCAGCTCAGGTCATGATCTCATGGTTGGTGGGTTCAAGCCCCGCGTTGGGCTCTGTGCTGACAGCTCAGAGTCTGGGGCCTGCTTCAGATTCTGTGTCTCCCTCTCTCTCTCTCTGCCCCTCTCCCACTCATGCTCTCTCTCTCTCTCTCTCTCTAAAATAAATAAACATTAAAATTTTTTAAAAAGGCTTCTGCTTCTCTTTTGTCGGAAATTTGTCATTCCTGCTGTTACGTCTGCCTTAATGACATCAAAGGGAGTTTAGAGAATCAGAACTTACAGTCTTTGAGAATCTTAGAGTAATTATTAAAGAACCTCTTTGGCTACAATTTCATGACCATTCATGATCTCCATCTTGGCAAATGTGAGCAATGAAAACAGTTGTCTACGTCGATGGAGCCTTATAACAGAAGCCTCAAATTCTTCATTATTCATATTTTTCGTGTTAATCCTCTTTTTCAATAGATAATTGCTTAAAACATGATGGTAAAAGGGGTACTACTCACAGACAATATGATTGCCTGAATAAATAGGAGACAGAAAATAATGTACAGACACATACATTATTAGAATTTAGAACAGTATAGATCTGGATGGAATCAAGTTCTTTCAGAGGAGGCAAGGTAACTTTTTCAGCTTTGCATTGGACCAGGCTACCTGGGAAAGTATGCCAACTGGATCCCTCATACAACAAAAATTCAGCAAGACAACAAAAAGAGAACACTATGTGGTGCTTCCTTTCTGAAGTAGGCTTCAGCTCTGTTCCTAGGTCTTCTGGTCTGTGGTGCTCTGTGTCTGCTTCTAGTTTCCTGCGTGCTTTCCTGGTTTGAATTGCAATTGTTCCATGAATCTTCACGGTCACGAACTTTTTCCCACTGTGTGACTTGAGAGTAGCCCTTCCATTTTCTATTGTGCTTCCTTCTTGGCCTTTTCTTGAACCTGGCTTACTTACTGTCTGTTCAATGATGCTATCTGCCACCTCAGAGAGGGGAGGTCCTCCACCAAACAGGAAGTCCCATAGTACAGAGAGGGGAAAGGACCATCAGCGTAACTACACGCCCAAGGGTCGGGTCCATATAGAGACCACTTGGCTAAGTGGAATGCCAAGAAGACTATCTGTTTGATACTTTAAACCTGTGAGTCTGTTTGACAAGTATGCATAACTGGGAGTTTTAATAACTATACAAAGCCAACTGAATGATGTGAAGTGCACTTGAGAAAAAAATCTCAACTATGGAGAGTTTGTGCCTCAGAATCCCCACTATGCAATATTTATAGATGTCTACATAAACCTAAACAATGTGTGCTGGAGGGGACAAGGTCAGTGCCAGCAAAGTATGAGAAAGTGGGAAAAGGCAGGACTCTAGGCTCCTGGCCTCTGATAGGAAAATCTTTCCCCTTTGTATTCTCTGGTGGTGACAGAGACAGGAGGGAAATCTGAGACCTATCAGGAGTGAGATGAGATGCCATGCCCTATTTTAGCTCAAAGGCTCCTTAGGAATTTAGCGTCACCCACTCTTCATACACCCTGCTTTGCAGCCATTAACTTCAGGGTCACTGTGACAGAACTCCAGTTTCTCATCACTGGACACTCTTTTTCCATGAGAAAGTCCACTGAGGACATTCACAGGATTTATCTGATAAGGCAGCATTTAGGGGGCTGGGCCAAAGATTGCCTTCAGTTCGGGAAACCCTACATTTTCACCATGTAGTCTCATTTCACCTGAAGTGATAATCATTGCCTTATCCATCATTATTCAATTGAGGAATATACACTGGTTATTTCAAGTTTTTCTGCCAAGGAAACAATTATTTCAATGACTTCTATCTCAACAGTGTGATTTTATGTTTTCTGCAAGTCTCATCTGAATGTTTTCCCTTAGTTTATAATAGAAATAGGATTCTAGTAAAATACACAAAGGATGTCAGAGCCGAAGAGAGTAGCAGAGATTCTAGTCCTCTTTATTCTATAAAAGAACTGAAGTCTAGAATGATTATGTATTTCAATTTAAGTCACACTTCTGTAAAAGCTCAAAAATATTTTTCCCATGAAAAATCCAAGGCTCTGAGGGCTTAGTAATTTCACCTAAACCAACAACTAATAATGATGACGCTAGCATTCAAACTCAGATCTATCTGTTTCCACTGGTTTAGGAGGGAGCTGTGATATGGTCGTGAAAGAGCAATCTGATAGCGCCCATTCTGTTGCGCAGCCTTTCTCATGCAGATAGAGACTTGTTCTGTATCCCTAGATTGGTAATGTGAGTGCAGTGACGTGCTCCATTTTGAATCAATGCGAACCAAAGGCAAATAGGATTTGGGGTTGTCTTTCTACTTGTGTTTCTGGAATCTGATCCTATTGACAACAGAATAACAATTTGCACCTGTATTTCCCCTCAGTCTTACTTGAATTCTTCCTAGATTTTCCTCAGCCTTGGAGCCTCCTATAAATCCAAAGCAGTATTCTTTAAACCATGTTATGTGGACCATCTAGACAAGGATCACTCGCTTGGGGGTCTTGCCTTTTCTTTTCTGGGGGTGGGTGATGTTAGGGATACCGATACCTTCCTATGCAGTTGAAGATCCGCGTATATTTTTGACTCCCCAGAAACTTTACTAACTTAACTACTGTTGACCAGAAGCTTTACTAATAACAGAAAAAGTCAATTAACAAGTATTTTATATGTTACATGTATTATATACTCTATTCATGCAACAAAGTAACATTGAAAAATATCTAAGTAGACCTGTGCAGTTCAACCCTGAGTTGTTCAAGAGTCAACTGTATACAGATTCCTGGGTCCCACCCAGAATGACCCAGTCAGAATTTCCTGGGCAGAGGGAGTTTGTTTGTATTTTATGTCTCCCTGAAGATCCTTGTATTCACAGACGTTTGAGAATCACTAGCATTATAGAGAAATATCATGGGCTAAGACTGCAATAGTCTGTGCCTGAGTGATTTGAAAAGAATAGAACTGAAATCATGATTAATATAGAGTAGCCTCCAATAGAGTATCCTTTCTCAGTCAGGAAACTGAAATCTTTCAGGAATGAAGTTTAAAAACTACCTTCAATGGCCTTTATATTTCAATATATTATTCCAGATACATTGTAATTTGGGATATAGAAAAAAATGGCCTTTATATTTCAATATATTATTCCAGATACATTGTAATTTGGGATATAGAAAAAACGATATATATATATATCACCCTAATTTCCATTAGACAGTGACTTTTAACATTTTGAAATATTACCTTTCTGCGTTTTCCCTTCCCTTCCTTCCTTCCATTTCCTTCTCTTTCCCTTTCTTCCCTCCTTTCTTCCTTTTCTTTTTTTCTTTCGTTTTCTTTCTTTTTCTTTTTTCTTTCGTTTCTTTCATCTTTCTCTCCCTTTCTTCCTTTCCTTTTTCTTCCCTCCCTTTCTTTCTTCCTTCCTTCTTTCCTTCCTTTCCTTCTTTAAAGAAAGCTGCCTTTTCCTAACATAAGGATGACTCAGAAATGAGCTTCTTGGTCAGAAGCAATACTGTGTCAAACTTCCATTAGTATAAGGAGAGTTATATTGGCAGAAGCACTGTGGTCAGGAAAGGCAAATCCATATCCTTAATAAGTTATTTCCAAGTGAGGATAAATTGATGCTCCATTGTGATCAACCATGAGGTGGTTTTCTGGTCTTTCTTGGGGAAAGGTTCTGTATAGAGGGCTCACTGTAAGTTTCTGCTGTTGGCAAGTTAGGTGCTCAACAGTGAGTGAGGGAAGGCCAGCCTTGCTGATGGAAGTCCATGTTGTTGGGCCCACACATAACTTTATCCCTACTACTGTGGCTGCTGAGCAAGGACTAAGGTAACTATGGAAAAAGGCTGACTATCATACACACACAGTTCATTTTGTCCACAAGGTTATTGAAAGTCTCCCCCCTGTGGATGTCCTTTGCTTAGTCTTCACATGGGGCACAACTTTTTTTCACACTTTATGCTCATTCTGAAAGTTTCATCACATGCCTCTTCCCCCATCTTCTTCGTTACCATCTGCCAAATCTTTTCTCAGTCCCCAACATTTCAGCCAAGCTGTCAATCAGTTTATTTACACTTCTGACTATCTCTCAATTCAGACAGAGTGGACAACCAAGTGTACTGCTCAAAGTTCTGCTCACTGGGAGGATGTTCCCTCACTACTGTCTGGCTGGACCACTCTTGAATGCGGTTGTAATGCTGCTTCAAGTTGATGCCAACACATTGTGCAAAACCATCTATAAACTAGGCCTTAGCTTTTTCTTCCTCAGTAAACTGAGGAAGGCCATAGGTTAGTAAAGAGGCAGAAATGTAGCAGGAGTAGGTGTGCAGGAGACTGAGCCACCTCTTATGCAACATGCTTTTATCTTCAAGAGCTAACCTCATTCTGCATCTAATCTCAGTTATATCATCCCCACTTGATGTTGGATCGCTGGTGCCTTCAGCCAACCTTAGATCTTGGTGGGTCAGAAAGCATCCAGTTCATCATGGGAAGCTCAGGTCATATGGTCTCCAGATGTCCCAGAACAGAAGTTCAAACTCTATCAGGGCCTAGTAGCAAACCAAAAGCTATTTCTGAAAAAAGAAATAGCTCTGTTCTTTTTTTTTTAAGTAGATTTATTGAGAGAGAGAGAGAGAGGGAGAGAGAGAGAGAGCACTTACATGTGTGTGCACATGAGCAAGGGGACAGAAAGAGAGAGAGAATCCCAAGCAGGCTCTGCACTGCCAGTGCAGAGCCCAAAACGGGGCTTGAACTCACAAAACTGCGAGATCATGACCTAAGCCGAAATCAAGTCAGATGCTTAACCCACTGACCCATCCAGATACCCCAAGAGTTACCTATTCTAAAACCCTAATGGTCTCTGTTTCTGCTTGTATGTCTCTTGTCAGCAGCCTCTAAAATGGCCTCCAAGGATCCCTACCTCCTGTTATCCATGCCCTTGAGCTGGACTAGTGGCTTGCTTCTAACTAATAGAATATGGAAGAAATAATGGAATACCACTTCTAAGATTGGGTTATAAAGACTTTGGCTTCCATTCTGGGGGCTTTCACTTGCTCTTTCTCTCTCTCTACTCACACCAAGAAAACAAGCAGCCTTGTTGTGAGAAGCCCTGTGGGAAGGCCCCATGTGGCATAGCCAGGAACTGAAGCCCTCAGTTTATCTGCCTGGAAGGAAGCAATATTTTGTCATGAGTGAGGTTGGAAGTAGATACTTCAACTCCATTCAAGTCTTGAAATGACTGTAGCTCCACCCAGTGGCTTGGCTTGATTGCAACTCATACGCTATAATGAGCCAGAACCACCCAGCTAAGCGATATTCATGACAAACAAAAATTATGAAAGGTTTGTTGTTTCAAGCTATTAGGTTTTGAAGCAATCTGTTATGCAGCAACAGTAAATATGGTGACTATCTGTTGACTTAGGGATGTTTTACACATTACTTCCGATCAAGGAACTCATTTCTCAGCTAAAAAAAGTATACCAATCAGGTCATTCCCACAGAGTATGCTGGTCTTGCCAGGTATGACATTCCTCAGAAGCAGCAGAGCTGAAAACAGCCTACTGAAGATTCAGCTGCAGTTCCAGTTGCGAAATAAACACTGTGAAAGGTCAGAGCACTATTCTATAGGATGTATGCTATTCTTGGGACCAGAGACTAATAAAGAGTACTCTTTCTTCCACAGCCAGAATACATGCACCAAGGGGTAGAAAGGAGAGTGGTTCCTCCACTGTTACAATTAATTACAATCTCCCACAATTTCTTCCCATCCCTCAAATTCTGTTGTTGGTTTAGAGGTTTTAATTCCCAAAGAAGAAATGCTTCCACGAGGTCATAACAATGGTTCCAGGGAGTTGGAAGATGAGACTTCCATTTGCCATGTAGAGCTTCACATGCTATTGAAATAACAAAGGAAGGATCATTGTTTTTGCTGGGGCAATTGCTCCCAATTACTCAGGGTAAACTGAGTGGCTGTTCTAACATTTGAGACAGAGAGCACTATGTCTGGAGCCCAAGGCCTTCTCTGAGGTACCTCTGAGTACTCTCAAATCCAGTAGTGAAAGTTAAGGTAAAACTACAGCAACACATTAGACAGACCACAAAGATTTAGACCCTTTGGGAATGAGGGTATGGATTACCTCCACCAGGAAAAGAACCTTGACTGGCTACGGTGCCCACTGAGGGTAAAGGGAACATACAGCGTATACCAGATATGAATGAACACACAGGACTGTAGCAGTTATGAAAATTTTCTTCTTTGGTTGTTACATATATATTAATATATACTTACTTACTTTTCCCCTCCGCTTCATCATCCCTCTTTATTTTGAATAAGGACTATTATTAACTTTATAATTTAGTCTTTATGTTATAGAATATTCAGATGGGATTCAGTAATAGAAAATAACATCACAATTTAAGATATAGAACAGATGATGGGGCGCCTGGGTGGCTCACTCGGTTAGGCATCTGACTTCGCCTCAGGTCATGATCTCACGGTTCTTGGGTTCAAGCCCCACGTTGGGCTCTGTGCTGACAGCTCAGAGCCTGGAGCCTGTTTCAGATTCTGTGTCTCCCTCTCTCTCTCTGCCCCTCCCCCACTCGCATTCTGTCTCTGTCTCAAAAATAAATAAACATTAAAAAAATTTAAAAAAAAAGATATAGAACAGATGAACGTTAAGGGAAGGGAAACAAAAATAATATAAAAACAGGGAGGGGGACAAAACAGACTCTTAAATACAGAGAAAAAAACTGAGGGTTGCTGGAGTTGTGGGTAGGAGGATGGGTAAATGGGTAAAGGGCATTAAGAAGGGCACTTGTTGGGATGAGCACTGGGTGTTATATGTAGGGGATGAATCACTGGATTCTACTCTTGAAATCATTATTGCACTATATGCTAACTAACTTGGATGTAAATTAAAATTAATTAATTTAAAAAAAAATAAAAGAACATCACACAGAGATGGCGATGGAACTGTTGAGACTTTGGGCTTCTCTTTTGAGGAAAAAGATGGAAATATCTTTGTAAAAGGGATGGTTGTACCTTGCTAGGCAAAAGCAAAAAGATGTTAATGTTGTAAGAGAGAAAATGTAAATGGATAATGACTGACCAGAAAGATTCTGCTATTTACTATCTCTCAGCTCCAAATACACCTTTCCAAACTCTGTCCAGTTCCATTTTCATGTGTAAATTATAACTTCCAAGTCCGCTGTCTTCTGGTTAGGTTCTGCAAAAGGGAAACCCAGGTGGAGCCTGGAGACAGGATGAGAGAAAGGACTCTTCCTTCCAGTTCCTGTCAAGAGTGTGGCTCCAGCAGCAGCAGCAGCAAACCATGGCCCCAAGCTTCTCTCAGCTGGCCCTGCCACCTGCTCTGCTGTGCCTCCTTGGCAGTAGGAATATTACCCCCGCTGTGCTCCCTCACCTGCAGGGCCATGCCACATGCACCTGTCTGGCTGCATCCCTCCCAACTAAGAGTCTGAGCACCAGCTGCAATGCCCCAGCAGTCTAATCCAGCTAAAATGTACCCCTTCTTGAGAGATCTGATTTCCAGTCCCAGAGAACACCTCCTTCAAACTCACAGGTTCTGGTGACAACAGTTCTGTTATTCCGGGTTCTCCAGAGAAAGAGAGCTGATAGGTTTTATACACACACATAAAAAGGAGAGAGAGAGAGACAGAGAGAGAGACAGAGAGACTGATTTAGAGATACTGAGAAGTCCCATGATCTGCCATCTGCAAACTGGGGACCCAGGAAAGCCAGTGGTATAGTTCAGTGGCCCAAGAGCTGAAGGGCCAATGGTGTAGATTCCAGTCTAGGTAAGAACTAAGAACTAGGAACACTGACGGCAGAAGATTGATGTCCCAGTCCAACAGTTAGGCAGAGGGGGAACTCAACCTTCCTTTGCCTTTTTTCTTCAAAATCTTCAGAGGATTGGATGAGGCCCAACACATTGGGAAGGTCCTTCTGCTTTACTCAGTTCACCAATTCAAATGCTAATCTCTTCTGGAAATACCCAGACAGATACACAGAGAAATACTGTTTAACCAGTTACCTGGGCATCAAAATTTTTCATCAGAAGTTTCAACAGTTACAGCAAAGAATCTCATTTCAATATTATAAATATTGACATTTTCAGGGGCATCTGGGTGGCTCAGTCAGTTAAGCATCCAATTCTTGATTTCAGTTCAGGTCACGATCGCACAGTTCATGAGATGGAGCTCCAAAATGGGCTTTGCACTGAGCGGAACCTGGTTGGGATTTTCTCTCTCCCTCCCTCCCTCTCTCTCTCTGCCCTTTCCCTCCTCAAATTTGCTCTCTCTGTCTCAAAATAAATAAACATTTAAAAATAAATAAATACTGCCATTTTCAAATAAAACTGTTCCATTACTCTCAAACTTGTCCACTAGAGTCTAAATGCCATAGCTATTTGATATCTCCCATCTCCATGAAAAGAAATACATTCCACTTCCTCCAAAATTTTATCATATTTTTATGCTTAAAAGTTCACCTTATCCTGGGGCATGTGGGTAGCTCAATCAATTAAGCGTCTAACTTTTGATTTCAGCTCAGGTCCTGTTCTCACAGTTTCATGACTTCCAGCCCAGCGTCTGGCTCTGTGTTGCCAGCATGGAGCCTGCTTGGAATTCTCCCTCTCTCTCTGCCCCTCCCCACTAGCACACTCTCTCTCTTAAAATAAATAAATAAATAAAAACTTAAGAAAAAAAAGTTCACCTTGTCCTATTTTTCTGCAATAAAAATATGCATATTAATTTGCATTGTTCTAAAACTTTCAGTGAACACAAGACTCTTAAAAATGCTTTAAATTTCTCCTGGTTTGATTAATTACAATTAGTATGACCACAGAACTGAGCATAACAAACACATGTTTTGATAAAAGTAAAATTTTATGGATATATATCTCTTAATGAGATTGATGCTTTTCTTCTTTTTTTTAAGTAAGCTATATACTCAACGTGGGGCTTGAACTCATGACCCTGAGATCAACCGTCCAATGCTCTACTGAATGAGCCCATCAGTTGCCCCAGATTGAGGCTCTTTCTTAAAAAAATAGATCATGTATATATGGTACTGGGATGAGGCAGAGCTCACTGGAAATCAACAGCAAAAAAGGCTATCAAGCAAGTGTGGGGCTTAAAATATATGTTAATAATTATATGCATATTTATAGAACATTAATAATCTCCAGATGCTGAAACACAACTCTGTATAGTAGGAATGAATAGAAAACAAAGAAGTAATTCTTTATTCCTACTAAGCAATAAACTCCCAAAGTGAAAAAAAAAAAAAAAAAAAACGGATTTACGGGACACCTGGGTGGCTCAGTCAATTAAGAGTCAGACTTTGGCTCAGGTTGTGATTTCGCAGCTTGTGGGTTCGAGCCCTGCATCAGGCTCTACAGTGACAGTGCAGAGCCTGCTTTGGATCCTCTGTCTCCCTCTCTCTACCCCTCCCTCATTTGTGTGTGCATGCTCTCTCTCTCTCTCTCTCTCCTCAAAAATAAATATATAAAGAAAAAAATAGATTTAAACTTTCTAGTAGCCTTGGCAAAGCTACTGAAAATATATCTCCTGATAATCACAAAAATCTTTTATTTAAGAGTTTTTGGTGTTATTTATTTTGCAAAAGAGGGGCTTGAACTCAAGAACTCTGAGTTGAAACCACGAGTTGGATGCTGAGCCACCTAGGTGCCCCCAGAGGTTGTGGGTTTGTTTTTAAGTTTATTTTTGAGGGAGAGCACGAGCTGGGGAGGGGCAGAGAGAGACAGAATCCCAAGGAGGCTCCCTGATATCAGTGCAGAGCCTGATGTGGGGCTCGATCTCACGAATGGTGAGATCATGACCTGAGCCAAGACCAAGATTCAGCCACTTAACCGACTAAGCCACCCAGGAACCCCAGGAAAATGTTTTACTTAAAGTTTAAGGTTGATCTGTAGAAAGTAAACACTCATGCTTTTATCTCCTTACTTAAAATCATGCAAATATATAAATAAGATGCAAGTTTATATCTTAGTTTGAGTAGGCTTTTCAGAGACTAATATTTCAAACTGTCCTTTTATTTGATGCCTTCAAGCTTTTTCTATACTCTGGGGAATGCACTGTTGTAAAAATAAAATGGATAAAAAAATAAACTTTTCTGGGGCACCTGGCTCAGTCAGTTAAGTGTCCAACTTAAGCTCAGGTCATGATCTCTTGGTTTGTGGGTTCAAGCCCCACATCAAGCTATCTGCTGTCAGCACGGAGCCTGCTTCTGATCCTCTGTCTCCCTCTCTCTCTGCCCTTCCCCTGCTCTATCAAAAATAAATAAAACATTAAAAAATTAAAAATAAATAAAAATAAACTTTTCTTTTGTAAAAAGGAAGAATGGCAGTTATGAAAGAGAAGTTATGAAAAACAAGAAACTGCAAAGACCTTGACAGCAGGCAACTCAATTTTAGGAGGAAGTACATATTTTAGCAGAGAAATTTAGGAACAAATTCTCTAAAAACTACTGTCATCTGCAAACCTGAAATTCATGGGAAGGCTTTGTGAAACTCAAGTGGTATGAATATCTATTTGAAGGTCACTGGTTTAAAAAATATTCTTAACAATCATTGTACATATAGTATCAAATCAACAGAATTACTTGTATTAAGAGGTCTTAAAAAACAGAAGAAAGAAACATCTAAGAGACTTTTAGATACAGAAGTAGAAATAGAAATACAATTTCCAACTCAAGTACAACAGTCTGTCTTCCTTAACATTACTGTCCTACCTCGTACAATGACTAGCACATTGTAAGAGCTCAATGGATAATAAATGATAGCATATAAGCAAAATAAATCTAAAAAGCGCAGAAGGCGGGGCCGGGGGGGGAGCTGGCTGGCTCAGTGGGAAGAACATGCAATTCTTGATATCTGGGTCATGAATTCAAGCCCCATGTTGGGTGTAGAGAGGACTAATGATATAAAGTTTAAATAAAATAAAATAAAATAAAATAAAATAAAATAAAATAAAATAAAATAAAATAAAATAAAGAGAGCAGAAAGGCATTAAGACAAGAGCAGAGTGGCACCTGGGTGGTTCAGTCGGTTGGGTGTCTGACTCTTGATTTCGGCTCAGGTCATGATTTGGCAGTTTGTGGGATCGAGCTCCACTCAGGCTCTGCACTGCCAATGCAGCTTGGGATACTCTCTCCCTCTCTCTCTGCTCCTCCCCCACTCATCTCCCCCCTTCAAAATAAATAAATGAACAATTAAAAAAAAGACAAGAACAGAAATCGAACTGGAAAGACAGTGTAAATGGCAACAACAACAAAAAAACTCTAAAGGGCTTAAGTAAAGAAAATGCACAGTCACAGCATTATTAAGATTATAAAAGAAAAAACAAAATAAAATCAACAAGAAGGGAAAAAACAGAAATATAATTTTATTTGGGAAAAATAAACAGAAATTCAAATCACTTCTAGGACTTAGCAAAAATTTCTTTGCACTTGTCCCACCTTCATTTTACCTGAGCTGAGACTCAACAACAGTGACATACCAAAGCCAAGATTAATCATAAACTCATCATGTATACTGGGTTGACCCTAAATCTCGCTCTACAAAATTCCCAATTTCTGTATTCCAGCCTACCTCTTCAACACTGTTGCACACCCAGCCAGAAGCAGCAAGGATATGATTACCCTAAAGACCTCCAAATTTATCACAACCCCTCCAAAAACTATACTAAAAGTGTAGTTTTACTATAAAATAGAAAGATATTCCATATCTCATGTTATACAAATGAGATTTACCTACTTCATGAAAACATAAATAGTAAGCAATACTTTTATCACATCTTTAGAGCAAACTGAACCCAACGATCCAAGGCCACAAAAATCATTGATTATCATCATCATGATTATGTACCTAGGAGTAATTTTTTTTCATTATGTTGTTCTATACAGACTAATTCAGCACTTTCTGAATGTATTATAATACCATCCCCTGGATCCATACCTTAAACTATGTTTTAATCATCATCAGATAAAGTCTAAGACAGAACCACGTTTAAAAGACTTCCTCATATTGGGGCACCTGTGTGGCTCAGCTGGTTAAGCATCTGACTCTTGGTTTCGGCTCAGGTCACAATCTCATGGTTTGTGGGATTGAGCCCTGAGTCAAGCTCAATGCTGACAGAACAGAGCCTGCTTGGATTCTCTCTCTCCCTCCCTCTCTCTCTCTCAAAGTAAATAAACTTTAAAAAATAAAAATAACCCTCTAAAAAAATATAAAAAATTAAAAAAAAAAAAAAACCTTCCTCATTACTTTACAGGACAGCATGTTTAGCTGGTACACCAAACTGGTTTAATTTGAGTCACAATTTCAACTGCCTACAGTGACCAGGAAGTAATCTAAATGAGGAAACAGACTAGGTATAAGATAACAGCGAGTGATGAAAAGCACATTCTGTTGTAAAGGCGCTCAATTATATTTTAATTAGATTTTGAATCTGTTGAATGTTTTGAAAGCCAAACAAAAACATATCTGGGCTGAGTTTGGACAAATTTACTAGGGTTCAATTTTGCAATCCTCACTGTTCAGCTTTCAAAACATTCACCAGATTCAAAATCAATATTTACCAAGTGCCCACTAGAAAGAAGAGACATATAATTAGAATGAGAAAATGCTTATTAAATGTTATTGTTGACACAGCAAATACTTGTGCAAAAAGTTGTCTCATTATGCATAAGGTTTCAGTAACCTAATTAAAACCAGACACAAATTACAGACCAAATCTACAGCCTTGACTTACTCTATTATATAAGAAAGAAAAACACACTTCAGGTAGAAAAAATACTCTATTTCCATACTTTAATACTGAAATCAGCTATCATACATATCCATCAACTCTTGAATTTCATTGTCTTTATCTCAGGAGATAGTCAAAGTGAGATTAATTAGATGAAGCATTCTCAGCAAAGCTATAACACTCTGTACTTCATCTCCAAATTTAAGTCAGGTCCTTTAATAAGTTACTGCTTATTCACTGCTGTGTAATATTTATGAAATGAATTAGTGCAATATATCATTGAGGTATTATTTAAAAGGCAAATACCCTATAGATATGGATTTGTCATCCCAATTCCTTGGCACTCAATAATATAAGTGTCTTTAGAGGCATCGTCTTCATCTTCTGATTTCTTCACAGAGAATTTAGCCTGAAACCAGAGAAGCATTTAATATATAAGTAATATAAAGAGAGAAAGCCCTTAAGTCCAACATAAATAGGCAAGTAATTAATGTCAAACTCATTTTATTGAGGAAGCTAGAGGCACAAAGATCAAATGACTCATGAGAAATTCAATACCTAAATATAAAATATTTTGCTCCAGAAGCATGACTCTTGTTCAAAAGTAATATATACTTGTGGAGTTCTGTCAGAATGTATAGCCTAGGCGCTGCTCCGTATCCACTGAATCAAAATCCCCAGGATATTTGCAGCTAGGTAAATTCCATTTTCAAAATCCCAATTGTTAACTATAACACCCCTTTACTACCTACTTCCTATATTTTTTCTAAAACATAGCATTGAAGCATTTATACTTCTCTGATCTTGTCAAGATCAAGTTTCTAAATCCCCTCAAATTTTTCTTGTCAATTTAATTCCCTAAATATGCTATTCAAAAAAATCTAGTTCAAAGAAGGAAGGTGGGGGGATGCCCTTCATCTTTATTGGCCTTAACATGGTATTTTTCACTTGTTAACTAATTGAAGTTTGGCTTTGAAATATTTGGTTTCTATCACTGCATTCTGGAAACATGATTTTTTTTTTTAAAGCTACTGCATTCATTCTGATAAAAATATTAAAATCAAAACAATTGAGTAGGTTGAATTTGTAGCAAATGGATTTCAAATGCGCCTAAGACCTTAGGATTCTATGAAACACAATTTGAAAACCATCATTCTGGGGCCTACTGCATAGTGATATTCACAAATTATTCCAGTTTCAGGATTATGTGACAGTATACTGCATATAGTAGACACTGAAAATTACTGTTGAATGAATAAGCACTGAATTCTGAGCTACATAGCCAATTACTTGTGTAATTATATATATGTATACATTTCAAATTGTAAGCATTATGTAAATATGAAACACAGGAACACTCAAGGAAATCATTTCTAGCCTATATATAAATATACTGAAACTACAAAAATTTAAAGTTACAAGGAGTCTTAATGGACTATTGACCAGTCTCTGATTTTACAGATGAATTATCTGCACTGAGGCACAGAAAGAAAAAGCAGCTTGCCCCAAGTCACTCAGTAAGATACCACAAAGCGGAACAAGAAACCAGAGCTATAAATTCCAATTCACAGCACTCTCCGCTATGTATTCACTTCAAATAACATGTTAGTGTCCACAATATGCAAAGTGCAAAGTACTATAAAAAGTGAGGACTATATGAATGCAACTTAGTCCCTGCCATCAAGGAGATCATAGTTTACAAAGAAAAAATGATAATACAGCATAAATGGCATAATAAAAAGTACAGTTAACTATCTCTTGACATGAAATATAATTTACCTTCAATTCCTATTATCCTTTTCCTACAACTGAATCAAAATCTATCTATGCTTTCTAATAACAAGAAAAAAGGTGTATGTTATTAAAAATCATACAAATAAACGGTTAGAAGCAGGGCAACTCCCAACTTTGTGCTTGCTACCCTTCTATAATAGCTATTTTTTTTAATAATGTGCATTATTTTTATAATTTTTAAAACTACTTAAGGTCACCTTCCTTCATAAAATTCTGAGTTATAAATTATAGATCACTTTATTAAATTACATTATAAAGACTATAGCAAAACAGGAACATGCAATTACTGAAAAAGGCAAGAAATGAAGCTATATGTGGTAAATGCAAAAAAAAAAAAAAAAATGAAAAGAGAAACACTTTTAAGAGGAAAATACCTAAATGTCAACAGTGGTTGTTGGCAAAAGGGACTATAGGTAGGTTTTTTTCCCCTTATTTTCCAAATTTGCTATAAGGAAATTACATTAGTTTCAGATAAAACATACAAATTTAGTCATTTTTTTAAAATTAAGAATCCTGCAGAAAAGGTATTAATATGAGCTTATATACTAATAAACCCTGTTTCACTAAAAAATTATAAATCTACTCTTATAAAAGTTTAGGGGACTGGTGTTAAAATTTCAGCAAATACTCTATTCTACCGTAGAATCAAAAGAAAATGAAACATGTAAAATTTCATATAAATATTTAAGTTTCTGGCCAACCATGAATTCCTTATGATTTGATTTCATAGTTCTCATGGAAGTATTTTTACCCTATAAGGCAGCAATACACATGCGCTTTGCCGTGTGCTTTCCCAGGTCTGTTCACAGCCCAGCTCTGCCACTAACAAACTATGTGGGCTTGAGCAGTTAATTTAATCCCTTTACCACACTTTACTCACATGCAAAATGCGAATAAAAATAAACAGCAACCTAACATGGTTATGCAGAGCTGGGGCGCCTAGGTGGCTCAGTGGGTTGAGCATTCAACTCTTGATTTAGGCTAGGGTTATGATCTCATGGTTAGTGTGTTCAAGCCCTTCATCGGGCTCTGTGCTGGTGGTGCAGAGCCCGCTTGGGATTCTGTCTCCCTCTCTCTCTGCCCCTCTCCCATTTGCACGCACACGTGCTCTCTCTCTCTCAAGATAAATAAACTTTAAAAAATAAAACGGTTATGCAGAGTAAGATGATTCAGGGCAACTGCTGACTCAGCTCAGTGTCTGCCACACAAGAAGTACTAGGTGAGGAATAGCAAGTATCCTGTTTATTACAATCTGACCCAAAACTGGCTATGATAAAAATCAATTACTCTTTCTAAAGGAATACTCACCTTTGCTAGTTGTTCAGCAAAATGTATAGCCGTTTGTGTATGGAGTGTAACTGGTCCTGTTTTTATTCTGGAAACTCCACAGGCTAATGCCATGAAAATGATCAGCTATTAAAAAAAGAACAAAGAAGAAAATTTTCACACATTTACTAATATTTGGAGTTAAAATTCTACTGCTTACCATATGAAAATATTACTGGAAATCAAAATAGCTCAAAGCATTTCTACTTCTTTAGGTTTCCAGAAGTCCTAAGAAGATGACAGAAAACCTCTGTCACCCACAGTCTGTGTTGTGGTACAGAAATGCTCAGTAGCAGTTGTCAATACAGCCTTTCTAAAATTTGTGTTTAAGAATAAAACAGAGAGTTAAAAGTTAATATATCAGACCAACTGTCTCTACAAGGTGGAATATATAATATGACAAGCTTCTTCCATTGTCTAAAATTACAACTTTTTTTTTAAGTTTATTTATTTGAGAGAGAGAGAGAGAGAGAGAGCATGCACATGAGGGGGAGGGGAGGAGGCGAGGGAGAGACAGAATCCCAAGGAGGCCCTGCTGCTGAAATCAAGAGTCGGACACTTAACCGACTGAGCCACCCAGCGGCCCCTAAAATTACATTTTAGTGGGTAAACAAATACACTAATACAGAATTCCTTAGAGTATAGAGTACACTTGGGCAAGAAAGGAGAGACTAGAAATAAGGGAAATAAGAAACTAGTTAAGGAGAGGTACCTAGGTGGTTCAGTCAGTTAAGCATCCATCTTCGGCTCAGGTCATGATCTCATGGTTCATGAGTTTGAGCCCTGCATTGGGCTCTCTGCTGTCAGCACAGAGTCTGCCTCAGATCCTCTCCCCCTTCTCTCTCTGCCCCTGTTCTCTCTCAAAAAAAAAAAAAAAGAAAGAAAGAAAGAAAGAAAAAGAAAAAAGAAACATAAAAATAAAAACAAAAACTAGTTAAGGGGCACCTGGATGGCTCAGTTGGTGAAGCATGAGACTCTTGATCTGGGGTTGTAAGCTTGAGCTGCACACTGAGTGTAGTTACTTAAAAAATAAAATCTTAAAAAAAAAAAAAAAAACCAACAACAAAGGAAAGAAACCAGTTAAGAAATCCTAAAGAATACATTTCTAAATGCAGATTGATGGTTTGAGATTAAGGAGAGAAAAGTATGGTAGAGAAAAAGAAAATCTATCAAGACAGGGGACCATAAAAAGATCTTACTTGGAAATATTCACTAGCATTTCTCCATATGAATAAATGTGTTAAGTTTAAGAGGTCTATGACACATCCAAGTGGAGATGCTGACAGGCACAAGGGATAGAGTTAAGGAGAAAGGCCTCAACTAGGTGATATAAATTTGGGAGTTGTCTGTGCACAGGTGGGACATAAGCTATGAGACTGGACAAAACAACTGAGCCAGTGAATACAGATGAAGGAAAGAGGCATGAGCCTGAGCCTAGGGATTCTCTAAAACTTAGAAGTTGAGAAGATGAAAACAGCAGTAACAAACTACCAAAAGACTAGAATACATGGTCAGGGAGATGAAAAGAAAACAGTGCTTCAGAAACCAAGTGAGCAAAGAATTTAGAGAAGGAAAGAATGACCAACTGTACCAAATGCCATGGCCAGGTCAAGATGAAAACTGAAATCTGAGGAATATAAATTCCAGAAAAATATTTAAAAACTGATTGAACTAGGACATGCCAGTCTCTCAAAGTCAGTGATAAAATTTTTTTTTTTTTTATTTTTTAAAATTTACATCCAAATTAGTTAGCATATACTGCAACAATGATTTCAGGAGTAGATTCCTTAGTGCCCCTTATCCATTTAGCCCACCCCCCCTCCCTCCAAGTAACCCTCTGTTTGTTCTCCATATTTAAGAGTCTCTTATGTTTTTGTCCCCCTCCCTGTTTTTATATTATTTTTGCTTCCCTTCCCTTATGTTCATCTGTTTTGTCTCTTAAAGTCCTCATATGAGTGAAGTCATATGATTTTTAACTTTCTCTGACTGACCAATTTCACTTAGCATAATACACTCCAGTTCCATCCACGTAGTTGCAAATGGCAAGATTTCATTCTTTTTGATTGCTGAGTAATACTCCACTGTATGTATATATATATATATATATATATATATATATATACATACACACTACATCTTCTTCATCCATTCATCCATCGATGGACATTTGGGCTCTTTCCATACTTCAGCTATTGTTGACAGTGTTGCTATAAACATTGGGGTGCATGTGTCCCTTTGAAACAGCACACCCGTATCCCGTGGATAAATGCCCAGTAGTGCAATTGCTGGGTCGTAGAGTAGTTCTATTTTTACTTTTTTGAGGAACCTCCATACTGTGTAGAGTGGCTGCACCAGCTTGCATTCCCAAGTGATAAAATTTATATTCAGTCTGGGGCACCTGGCTGGCTCAGCTGGAGGAGCATAAGACGCCTGATCTCAGGGTCAAGAGTTCAAGCCCCACATGAGGTGTAGTAATTACTTAAACAAATTTTTAAAAATA
Source organism: Prionailurus bengalensis (assembly GCF_016509475.1). NCBI lineage: Eukaryota > Metazoa > Chordata > Mammalia > Carnivora > Felidae > Prionailurus > Prionailurus bengalensis. The sequence continues at coordinate 85,976,473 of NC_057345.1, read as the reverse complement.
AATAAATAAATAAATAAAATGTATATTCAATCTAATTATCCAATACTCAAATCTAATAGATTCAAAGGTTTTATCCTAAAAGCATCGTTACCTGGTCTTGCAGATACTCATCCACAGCACCACCATGTCTGAGATTTGCTAACAGCATTTCAGCAGCTTCAATTCCAACCTTATCTGCATTTACACCTACAACAGACACAATGTAAAAACACACAACAAAGCACATCAATTACTAAGAATCAAAGATTTGAATTAATATATCTCAGTTAGCACTGGTATAACTTTTTTTAGGCGCCTACTCTGAACTCACCCAACCAACTCACCCAAGATTTTTAAATATATTTAATCTTCTGAGAGCTTAGCACATGCAAATGGTTTATATCTTTAAATGAACCTAGTGGAGGAAAAACCAGGCTGTATTTGGCCCTATTTTAAAAGTATTAATTATGGGGGCACCTGGGTGGCTCAGTCAGTTGAGTCAGTTGAGTTCAGTCGGTTGAAATCGACTTCAGCTCATGGGTTCGAGCCCCACGTTAGGCTCTGTGCCGCCAGCTCAGAGCCTGGAGCCTGCTTTGGATTATGTGTCTCCCTCTTTCTCTGCCCCTCCCCTGTTCATACTCTGTCTCTCTCTTTCTCAAAAATAAATAAAAACATTAAAAACATTTTTTTCATTAAAAAAAAGCTATAATCCTATAACACTATGCCTGTCAAAATTTGAAATTTGCAATTTATACATGTTATAATTAGTCTGTAAGCAATCCATTAGAATTAAAGGGTATTTTTTAGAAGTCAGAGAATTATGTTTCATGTAAGGAAAAGCTGATAAAAATTCTCATATCAACTACTGTAAAATTTTATTCCTTTAAGATTTAAATAGGCATTACCTTATTTTGAAAATAATACAGAATACTTATCCCCATATCCCACTCCCTGCTTCTCCACACATGCCCCAAATCTTCACACAATGCTGAATACAAAATAAGTGTGTCAGAAGCAGTGGAATGTCAAATGATGCTTTTAAAGTATTTACTTTAAACTAAAAGAAGCCCCGGCTACAAATAAAAATGTCTTTCAAGGAATGAGAATGTGGTTAATTTTTGCTCCTATTTTATATTTGGAAATTCATTTGATTATATGTATACCTTGGTAAGAGTTCCCAGGAAAGTGGAATTTTCAAAATTTTAACTGTTTCTCATTATAGCAGTCATTATAATATAATAAATTAACTATCTTTACAACACCAATCAGTCAAGTACATGACTGAATGAAGTAGCTTGGAACATGTGGTGTGAATCTCAACTTCTTGGGTAAACTAGGTTGCTTCTTCCAAATGGAAATGAAAATGGAAATGGACATGGTAATACCTAAGTTGTAAAACTTGTTAAAGAAATTAGAGATAATACTTACAAAGCATATAATACCATGACTGGTTCAAAATAAGCTATTAATAATAACAGTTAATACTGAGTACCTACTATGTGTGTCCTGTACTAAGTAACAGGAACTGTTTCCTTTGCTAAGACAACATAAAAATACACTTCTATATTAGAGAACCAGAGGATCAGTAGGTACTAAATTCTACAGTATAAACTAGGACTTGAGAGACTCTCCAGGCTAATTCTCTCACTCAATAGATAAGTAAACTAAGATCAAAATAGTTTTAGTGGCTGAAATAGTGACAAACATGACTCATCAGTTACAGGTTACTGCTTCTACCACAGATGATGTCATGGACAACTAGCCAATGTTACTTCTGGTAATAACTCTTAGATGTTAGGATTCAGGGTCTGATAATTTTCTAGTTAATTTAAATAAGAAATGAAAGGGGAGGGGCGCCTGGGTGGCGCAGTCGGTTGAGCGTCCGACTGCAGCCAGGTCACGATCTCGCGGTCCGTGAGTTCGAGCCCCGCGTCGGGCTCTGGGCTGATGGCTCAGAGCCTGGAGCCTGTTTCCGATTCTGTGTCTCCCTCTCTCTCTGCCCCTCCCCCGTTCATGCTCTGTCTCTCTCTGTCCCAAAAATAAATAAACGTTGAAAAAAAAAAATTAAAAAAAAAAAAAAAGAAATGAAAGGGGATAACGGAAGCTGACATTCTCTCTGATATCCTTAATATATATACTATCTAGACTAAGAGACAAGACCCCAAGCTGCTTTTACATTTGCTAATCCCATCTCATTTGACATCTGTGCCTGACAGGAAACAAGGGAGAGCACCAGCAGAAGCCAATCAGAGCAAGTATATTGCTCTATCATCTATTCCCTCCTACCATTATAATTCTAAAAATAAATACTGTGCATTCTGAAACTGTGTTGTCCAAAGACAACTTCAAAGTAAAAGTGGTCTCAAATGACAAAGTAAGAAAAGTGTTGTTGGAATATGAGCAATTTTTTCAGGGCTGGTCAGCAAAGTTAATTCTAAGTATTGCTAATAACAAAGTAATGATTGATTTACAATCTCAGTGCGATATACCTAAAACTATCATCTACCCTGGCAAACTAACTCTACCTCCTATGTCGCAAGTTGAAATGCTTCTAGGTACCCAAGGTAGAAATCTAGAAGGTTATTCTTCACATTGCCTTCCTCACTTCCCATATCCAACTGGCCATATCTATTCCCTCTCCTAATATTCTTGCATCAGTACTCACCTCTCTAGCCCCAATCACTGAATCCCTTTGTATAGGCCCTCATCATTTCTGACCTAAACAGCTGCAACAGTCTTGTCTTCCTGCCTCCAATAAGGTTTTCCTGTAATCAACCACATAGCTATCAGAATTACCTTTCCAAAGATCTGGTATTACATTCCTCCTTAAAATCTTTAATGCTTTCAGGGTGCCTGGGTAGCTCAGTCAGTTAAACACCCAATTCTTGGTTTTGGCTCAGGTCATGATCTCACGGTTTGTGGGTTCAAGCCCCATGTCAGGCTCTGTGCTGACAGTGCAAAGACTACTTGGGATTCTCTCTCTCTCTCTCTCTCTCTCTCTCTCTCTCTCTCTGCCCCGCCCTTGCCTTCCCCCTCTCTCTCTGTGAAAATAAACTTAAAATTTTTTTTTTTAATCTTTATGTCTTCATGACAAAACCCAAATTCCTTTATATGACCTGTCAACAAAGTCCTTCAAAATCTGGCCTCTGTCAACCTCTCTAACTTCATCTCCAGTTCCCTGTTCCAGACCCTACACTCATCATACATAGTTGTAGTTGCCCAAACACAGAACACTTGTTTTTGTCAGCACTGTCCTTTGTCCTTCCTCCTTAGCTCACTTTTTCATCTGGGTAATTTCTACTTATCTACAGAACATACTAGAGGATTGTTGAATGCAAGAAGCCAGATTTGGGGTCAACCAGCCCCCACAGGAGTATTAGCTGTTCTTCCCCTGTGTTCCTATGATGCCCTGGGAATACCATGGTCTGTCTCCTCTACCAGACTAAGCCAGGAAACAGGACAGTGGCTCAGATATCTATGACCCTAGCATATAGTACTTGGCACATCTTGGTGCCCAATGAACTCATATTCCACCCAATGTCTGCCAAGCACTTATTACTTACATGGGCTCCCAGTCTCTGCTTTATATTTGGCATTATCTTTGCTTCCTCAAGTCCCCATAGATCCTGTATGCAGTAGCTCACTATCCACACTGATTCTTCACTGTCCCTAACAAGTAATTAGTGTACTCTAAATACGTATTTTTGATCACTACTTCCCAAACTTCATTGTACTTCAGAAATATGCAGTAAGCTTGTTAAAATATATCCTTGGGCTCAACTTCCAGAGATTCTAATTTGATAGGTATGGAATAAGTCCCAAAATGTGTTTTTCTAACAAACTCTCAGATGATGCTGATATGTTACTTGTCCACCAACCATAGTTTAAATAGCACAGTTTTAAATAGAATTCATTTAAGCCAGGTCAACTGGAGACATTAATTTTATTTATTCTATTATGTTGTTAAGATTTGATACCCAACTAGTATCTACATCTACCAAATGAGCAGAATAAGATTATCTGAATTTTTTTGTATTCAGCAATAATAATGTGGTAAAACAGCACAGCAAGGGTAAGCATGTTTTAAAGATCTACAAAGTAGGAATAAAGCAATCAACTACCACACAAACATCAAGAAATTCAACTAGAAGTCGCCTTGCCTCGATGGCAAAAGTAACTTCAAATATTAACAGTCAGAAGTATACACATCTCTCTTCTTCCAAATATGCTCAATCTTAACTACATTTCCCTTTCACAAAAATACTGTTTTTTGAAATCACCAATGTAATAACTGATGCAGGGAAAAATCATCAGTGGACACTAAAGCCACTGGATGAAAGTTGTATAGGAATAAGATAATCAGATGGTATCAAAGTATTATCCCAGATGACTTACTACTTATAAAAAGAGAAAGAATTTATAGCAGACATACCTGGAGGATACTATTTAACCAAATGATCACAGTCACCTTTACCAATAAAGGACAAACTGACCTTATCACTAACCCTGTTGTGATACAACGGAATGTACATAGCCACCTATGCAATATTCCTACTAAAAATGTTTCATCTGAATATATCTAATCATGAGACAATCAGACAAGTCCAAATTGTGAGAAAATGGCCTGGACTTTTCAAAACGTCAATATCATGAAAGGGGGAAAAAAAGGTGATATTTTCTGTAGTAGAAAAGAAACTAAACAGAAATGATGACCAATTGCTGGGAGTGCTCCAAAAAAAAAAAAAAAAAAAAAAAATCCCCCATTGCTCTAAAAAGTATTTTGGAGGCAAGTGACTAGGTTGAATATAAAAGACAAATTCTTTGGGCATAAAAATGGTATCATGATTAGACAGGTATTGTTCTTTGGACATGCATGATGCAGTACTCAGGGGAGAGATATGGTATCTCCTACTTACACTGAAATAGTTCAGAAACATACACAACTTGTAGCTAACAATTGACTACTGGTAAATCTAGGAGAACAGTGTATGGATGCTAATTAGTCATTCAACTTTCTTATCAGTTTGAAATTTTTCAAAGTATAAAGTTAGGAGAAATACTAAAAATTTAACTGACTCTAAAACAGAACCAGTTAATCATATCCTTTTATACTTGTCATCTATCATGCTATAATGTTCTAATCCTGACAGGTAATTAAAAATTTTTACACTAGCACTGGGAACTGTGAACCCACTTCATTTATCTGTACCTCGTTTACCAAGCGATGATCCAGCAAACAAACAGCCAGTAGATGTCTCAGCAATAATGCTAAATAGGAAAAAAAAAAAAAAGGATTACTATCTATGCAATAAATATTCTAAAATTACACACAAATACAACCAGGGGAATAGTGGTTATTAAATATGTAGAATCAGATCTGCTTAGTAAACTGCAAAAGTGAAACTCTTCACACAGAGAACAGGATGATTAGCACTCTCCATCTTCATCAGGGCATTAGTACCCTTCAGCTCATCTGACAAAAGTCACACTAGATTCTAATCCGTTCACAGGTAAGGAATGGCTCTCCTTGAAGTTACATCATTCACACCAAATGATACCATTTCTACTGTACTATAAAGTGTTTTATTATTATCTAAAGTGAAAAGGTCTTCCTACGTGTTTGAATGTAAGTGACCAACTTAACGTAGACTGCTATATCCTTAGGATGTTATATATGAACCACAAAACTAGAACTTTTGATACACAGAAAATAAGGAGGAAGAACACTACCAAAAGTCATCACTCCCAAGAGAAGCAAAAGAAGAAGAAAGGGAGAAGAACTACAAAAACAACCAGAAAACAATGAACAAAATGGCAATAATTACATACCTATCAATAATTACAGTAGCCAATAGCAACTCAAGTGTCCATCAATAGATGAATGGGCAAAGAAGATGTGGTATACACAATGGAATATTACTCAACCATAAAAAGGAATGAGATCTTGCCATTTGCAACAACATGGATGGACCTAGAGGGTATTATGCTAAGTGAAATAAGTCAGATGAAGAAAGACAAATACCACATGATTTCACTTACATGTGGAATCTACAAAACAAACAAAAAGCACAAAAGACCCATAAATACAGAGACCAAATGGATGGTTGCTAGAGGGGAAGGGATAGGAGGATGGGCAAAATGGGTGAAGAGAAGCGAGAGATACAGGCTTCCAGATGCAGAATGAATAAGTCACAGGGATAAAAGCCACAGCAAAGGGAATACGGTCAGTGGTATTGTAATGGCACTATAAGGTGACAGATGGAAGCTACCCTTGTTGTGAACAAAACATAACATATTGTCAAATCACTACGTTGTATACCTGAAACTAATGTAACATTGTGTGTCAACTATACTTCAATAATAAAAAAACTGTATTTCTACAGAAATTTTTGGTTTCATTTTACAGTTTTTAGATAGTAGTATCAAATGCAGAATGTTTAAGTCTGCATTTAAAACCTTTAGTAGAAACTTCAAAAAAGAGACTTTCTATCCATAAGAGATACTCTCATACTTCAAAAACTCAATTAAAGCAGTCTTAAATTTGGGGTACAGTCAGTGGAGCATGCAACTCTTAATCTCAGAGTTGTGAGTTCGAACTCCAAGTTCGGTGTAAAGATTACTTAACAATGAAATCTTTAGGGGCACCTGGGTGGCTCAGTCAGTTAAGCGTCCGACTCTTGATTTCAGCTCAGGTCGAGCCCTGCGTCAGGCTCTGCACTAACAGCACAGAGCCTGCTTGGGATTCTCTCTCCCTCACTTTGTCCCTTCCCCACTTGCACACGTGCATGCGTGCATACTCTCTCCCTCAAAATAAATAAATTCATGAAAAAATAACTTAAAAAAATAGCATTTTTATATTAAATCAACAACTTGTAATTAAATAATATAATGTTTTCTTTTAAATTTGTTTTAACGTTTATTTATTATTGAGAGACAGAGAGACACAGAGCATGAACAGGGGAGGGGCCGAGAGATGGAGAGACACAGAATCTGAAGCAGGATCCAGGCTCTGAGCTGTCAGCACAGAGCCTGACACAGGGCTCGAACCCACAAACCGTGAGATCATGACCTGAGCCGAAGTTGGGACATTTAACCAACTGAGCCACCCAGGCACCCCTATAATTTTTTCTAAATAGACCTTTGCCATATCTAATATTTACATGTACATGGACTTCACATTTGAAGTACAGAAAAACAACTAGAAATATTTCTCTCAGGATCAGCTTCAAAGGCTAACTTCTGATTAGTTTAAACATTTAAGTTCTCTTAAATGTTAAGAGAAATGTTAAGAGCAAAAGGGCTCTTACAATGTAATAAAAGGCAAACCATCCTCAGGAAAAAAAAAATCCAGAATAAAATAATCATCTTAATTCATCACACTACTGGTTTGGGTAGGACTATCCTTAAAAATGTGCCTTTTTAAAACTGTAAAACTTAAAGAAAAGAACTACAAATATTTAATTTAAACAGGATAATTACTTCAGAGCTCTCAATCAGTATCCAGGAAAAAGTACATTGTCTTACATTATCCCATTTCCATTGCCAAAGGCTTGGTCTTTAGGTTCCTGAACAGGCTGGATGTTAACATAAAGATCCCTAATCTCCTTTCTGATGCATCTTACAGCTGCCGCCGCCATATCTTTTGCCACCTATTTTGGCAAGACAGAAAAAGAGAATGAAATAATGATTATTTTGACAGTTGTTTTCAAGCCTTCAAAGACACATACAGTAATGAGTATCTCTTACAGGGATTAAGAAAAAGCTTGATCTTCAAGTGTAACACGTAAGTTCAAGGGAAAGTTTTAATTAAAAGATTTATTAAAAAATTAAGTGCTCTGAGGCACCTGGGTGGCTTAGTCAGTCAAGCATCTGACTTCAGCTCAGGTCATGATCTCGCGGTTCATGAGTTCAAGCCCCACATCGGGCTTGCTGCTATCAGCTGTCAGAAAACAGCCCACTTCAGAACCTCTGTCCCCCACTCTCTCTCTGCCCCTCCACTGCTCACATGCTCGCTTGCGCTCTCTCTCCAAAAATAAATAAAACATTAAAAAAAATTAAGTGCTTTTGGGGTGCCTGGCCTGTTCAGTTCATAGAGCATGTGACTCTTGATCTCAGGGTTCTAAGTTTTAGCCCCATGCTGGGTGTAGAAATTACTTAAAAATAAAATCGTAAAAAAAAATATTAAGTACTTTCAATGATTTCAAAATTTAGATGATATAATACTTACCAAGACCCACATACACTTCTAGACAACTTACTTTAAATGGCAAAACACCAGCAACAAAAGCTCTTCCATATATCTTAGTCACAGAGCCACGGTCCGTTAAATTTATTGGGTTCAACTGTTTAACAGGTGACATTCGGACAATCACTTCACCACCCCCTTTTGGGTAGTAGCCCCTACAAAGAGTATGACAAATACTCACATAAACTTATTATATGACAAAAATACAGCTCAACATTTAAAATAAAATAACACATGAATTATATCCAAACATACAACTCGTGTTTGAAATTTCCAAGCAACATTTTAGATCTGTGCTGTCCAATATGGTAGCCACAAACTACATGTGACTATTTAAATTTAAATTAAATTTAAAACTCAGCTTCCCAGTTGCACTAGCCACATTTCAAGTGCTCAACAGTCTTATGTGGCTAGTGGCTACCTTACTGAACAGATAGGGAACATACCCATCAATGAAGAGAAATTCTTTTTGACAGTGCTGTTTTAGAATATAAACTCCTTGATGGCAGGAGTTTGTCTATTTTCTTCCTGCAATATTCCAGTGCCTAAAACAATGTCTGATACGTAGGAGGTACTCAATAAAATACGATGAATATTAAGTCAACACAAACAAAATTTTAACTCAAATATTTAGTGTCACTTATTCTATAGAAGAGGATGGGAACATACAGATGAGAGTAACTGCTCCTATTTGCAAGGAGCTCCCTCATCTGGTAGAGAGATGGCTCTACATACAACTTACTGGAACACAAGTCAGGCTGTAAAAAAGACTACAAGAGGGATGCAAATATGAATTCCAACTGAGACACACTCATGGACAATTCACACAAGAAATTACAGGTTAAATTTTGAAAAAATATAGGATTTCCAGTTTTTAGGAGAGCAGGGAAGGAAAAACATGAACAAAGACATGAAAGCCCAAGGCACAAAGTAAGTTTAAAGAATAGTAAGCAATCATATGTTAGAATACGTGGAGGACAGCGGCACCTGGGTGGCTTAGCTGGTTGAGTGTCCAACTCTTGATTTCAGCTCAGGTCATAATCCCAGGGTCATGGGATCAAGCCGTGAGTGAGGCTCATCCTGAGCATTGGAGCCTGCTTAAGATTTTTTCCCTCTTTCTTTCTGCCCCTACCCCCTGCCCCCACTCATGCTCACTCTCTCTCTGTCTTCCAAAAAAAGAAAAAAGAACACATGGAGAAGGTGGAATGAAGTTAGAAAGGTCAACTGCAACAGGACTGCAGCACACTTAAATGCCACACCAAGAAATGTGGCCTTGTTATCATGTGGCAGAAGGGAAGCCTTGAAGGGAAATAACCTGAAAGTCCAATGTGCTTCTTAGGGAAACAATTCTGATTGCACCGTGGGAAGAATCCCTTTTATGACCCTGCAGTGCCTAGTCCAGTTGTCTGCGCATAGAAAGTATTCAATCTGTGCTAAACATGAACAACACTAGGTATGAAGGTCCCTCAGTGTAGCAATTCCCTTGAAAATATTTCTCCGAAGAAACAAGCAAATACCATATATATCAGCTTTCAAGTCCCCATGCGCCTGCTGCTTACTGTTTTTAAGCCATAAAACATAATTATTTTCTACAAGAAGTAGTGGGTTCCAGAATAATTCTCTAAGGTCTAAGCTTCCCACTATCTTTAGCACAAATAGTGGGTCAAAGGGCTAACAAATAAGTAACTTACCTCATTTTAATATCACAATTAAATTGGAAACCAAATTTTTCCACAATTGGTTTGAAAACCTGGAAAATCAGTTTATTGTTACGTTAACCACAAATATTCACTGATTCAACAAGTATTAAACAGTATTATTAAACAAAAGTGCTCTGCACTGAGCTGACAAGAAGGTATTACAGATAAACACTGATATAAAAATGTGTAGGGTAGTTCTATTTCTCAAATAAAATAACTGACATGTAAATTAAAATTAAAAGTTTAACATTTAATTAATCAGGGTTGTGCAAGTCTATCTAATGAAAAAAATACCAGAACTCACGATCCTTGATCCCAGTGGTTATTTTACTCCACAGGACAGTATTTCCTAACTAATCCTTTGCAATATAATACATAAGAAATTAGGGGATATTGATAAGCAGCATTCCATTCTGCTTTCTCAATTTTTTTATACTTTGAAATTTCACTGCATATTCAAGGTTTTATCCTCATTTTTTCCATTTAACATTATAAACAAAAGCCTTTTCCTGACATCATAAAATTCTTCCTAAACAGTATTTGAATAACCGTATGGAATTCTAGCATAATTTGCTGAGCCATTCCCCAAGTGTTCACTTGCATAATTATATATATCATATAATGATGATTATAGCATATAATGCTATGCTCAAATACCTTTAACATTTATCTTTGGCTGCATTCTGTAACATTTAATTAGGGTCATTTCCTTGAAGTGGAATTATTAGGTGAAGAGAGATTAACTTTCATTATACACCCTATTAAATTGAATTCTAAAAGATTATACCATCTATTAAAATGGCAAAAAAATTAAATTAAATATCAAGTTCTGTGAAGACGCAGAGTAGTTGAAACTCTTATACAGTGCTGGTGAAAATGCAGAACAATGCAGCCACTTTGGAAGCCAAAACAATTTGGCAATCTGTCATAAAATTAGATCTATACTTACTATTACCAGCAACACCTCTCCTTGGTAATTACCCAAAAGAAATGAAAACTTATATTCACCGAAAAAACCTGTATGTAAAAGTTTATACAGACTTTATTCATATTGCCAGAAACTGGAAACACCCTAAATGTCCTTCAACAGATGAATGGATGAAGAAACTGGGACATCCGTATAATAGAATACTACTTCTCTTTTATTGCTAAAACAAGTGACATTGATAAATCTCAAACAAATTATGGTAAGTGGGGGGAAAAAAAACAGGCTCAAAAGGCTACATACAGTATTACTCCTACATACGGTGTTCTGAAAAAAAGACAAAACCAAGACAGAAGATAGATGAGTAGTTGCCAAGAACTGGGGCATAGGGACTGATTACAAAGGGGTCTGAGGTAATTTCTTACAGTAATTCTGTATCTTGATTGTGGTGGCTTGTTCACAACCATATGTCAAAAATCACAGAACTTTACACTAAAAAGGTGTATTTTACTATAAATAATTACACCTCGATAAACCTGGAGGAAAAGAAAGATGATACTACTTTTCTCTCCTACTAAGTATGCCAACACTGAGTGTCATCATTTTGAAAATTTATAGTCAAAATATGGTATTTAATTTTTTATAGTTTATCTAATTAACATGGATCTACCTCTTAACAAATTTTTAAATGCAGTATATCCTATTGTTGACTATAGGTACATGTTGTACAGCTCTCTAGAGCTTATTCATCTCGCTTAACTGAAATTTTATGCCTGTTGATTAGTAACTCCCCATTGCCCTCTTCCCTCTACCCTATTCTACTCTTTGATTTTATGAATTTGATTACTTTAGATACCTTATACAAGTGGAATCATGCCAGTATTTGTCTTCATGTGACTGGTTATTTCACTTAGCATAATGTCCTCAAGGTTCATTCATGTTGTCACATATTCTAGAATGTCTTTTTTAAGGCTGAATAGTATTCCACTGTATGTATAAGCCACATTTTCTTTATCTATTCATCCATCAACAGACATTTAGGTTGTTTTCTCATCTTAGCTATTATGAATAGTGCTGCAATGAACACGGAAATGCTAATATCTCTTCAAGATCCTGAAGATAATCCCACTCAAAGGTGGGATATCTGGATTATATGGTAGTTTTGTTTTTAATTTTTTGAGGAACCTCCACACTGTCTTCCATAATATCTGCACCATTTTGCATTCCCACTAATACTGTGCGAGGGTTCCAATTTCTCCGCATCCTCCTCAATTCTTGTCAAACGCATGTTTAATTTTTGTTTTGAAGTTTTTCTTCCAAAACATAATTCCTGTATTTATAAAATGACTGATTTATATAATAAGTAATGTAATTCACGCAACAATTACACTTGAGGTTTTAAAAGAATTCACTATGAGCACTGTTCCAAGATACAACACAAAATCTAAAGTAAACACGATCTTTTACCTTCTCCCACAACAGAACTACACACCATAAAGAAATAAACAGGCATACACAGAAACCACTCAGGATATATTTCAATAGAGAATGGAAATTCAGAAGAATACATGAGATCATCTTTAGTTCATCAATAACAACACAAGCCCTTACCATGGCTGTGTAATCAATCTGTGGTGCCATTTCAGCATTAGTTCCACCTTTTAAACGAAGTTCTGATGGAGAAGCAGCAAAGAGAACACAGGGCATTGAGACCTGCATCAAGAGGCACACACTCCTAAGGAGAACGCAAAACAGGCTTCAATGAATTTTATTTTCAAAGTCTTAAGATCATGGTATTACTACACAGCACCATTCACTGAGGCACAGACAACTGGGAAGGCAGGTGTATACCCAAGTCTAAAGTTAAAAAATACCCCATTAAAAAAAGAGGGGGGCGGTGCACCTGGCTGGCTCAGTCAGTACAGCATGCAACAACTCTTGATCTTGGGGTTATGAGTTTGAGCCCCACGCTGGGTGTAGAACTTACTTTAAAAAAAAAAACACCACCACCCCAGGAACTGAATGATAAAATCCTGAATCTTAAAGAAAGACAGTATTTTATAGGAGAAGGAACTGGCCTTGAATGATCAGCAAATCTGGGTTTGAATCAAACATTAGTTGTATGATCTTTCTTTAATTTACAAAGTAAAAAAAGATTTTTTTTTTAAATGACACCATTTTTATAACATTTTTAAAATTTTTTTTAAATGTTTTTATTTATTTATTTTTTTGAAGGAGAGAGAGAGACAGAGCATAAGCGGGGGAGAAGCAGAGAGAGAAGGAGACACAGAATTCGAAGCAGGCTCCAGGCTCTAAGCTGTCAGCACAGAGCCTGATGCAGGGCTCAACTCACAAACTGTGAGATCATGACCTGAGCCAAAGTCAGATGCTCAACCGACTGAGCCACCCAGGTGCCCCAATTTTTATAACATTTTCATAAAAGGATTCTTGAAAGTACAATTTATGAAAATGCATTTAATGCAAAGTCTAAAAACACACCAGAGGCAATAGGGTCAATTAAATTGTAATAACATTCATACAGTGACAGTCACACACACAAAGTCAAGGTCTAGAAATACTTAAATAATTGTATTTGAATCTCTACCATGCACAAGGCATTGTTCCAAATAACAAGTTAAGATACAGATCCTACCATCATGGAGTTTATGATATGATAGGATAACATTTCACAAAGACTGACAGCTGAATATTTTACATGGAAATAAGTTTAAAGGAAATAATCTTTGCTGTAACTCACCTCTGTTTGCTCATTCTAATAAAATAATGTGAGAAGTCATGAGACATAATTATAGAATATATTTTATAAAATGAAACACTTGGTCAGATTTTCTAAATGAGCTGTCACATTCATATATAGCATAGATAGACATAGATGAAGCATAGATTAGACATAGGCTCTAATACAAAAAGAGTTAACTTTCTTATAGTAACAATGCATATGTACTGAAATAAACAGTTTCTATAAGTGACAATGCATTTCACTAATTTAGTAAAAATTTACTGACTACATAATGTGGTAGATATCATAAGAGAAAATGTATACAATATAATCCCTGTTCTCAAGGAGTTAAGCCTAGGAGCAAGTGAAAAAACTAGAAAATGTTTAGTTTACAATAAACTATAATGTTAAAACTACTAAACTTCTCAGTGTTTATTCCCTCTGAGGAACCCAACATTTAAATGTTCTCCCTACTCCCCTGATAAAATCAGATTCTAAGAATAGTACAGAAAATCTTAATTTTAGGAATAGGAAAATGCAAAAACAAAGGTAGACAGTAGAGAAAACACATGGTACTGTAATCACAGTTAAGGGTAAAAATGTTAGAAAGTGAAGAAGTAAGATAAGTTTTCTTGCCAGGAAAAAGCTGGTTTTAGTCTCCTAAACTGAGCTGGATTCACAACTTTAAACTCATCTCTCTTACAGTCTATTAGATTAGAAGTCAAAAGGCCTACATTCTAATTCCAGTTGTGTCTCTGACTCCATCACCTTGCGTAAATCACTTAATACCATTCTCTCATTCACTAAGTGGAGGAAGGATTGGAAATACATGGTTTCTATTTTCCCTCTTGCAGCTTCAAAATTTTACAATTCTGTTTTAGTTCATTTTTAGATAGTTGGTTAAATACAATCCCCTTTCCCTTTTTTGTACAGGATAATACCCAAAATAATATGCAGACTATAAAGAAAGATACCTCAAAATTCCTTAATCCCCTTAGAAAGTTCTCATTTGGCAAACCTTGCCTTGGGCCTGGCAGCAGGTCCCTTTTCACAGAGGTCTATTCACAGCATTACTCAAGTATCAATTATTACTAAATATTTTCATAAACTAAAATAATCAAAATCTATTAAAACAGTTTCTGAAACAAACTGGCATCAGGTTTCCATTACTAGTTCCTATTTTATCCAATTTCCTAGTGAATGGATAGGATTTTGGTAAAAAGATATGGTTTACAACAGCAATCAGCCAAATAACTCAGAAAACACAAGAAGTGCTGTTTTGTCGATAAAAGGAAGAATTCCTGGAAAAGGATAAAAGCTCAATTTAATTGTTAAATATCTACTTTTGCAAAGGGGGAAAAAAAAACCAAGATCAAACCTACAAATTTCTAAACAAGGTAGCATAAGTTATCTATTAAAAGACAACAAGGGGTGCCTGGGTGGCTCAGTTGGTTAAGTGGCCGACTTCGGCTCAGGTCATGATCTCACGGTTCATGGGTTGGAGCCCTGCATTGGGCTCTGTGCTGACAGCTCAGAGCCTGGAGCCAGTTTCAGATTCTGTGTCTCCTCTCTCTATACCCCTCCCCCACTCATGCTCTGTCTCCCTCTGCCTCAAAAATAAATAAACATTAAAAAAAAAAGACAACAAAAATACTTAGACTAAAAGTAGAATATGACTCATAATTAGCTGTAAGCCAAGAACTAAATATGCTACATACAATGCAAAAACTACTGTTACTACAATGCATAAAAACTTAGTCGTTTTCAGATATTCAGTTTCTAAATAATAAAAAGAAACAAATATGCTATACTATGCACATAAGAAAATTCTAGATATAATAACAGCTATCCAAAACTACATAAAGTGTAACCCTGGAAGGTTACTGTTTTCTCCATTTAAAATGTGGGGAAAACGGACACCTGGGGGGGCTCAGTTGGTTAAGCGTCCAACTTCGGCTCAGGTCATGATCTCGCGCGGTTAGTGAGTTCAAGCCCCACATCAGGCTCTGTGCTGGACAGCTCAGAGCCTGGAGCTTGCTTCGGATTCTGTGTCTCCCTCTCTCTCTGCCCCTCCCCTGTTCGTGCTCTCTCTGTCTCAAAAATAAACATTAAAAAAATATTTTTTAAACGTGGGGAAACAAAAGCTCAAAGGTTAAGCAACTTGTCTAGTAAGTGGTAGTACCTGCATGTGAATCCAGGTCTACCTCCAAAGCCCATATTTAAATGGAATATAAGTGACACATACCCTGCTGTCTTGGTATCTGCTGTGTGGACTCCACCTTTAATCTTCTCCGGTGTAAACATTATTTCTGTTGAGCCGATTTCTGCCCCCTCCAGTTGCCCATCACACAAATCTCGAATCATTTCCAGTCCAGATAAATGTTGAGGCCTTCAGGTCATAATACTGCATCAAAACGTGTGCATTCAGACTGCCTATATCCCCACATCTTATGACCCATTTATAAAACTGCAATGGCAAGAAAAGAGCAAGGTCTAACCACAACAAGTGCCATTATCTTCAGTGTCAGAGCTTCTTTTGGGTTTTTATGTACCTAGCTAGACTGCCTGCTAGTAGGCATCTTTTAGGGGTCCTTCCAGACCACTTATTTTAGCTAAAACACATATGCTGATACATTGTTGCGAATGAGAAGTGTGCAAAGAGGAAAACTGATAAAACTAAATGCCGCCAATCTCACTTGCATGTCATTCAATAATCTATAGTACCTGTTACAGGCTGAATTATGTTCTTCCAAAATTCTTCTGTTGAACCCCTAACCCCTACTGCCTCAGAATGTGAGTGTAGTTGGAGTCAGGGCCTTTAAAGAGATGATCATGTTAAAGAGAGACAATCTGGGGGCTCCTGGCTGGTTCAGATAGTACAGTATGTGACTCTTGATCTCAGGGTTGTAAGTTTGAGCCCCATGATGGGTATAGGGATTACTTAAAAATAAAATCTTAAAAAAATTAAAAAGAGTTAGGGTAAGCCCTAATCTATTCTCTGTGGTATGTTTATAAAAAGAGGAGATTACCACATACAAAGACAGCAGAGGTACACATGCCCATAGGATGCCCACGTGAAGAGGCAGCAAGAGAGAGGCCATCTCCAAGCCAAGGAGAGAAACCTGAAAAGAATCTTCCTGGAAACCAGGAAACCACCCCTGCCACCACCTTGATCTTGGACCTGCAGGCTCCAGAACCATGAGAAAAATAAATTTCTGTTGTTTAGGCCACCCAGTCTGGTATTTTGTCATGGCAGCTCTAGCAAACTAATAAATTCACTGCTGCAAACGACTGCTGTGACTAAGGGAATGAATGTGCACATATATCAATAATTGCCTTTTAATAATTTCAAAATGAAATGTGGATAAAATAACACTCTAAGAGATTGCTGATCTATTATTACAATGCCCAAAGGAATCAGTTTGGCGTCAACCTGGGTCCCCTTCTAACAGGAGCACATACCTGAAATTTAGCTAGTGGCACGCCTAGCTTCCCAGACGGAAGAAACAAGGTCAAATGTTAAGGTTTTTCCCTGTCCACAACTAATAATTCTGGCTGTATTCATAGCTTCTTAGAGGTCTTAAGGAAAGCTAGAATAACATTTCAGGGCCCTTTCCTGAGCTATGATTCTAAAATATGCAGCAGTAGAGAATACACAGATTAAAAAGTGGGATTTTCTCTGGCCACGCAGGCTGTTCTGCCCTGATCCATCTTGCCGGCTGCTGCAAGTTCTCCAGGTACTCGGAATGCCCGATGACGCGGGAAAACATTTTAAAAGATAACGCATCAGGAAGCGAGAGAACTCCAGCCATATGGAGAAAACATGGCCTATTTTCTCAACTTGCCCCTTGAGGCTTTCCAGATTGCACAGCCCTGGTTATGGCTAACCGTCCAGGCCTGAGCATGCTCCCCCCGGGACCCTGAGGCCCGGCCACACATTCCTCAACCTTAGGACGAGGATCTTCCAAGCATCACTACCCGGGCTCCCGATTCCCCAGCGCCAAAGTCCGATCAAACCCCAGACCCCAAGGACTGCAGCCCGCCCCCCAGCCCCTCCCCCCCTTCAGCCCCTCCGCCCCTTCAGCCCCTCCGCCCCTCTAGCCACACCCCCAGTCCCCTAGCCCTGCGCCCGCCCAGCCGCATCTCCCAGTCCCGTGGCTCCGCCCCCCAGCGCCCCCGATTTACCTGAGGCCTGGCGTACTGCGGCCGGCTCGGATCTTCTGCACCCGCAAGGGCAGGCCCAAAAGACAGCTCAGGGCTGTAGACACCCTCAGGATCTGGCCGCCCTGCCAAGGGTGCGGGTGGGAGAGGAGAGCGAGAACATCAGACAAGAACGCTCTCCTTCCCAGCCTGGGTTGCAGCGCCACCGGCCTTGCCTCGGGCCCCGTACTCACCCCTTCCATGATCCCGCCATCCACCTCCACCCGCTGCCCGGCCATTGGGAGCGTCCTGGGGCCCGGCCCGCAGCGACAAAGCCTCCGCCCGAGTGGGAGGAAGAAGAGACGCTCGCTCCGGCACCGCAGCTCCGAAACCCCCGTCCCCGCCGGGGGCCGCGGGGGTCTAGCGGAAGCGCGAAAGCAGCGCCCGCTCTCGGAAAACCGGAGGCAGCGGAAACGAACCCCGGCACTCAGTGTCCAGAACCCGGGATCTCCCTGCCCAGCGGCAGTGCGCGTGCGCGCCACGCGGTGCTTAAAAGAGGCGGTGCCAAGCCCATTCAGTCAAATCCCACGCTCTCCCGAGAAGGGCTGGCGGCCCCGGAGGCACCCTGGGGCGTGGTAGGAAATGTGCGGGTTGAGGACTGGAGCCCCGAATACAGCAAAACATGGAGATTGAAGAAAGCCTACGTTTCAACTCAAACTGGATTCTCCAGTTGCCTCTCAGCCTTTGCAAACATCTGTGTTTATGTCTGTTTTCTCGAGGATGCTGCTGTATCCAGAGCTGGAGACATTTAGAGCTGAAGATGTAAGAAAGGTCTGCATTGCAGGGTCCTTCTCTCTGGTCGGGTTTGCCTCTCTGCAGCCTGTTCTTCGATACCCATGAGCCTGTGATTACTCACAAGGGGGCTGGTGTGGGTATGTGGGTGTAGCAGTAGTAGTAGTACTAGTAATAATAGTATTCGTTTTCTCTTGTGAAACACGATTGATTCGGGGGTGGGTGGAAAAGGGAAGAATCAGATTCAGTAATATAATGACCTAAAAAGCCAGTTATGGTGCCTTGTCCAAGAGTAAGGGCAAGTTCATGACTCCCGAGAACAGTGCAACTAACACCATTCACCTTAGGCCATGGCAGAAACAATAGTCCGCTTCTTGATCCTGCCTGTGGCTCAATTCCAGCAATAACAGAGTATCATATACTATGCAAGCCTCTAGGTAAGCAAAGAGTAAGGCACTTTCAACCATGAACTTATTGGAGGTGTATTTGAGACACTGAGAAGTAATAATTAC
This sequence comes from Prionailurus bengalensis, assembly GCF_016509475.1. Lineage (NCBI taxonomy): Eukaryota > Metazoa > Chordata > Mammalia > Carnivora > Felidae > Prionailurus > Prionailurus bengalensis. The sequence goes on along the minus strand of NC_057345.1, from coordinate 85,957,440 downwards.
AATGTCATCCTCAATAATAATATAAATGATATTTAACATATTATCAATCTTACAGCTAAATGGGAAGGACAGAAATTAGAATATGATAAAGCACAGCATAACAGACAACTTTTTTTTAATGTTTTATTTTGAGAGCGAGAGAGTGAGAGTGGGAGAGGCGGAGAGAGAAAGAATCCCAGGTAGGCTTCATGCTGGAAGAGCAGCGCCTGATGTTGGGGCTGGATCTCACCACCGTGAGGTCATGACCTGAGTCAGACTCGAGAGTCAGAGGTTTAACTGACTGAGTCACCCAGGCGCCCCACAGACAACATTTATTGAGCATTTATTTGGGTGCCACTGCATGCATTCACAACCTGTTGAAGTACTACTATTTTTACCTCTGTTTTCCGGTGCATTTGTTAAACAATTTGCTACAAGTCCTCACAGTTGTTAACTAGAAGACTGGGTATGAACCTAGTGATCTGATGTAAACACCCATGTCTACTAACCCTAACAATTTGTGTCTACTACTTTTGTGACAGAGACATTCTGGGGACACATATTCCATGTATTTAACCTAATCTGGGACATTGCAATATGAGGGACTTGCCACAAAATATTAATCAGGGAAGTACTAATACCTGCATTTTAGATTGTTGGCTTTGGCAATATATGGAGGGTAAAATAGGGCTAAGAACCTGATGAGAAAAATGACAAGGGTGTAATAATCTAGGCAAGAGATAATAAGAATTTGAAGGAAGGCAGTAGCAGTGGGAATGGGTTAGAAAAGCTCTACTCCTATTTGACATCTTAGATCCTATTGCAGAAGCTTAACCTTCTCAGAATCCTTGGCCTTCTTTCTTCATTTCTAACTTTGCTATGAAATCCTAACTGTGATCCATTTCTCTCATTCCAGCTACTTCCAGTGGTAGGAGGAAGTAAACAAGATGGTAAAACTAGCCAGGCAAGAGTAAATAATAATAAGCATTTAGGTAATGCTTTCATATACATTTTCTGTGTTCATGTTCACCACAATTAGAAATTGAGACCTAGGGAATCAAAGTGACATGCCAAAGTGACAGACGTAACAAATAAGTGGTAGAGTTGGGTTAGATCCTGGGTATTTGCAATTATCTACGGAGAAAAGACATTTAAGCTGAAAACAAATTCCTCAACAGAACAATGGAAATAAAAAAGACAATGGATTGGGGTGCCTGGCTGGCTCAGTTGGGTAGAGCGTGTGACTCTTGATCTCAGGGTTGTGAATTTAAGCCTCATGTTGGGCATAGAGCTTACATAAAAATTAAAAAAATAATTAAAAAAAAACAGTCATACCTTCAGAATGCTGACAGAAAATAACCATCAACATAGAATTGAGTCCCCAGCAAAATTATTGTTCAGAAAGAAAAATTACCTCAAAGAGAAAGTCTGACATATAAGAAGGAAAGACAAAAAAATTGTAAACATGTCAATTTTCTAAAAAAAAAACATTACATGAAATAACACCAGACAGGGGTGCCTGGGTGGCTCAGTCAGTTAAGTGTTCAACTTCGGCTCAGTCAGTTAAGTGTTCAACTTCAGCTCAGGTCATGATCTCACAGTTTGTGGGTTCAAGCCTCACGATGGTCTCTATACTGACCGCTCAGAGCCTGGAGCCTGCTTCGGATTCTGTGTCTCCCTCTCTCTGCTCCTCCCCTGCTCATGCTCTGACCCTCTGACCCTCTCTCTCTCTCTCCCTCTCTCTCTCTTTCTCACTATCACTCTCTCTCAAAAATAAATAAAACATTTAAAAAATTTTTTTTAAAAAATCACACCAGACAACAAAAGGGTGTAAGTCAAGAGGTGGATGGAGGCACAGAATTCTAAGGTCTCCTTTGGGCATAGAGTTAAAACATAAATTGATTTAAGACTTCAAGATAAGTATGCAAGCTAAATTTTCAAGAGTAATCAATAAAGTAACATTGTGTATAACTTCTAAATCAGCTGAAAGGAAGAATGAACTAAGGAAAGATACACTTCAATTTTTAAAAAAGAAAAAAAAACGCTTTGATCAGCATAAAAAAGCAGGAAATAAAGAAAGCACTAAGGCAATAAAGTAGAAATAATTTCATATATACAATTAATAGAAGTGAAACTATAAAGTAATTTTCTGGTTGAAAGCCAGAGATTGTAATTTTAATAAAAAATATTCCCATTTACAAGAGATACACTTAAAATATTAAGGATCATTAAAAGTTGAAAATAAAAAAGATGGAAAAGATGCACCAGATAAATACCAACTAAAAGAGTGCTGATATAGCTATATTGATGATAAATTAGACTTTAAGCATTATCATTGACAAAAAAAATCACTACAAAATAAAAGGTTGAATTCACTAGGAAAATATAAATATTCAAAACTTTGTGTGCCCTAGATCAAGCAGATGAAAATTTAGAAAAGATAAGGATGATCTGAACAAAACAACTAATAAGCTTGATTTAATGACAGTTATGTATTATATACATATATATTTCAATATATATTCTTCAATCAATTATTATAGATTACATATTTTCTTACAGAACTCCTGAAACATAAAAAATGACTAAGTCACAAAGCAAATCTAAACAATGTCCAAAGATTTTCTACCATACAGGTGACATTCCCAAACCAAAATGGAATTTCATTAGAAAGTCATTCCAAAAAAGACAAGCAAAACAAGCAAAAAACACATGTTTATAAATTTACAAACACTTGTAATTAAATCATGGATAAAAGAAAAAATGTTAATAGAAAAATGTTAAAGTAGTTAAGAGTGACCCAAAATGAAAGATCTACATATTAAAATCTAAGGAATGCAATGAAACCAGTACTTCAAAAGAATTTTTTTCATTAAATATTACTATTAGAATACAAGAGAGGCTGAAAGTTGACTTAAGTCCAAAAAAAGAATTAGAAAGTAAGTCCAAAAACCCAATAACCCAGTTAAGAATGGGCAGAAGACATGAATAGACAGTTTTCCAAAGAAGACATCCAGGTATATGGCTAACAGATATATGAAGAGATGCTTAACATCCCTCATTATCAGGGAAATACAAATCAAAATGATGATGAGGTACCACCTCACACCTGTCAAAATGGCTACAGTTAACAACACATGAAACAACAGGTGTTGGCAAGGATGTGGAGAAAAGAGAACCCTCTTACACTGCTGCTAGGAATGCAAACTGGTGCAGCCACTTTGGAAAACAGTATGGAGTTTACTCAAAAATTAAAAATAGAACTACCCTGGGGCGCCTGGGTGGCTCAGTCGGTTAAGCGTCCAACTTCAGCTCAGGTCTTGATCTTGCGGTTTGTGAGTTCCAGCCCCGCGTCAGGCTTTGTGCTGACAGCTCAGAGCCTGGAGCCTGTTTTGGATTCTGTGTTTCCCTCTGTCTCTGCCCCTCCCACTCTGTCTCTGACCCTCCCACTCTGTCTCTGCCCACTCGCACTCTGTGTCTCTCTCAAAAATAAATATTAAAAAAAATTAAAAAAAAAAAAAGAACTACCCTGCAGTCCAGTAATTGCACTAGTAGGTATTTACCCAAAGGATACCAAAATATAGATTCAAAGGGGTACATGCACCCCAATGTTTACAGCACCATTATAAACAATAGCCAAACTATGGAAAAAGCCCCAATGTTCATCAACTGATGAATGGATAAAGAAGATGTGGTGTATATATATATACAACAGGATATTACTCAACCATAAAAAAGAATGAAATCTTGCCATTTGCAACAACGTGGATGGAGCTAGAGTATATTATGCTAAGCAAAATAAGTCAGTCAGAGAAAGACACATACCATATGGTTTCCCTCATATGTGTAAATTTAAGAACCAAAACAGATGAACATATGGAAAGGGAGGAAAAAAGGAAAAAAGACTCTTAAAGATCGAGAACAAACTGAAGGTTGATGGAGGGACATTGTTGGGGGATTAAGGAAGCTAGATGGGTGATTAAGGATGTCACTTGTTATAATGAGCACTGGGTGTTCTATGTAAGTGATGAATCACTGAATTCTACTCCTGAAACCAATATTGGACTGTATGTTAACTAACTAGAATTTAAGTAAATATTTGAAAAGAAAAAAAATAAAAGAATAAAGAAAAAGAAAATAAGTACTAAGAAAGTAGAAAGGAGTTAATAAAGATAAAAGCACAAAGCAAAACATTACAAAATAAACGTCATTCTTTAAAAGAACTTAGGGGCGCCTGGGTGGCTCAGTCGGTTAAGCATCGATTTCAGCTCAGGTCATGATCTCACAGTTTGTGAGTTCAAGTCCCGTGTGGGGCTCTATGCAGACAGCTCAGAGCTTGGAGCCTGCTTCAGATTCTGTGTGTGTCTCTCTCTCTTCTCCTCCCTTGCTCATGCTCTGTCTCTCAAAAATAAATAAATGTTAAAAAATAGAATAAAATAAATAAAAGAACTGATAAAATTGACAAACTTCTAATAAGACTGCTCAAAAAAGAAAGTACAAATACACAATATTTTAAAAGAAAAGGGGGCACCTGTGTGGTTCAGTTGGTAGAGCATCTGACTCTTGATCTCAGGGTTGTGAGTTCAAGCCCCACATTGGGTGTGGAGCTTACTCCAAAAACAAAACTAAACTAAACTAAACTAAAAAGAGAGCACCTAATTATAGATACAAGAGACCTTTTTTAAGAAAAAAAAATTTTAATGTTTATTTTTGAGAGACAGAGTGTGAGTGGGGGAGGGGCAGAGAGAGAGGGATACACAGAATCTGAAGCAGGTTCCAGGCTCTGATCTGTCAGCACAAAGCTGGATGCAGGGCTCAAACCCATGAACCTTGAGATCATGACCCATGCTGAAGTTGGACGCTTAACCGACTGAGCCACCCAGGTGCCCCAACAGACCTTTTTTTAAAGCAGGAGAATACCCTGAACAACTTTTTGCCAATTAATTTGAAACTTAAATGATATAGACAAATTCTTTGAAAAATAGAACTTACTAAAACTGGGTCAAGAAATAAACCCATTTTCTTCAACAAGCAAATTGCGTGAAAAAATTTTTGATGGTAATATCTGGAACTTGATTCAAACAAACTGTAAAAAAATAAAGGATTTATGATATAAATGAGACAATTGAGAATATGTATGATTTCTAAAAAGTAAAAACATTAGGCATCTTCCTTTTAAAATCAGTAACAAGATAAGAATGCCCACGATTATGGCTTCTTTTCAACAGATGGTGAAAGTCTGGCCAGATTCTACAAGGAAAAGATAAAAGACAGAAAATTGGACAGGCAAACACACCATCATTATTCATAGGTGATATGACTACCTACATGGAAAACCTCAAAGAATCTTTAGATACAGTATTGAAAATACAGGGTGTTTTTTTAGTTTATTTATTTATTTATTTTGAGAGAGACAGAGACAATATGAGCAGGGGAAAAGCAGAGAAGGAGGGAGAGAGAGAGAATCCCAAGCAGGCTCCGAGCTGCCAGCACAGAGACAGATGTGGGGTTCGAACTGACAAAACTGTGAGATCATGACCTGAGCCACCCAGGCGCCCCGAAAATATAGTTTCAATGCAATTTCAACCAAATGCCCACAGGACTTTTTTAAGGAGATTGAATTGCAGATTCTCAAATTGATATGAAAGAACAAAAGGGCAAGAATAACTTTAAAAAGAATGAGGTTGAAGACACTTGTCCTCTCAAAATCCAGAATTCCTATAAAGTAATTAAGATAATGTGAGATTAGCACAGTGATAGACAAATAGACTATCTGGCACTATTTAGTGCCCAGAGCTAGATTTCTAAACAGATGAGATGGCAGATCTGTGGAAAAGGAGGAATTCTTCAGTTTATGGTGCTGGAACAATGGATTAACCATAAGGAAAAAATGAAATTGGATTTCTATCTCACACCATACACGAAAACTATTTCAAGATGGTTTAAAGACTATCTCACACCATATATGAAAATTAACTTAAAATGGATCAAAGGCTTAACTGTAAGAACTAAAAGTATAAAACTTTTTTTTAAGTTTCATTTTTCCCCCCATTTCTCATCATCACTTTATTTCTCTTCTGCTGTTCCAGGCTCTGAGAACATCGGGCATAGTGCTGAATTGGGACGGCATACGAAAGCATCAGTTTCACCTCCCAACTCTGTTAATTGTTCCAATAAAGACACACAAGGATGATGGTCTTTTAACATATCTGGCAATTTAGAAGTCTTCTCTTGAATACGTCAAGAACGTCTCACTGGTGTTAGAAACTTTAGCTCTTTAAATGTAGAATCTGTATTGTCAAACTGTATCTTCTTTTTTACACTTTGTAGGTATGGTGTAGTAGACACATTATATTTAATTAAGCAACTCCCCCTGGTTTCTGTACTGGGGGTTTTAACATCATTGGTTGAATCTTTTATTTTGTCATCTTGCTTTTTTTCATCATCTTGAAATACCACATTTCTAGTTTTCTTTTCCATTTCTGGTTTTCCTGACTCTAGATTAACCCCGCTATCTTCAGTGCTGACTTCATGGATGTATTCCTTGGTTGCACAAGCCTCCTCAATATTTTCTCCGTATTGACTCCTCATTGTCAGAATATCTGCAATGGTATGTCGCATCTCTTCAATAGGCTGAGCGCCTGCCAGAATGGCTTTCTCATAGATTGTGATAATGTTTTCAATAGGGCTTGTGAGTGGTTCAATATGTGCAAGGCATATCCAATATTTAACAAGCTTTTTGGCATCTGGAATATTTTTAATCAGGTCATTCAGTATGACCAATATTTCTTCTTTTGGGCATCCCTCACTAATCAGGTTTAGGCATTCAGAAAATGTCTTGTTCACGTTTTCGGTAAATAATCTTTGTTCATCTTCTTCTACCATGGTAGTCCAAAAGGACCCAACTGGGTTTTCATGTTGCCCTTCAGGTTCAGGCTGGGTAACTCCTGAGCTAGGAGGCCTTTTCAGGACTTTCCTTTTGCCAGCTTTCCACTTACTCAGTTGCTTTTGCTATTGTATGCCTGCGAGGGTCAACGTTTTTCAACTTTTCTATCAGTTTGGTGTTAGAAGACGAAACAGGCCTGGCTACGATTTCAGACTTCACACTTCTTGTGAGTGTCTTCTTTCTTTCTATATCCTGAGAACCGGTTTTGGCACTAGATGAAACTGTGTTTAATTGTACTAACTCTTTCTCGAGAGGCCCTTTCTGAATCGTAACGTTGGCCAAGCTTCTACTGATGCCTGGTCTCACAGTGTCCTGAGCATTGTCGCGGTGACTTCTAATAGGAGGTCGCAGAAGCTGTCTGTTCTGAATTGTAGTGCTCACAAGTTTAGTGGTAGTCGTCACTTTAGAGGCTCTATCGCTTTTCACTGTCACACTGCTGCTGTTTGTGCGCAGAGGCTCTGTAGCTTTAGGGACTGTAGTCGAAAGTTTATTGCTGCAGAACTCTCATCTCTGACTTGTAGAGGCTTTCTAAATGAATTAATCTTCGACTGAACAGTTTGGCCACGATAAGATCCAAGCACAAGCTTCTTGGACATGTTAGCATCTTGCTTTGGTTTTTCTGTCATTATTTGTTTCTTTTTATTGTTGTTTTTAAGATGAAACACTTGGCTTAATGTCATGTGTTGACCTGGAGGGTCATCTTTAATTGGTACCAACTGCCCAGTTTGATCATTATCCTCAGAATTAGGTGTATCAATTGCTATAGTTGAATTGGTTAGTTCATTAGAAGGCCTTAAAGGAATACAATTTTTTTCCATTGTTATATTATTTTTGTTCCTGGGAGGTCTACTGACATTTTCTTTATGAGCCATTTTTGTTTTAAATTTCAGAACTTTTGTCTCTTCATGGACCTGGCCCTCAGAGGTCATCACTTTCTGGTCTCCACTGGATATGTGATTTTCCTCCTTGTATGCAAAAACGTTTTTCTTTTTAACATATGTTCCTTGAGTTTCTGTCTTCTTTGTTCTCTGAACTCGGGCTGGGCCCTCTGGCTCGGGGGCAGTTGTAGCTCCCGGGGCACTGCTGGGGTGCTCATGGCTGCTGCGGGCGGAGGACAAGTCTCGGCCCTGACAGGCCCTCACTCAAGTTTCATTTTTATTTAAATAATCTCTACACCCAACATGGGGCTCAAACTCATCACCCCAAGATCAAAAGTCACATGCTCTTCTGACTGAGCCAAGCAAGTGTCCCTAAAACTATAAAACTCTTAAAAGAAAACATAGATGTAAATCTTCATTGACTTTGGATTAAAGGTTTCCAAGATATGACACCAAAAATACCAACAGTTAAAGAAAAAAATAGATAAATTGGACTTCAATTTAATTAAAATTAAAAACTTTTGTGCTTCAAAGGATACCATCAAGAAAGTAAAAAGACAGAGGGGCGCCTGGGTGGCTCAGTCGGGTTAAGTGTCTGACTCCGACTCAGGTCATGATTTCACAGATCATGGGTTTGTACTCTCATTGGGCTCTGTGCTGACATCTCAGAACCTGGAGCCTGCCTTGGATTCTGTCGCCTTCTCTCTCTGCCCCTTCTCCGCTCCCACTTTATGTGTGTGTGTGTGTGTGTGTGTGTGTGTGTGTGTGTGTGTGTATGTGTCTCAAAAATAAACATTAAAAAAAAGAAAGTGAAAAGACAAACTGCAGAATGGGAGAATATATTTATAAATCATATATCTGATAAAAGTCTAGTATCTAGAATTTATAAAGAACACTTACAACTCAAAAATAAAAAGACAATCAATTTAAAATGGACAAAGAATTTGAATAGACATTCCTCCAAAGAAGATATACAAATGGCCAATAAGTGCATGAAAAGATGCTTAACATCATTTTTCATTGGGAAATGCAAATCAAAACCAAAATGAAGTATAAGTTCACACCCACTAGTATGGCTATAATAAAAAAGACCAATAATAATAAGTGTCGGTGAGGGCATGAAACCAGAACCTTCATACACTGCTAGTGGGTATATGAAATGGTGCAACCATTTTGGAAAACAGTCTGGCATTTCCTCATAAAGGTAAACATAGGGTTATCATGCTACCTAGCAATTCCACTCTTAGGTGGAATTTGAAATAAAATAAAATGATAAGTGAAAGAAAATGAAAACACGTCCACACAAAAACTTGTACAAGAAGAAAAAGAAATTTGCACAAGAATGTTCATTATGATTATTATGAATAATAATGAATCTTAATGAATAATAGCTCTAAAATGGAAATAACCCAAATGTCTATCAACTGATGAGTGGATAAACAAAAATGTGTTATATCCATACAATGAAATGTCATTGAGCCATTAAAAGGAATAATAGATGAACCTTGAGAACTTTATGCTAAGTGAAAGAATCCAGTCACAAAATAATACATATTGTATGATTCCATTGATATGAAATGAAATGTCAGAATAGGCAAATTTATGGACCTGTTATTAGTTGTCAGGGGTTTAGAGGGGGTGGAGGGATGGGATTTCCAGAATGGAAAGATATTATTAATTCTTTTGGTGGTGGTGAAAATGTTCTGGAATTAGATACTGGTAATGGTTGCACAACTTTGTGAATATACTAAAAATCACTTAAAAGAGGTGAATTTCATGGTATGTGAATAACATTTCAATTTTTTTTTTAATTTTTTTCAACGTTTTTATTTATTTTTGGGACAGAGAGAGACAGAGCATGAACGGGGGAGGGGCAGAGAGAGAGGGAGACACAGAATCGGAAACAGGCTCCAGGCTCTGAGCCAGCAGCCCAGAGCCGGACGCGGGGCTCGAACTCACGGACCGCTAGATCGTGACCTGGCTGAAGTCGGACGCTTAACCGACTGCGCCACCCAGGCGCCCCTCAATTTTAAAATTACAAAACAAAACAAAAGATTTAAATGTGAAGGAAATAGAGCAGACTACCTTAGGACGTTTGGATTGAGAAGTATTTCTCAAGACAGAAAAAGCACTAACCATACAGAAAAAGACTGATGCAATCAATGATGAAAAGGAAGAATTCCAGAGGTGCCTGGGTGACTCAGTTGGTTAAGTGTCCAACTCTTGGCTTTGGCTCTGGTCATGATTTCACAGTTTGTGGGTTCGAGCCCCACATTTGTGTGACAGCACAGAGCCTGCTTGGGATTCTCTCTCTCTCTCTCTCTCTCTCTCTCTCTCTCTCTTTCTCTCTCTCCCCTCCCCACTCGTGTGTGTGTGCATGTGCCTGCCTGCGTGCACATTCTCTGTCTCTCAAAATAAATAAATAAACTTAAAAAAAGGGAAACACTCTGTACACCAAACACAGTTTCAAAAGAGCAAAGACAAGGAAGAAGACACCAAAAACACATATAAATGAAAGAGCATTACAATTTAAAATATATAAATAAATCCTACACAAATCAATAAGAAAAATATATGTACACAATAGTGAAAAAATAAGCTAAAAACATGAGCAGGCACTTCAAGGATGATTGATAAACATATGAAAATGTGTCCAACCTTATTAACAATTAGGGAACTTCAAACTAAGACCATGATACCTGTTTACAACTGCTAAGTTGGGAAAAATATTGATTCTGTTTAAGTGTGACAATATCAAATCAGAAATTATGGGTATTCCCTTAAACAGCTACTGTGTGTTTTGCACCATCATTTTGGAAAACAATATTTCATTATCTTGAGTAAGTGTAATCAAAGATAAGTGTAATCAAAGTCTCCACAATTCTATTTTTTTATGTTTATTTTTTGAGAGAGAGAGAGAGAGAGAGAGAGAGAGAGAGAGAGAGAGAAGTGAGCGTGAGTAGGGGAGGGGCAGAGAGAGAGGAAGACACAGAATCTGAAGCAAGCTCTAGGCTCTGAGCTGTCAGCACAGAGCCCGATACAGGGCTCCAATCCACGAACTGTGAGATCATGATCTGAGCTGAAGTCAGATGATTAACCCACTGAGCCACCTAGGCGCCTCACACAATTCTATGTTTAAGTATATATCTTTGTCTTACTAATCAAAGTGTAGTTGGCTAACCAGTAGCAATTGTACCATCTAGAGCTTGCTAGAAATGCAGAATTTCAGGCCCCATCCAGATTTATTGAATTGGAATTTGCATTTTAACAAGATTCCCAGTTGATATGAATGTTAATTACAATCTGAGAAACACTGCCCTAAAAAAACTCTTGCACATGTCCAAGAGAAAAGAATTCATGTAGCAGCACTGGTGGTAATAGCAGTGGCAAAGAACTAGAAACAGCACAAATGTTCATCACATAGAGAATGGATAAATAAGTTGTGGTATGGTCATAAAAGCTGGTTGCAGAAGGATACAATTTGATATCATTTCTATAAGACTCAAGAATAGGCAGAGGTGAACAAGATATTGTTAGAGATCTGTATAAAACATATGGAAACAAAGGAATGCTGAACACACAATGCAGGACTTGTGTGAAAGAAGGGTTTAGAGAAGGAGCAGACAGTGTGACCTTCACCAGCATAGGAAATGTTCTATTTCTTAAATTGTATAATGGGTCCAATGTTTTTGTTATTATGTATGACTTATCTATATGTTACATTACTCTTTTATAAGTATACAATAGAACACAAAATTTAACAGCTTCATTGAGGTATCCCATAAAATTCACTTGTTTTAACCATACAATTCAGTGATTTTTAGTACACTTTACAGTTATGTGACCATCGCCACAGTCTGATAATAGGAAATTTCTATCACTACGAAAATTTTTTCTTGCTCCTATGCAGTCATTTCCCATTCCCATTCCTAGCCCCAGGCAACCACTAATTTGCTATCTCTGTAGATTGGGGTGGTTTTTTTGGGGGGGGGGGCATTTCATACAAACAGAATCATGCAATATATGAGCTTTTGGGTTTCGCTTTTTTTTACTTCCCATAGTATTTTTGAGGTCCATCTATGTTATAGCATGTACCAGTGTTTCAGTAATTTTTAAGGATAAATAATATTTTATGAGATGGATATACCACATTTTGTTCATCTATTCCCTTGTTGAAAGATATTTAGGCTGTTTCTAGTTTTTGGCTATTAAAAAGAATGCTATTTCCATTATTCTTATACTAGTCTTTGTGTGGATATGTTTTCATTTCTCTTGGGTAGATACCTAGCAATGGAATTAATGGGTCATAATCAGTCATTTTATTTATTTACAAAAAAAGGGAAAATGGTTCTTTGGTTCTTTTGAGATCAAGTGAAAGGATTAACTAGTGAGTAGGTGGCATAACTGTTAATGCTAAAAGATAAGGACACACACAATTACTGAATGTGGAAATAGTAATCCACTGAGGGAAAAAGAGGGTAAAAGAAAAGAATAACCAAATATTTTCTTAGGAGAAGGCAGAATTCAAGGGAAAATTTAGACGAAGAAGGTAGTATAGGGGCTCTGGGAAGAAAAATAATTCACTTCAAAGGCACAGCTACTTCAACTTTATAAAATGCACACACATGTGTGGGGTGCCTGGGTGGCTCAATTGGTTGAGCATCTGACTACTTGGGCTCAGGACATGATCCCAGGGTCATGGGGTCAAGGCCCACGTGGGGTTCAGCACTGAGTATGGCCTGCTTGAGATTCTCTGCCCCCCTTTCCCTCTCTCCCTCAGCCCCACTCCCCCTCTTCCACTCACATGTGCTCTGTCTAAAATAAAAAAGTTAAAAAACACACATGCATGTGGGATTATCGAATGTATTAATAATACTTATAAAATGTTTTGTTGATAGGGCAGTTAAAAAATTGAAGTTCTTTTAACCGTCCCAGATTTGTTATAAAAGTAATGATTTGGATTATTGCTTACAATAGTGTGTATGTGAAATATACTGAAAAGCAAACAAAGCAAAAAAAAAAAGTGTGAGTTTGGGTAATATTAGACAGTAAATTTGTGAAATAACTGTGAACTAACCTTCAATGTTGAGGACTTACAATGTTGTCTTTGTTCCCATTTTTTTCTCTTTAGTTCTTTAGACATCTGTACAGATTTTAATTCCCATGTAAAAGGCAAGAACCAGACAAATGTCATCCTGAACATTTCTAGAAATTGGAGTCTTAATTGCTCTGAGAAAGATTGACCGTCAATACTCTGATCTACCCCCTATCAACTTGACCTCAACTTAACATTTCTCCAAGAGGCAAGTAGATAAAGGTTGTAGGTCTGTGATATATTGCGTACGCCGGGCAGCTGCATCTGACAACATTCTCTAAGGAGAAAAGATAGTGTTGGTATCTTTATTTTAGACAGTAGGGTAAACTTTATCTTCGGGGGGGGGGGGGAGGGGAGGGACATTGAAAAAGCAATTTCATTAATCAAGAACACTCAGTGGGAGTAAGAAGTATCAATCACTAGATAGTATTTCAGCATAGATTTGTGACTCAGTTAGTGGCACAGAGCCTTGCCACCGAGTATAGAAATGTCCCATTTTCTGTAATCAAGGCGGTTATAATACAAGCTGAAAGCAGATATTTTCTAATTCATCCCTCCACCATAACTCTCTCCAGACAAGTGCCCTTCCTTTGTTTTCCCTTAACAGTCTATTTCCACTTTATGGACTCAAAAGATGATCGTTGGTAAGCACAGCAATGCTTTGCCCAGCTTTGTCCCTGAAATTAACTTTGAGCTGACTCCTCCCCACTTCTCTCCCCTCCAGCATGCTCTTTTACCTCCACGCGGGACTCTCCACCCCCTAGTGTTTATCTCAGGCCCCGCCCCGCCCCCTGGTTGGCTGTCCGGTGGGAGGCTCGTTCCTTCCCTCGCCATTGGCCGCTCAGGGGGAGGTGCGTTTCCCGGCTCCGGATAGGTCGACATGTCTAACAACCTCCGAGACAAGTCTAACAACCGCGGTGCACTTGTCATTTCCGGGTAAGATGGCCGCAGTGCGAGTGCTGGGAACCTGGAGCCGGAATGCTGGGCGGCTGGTAAGCGGTTTGGTTTGAGTTGAGTTCAGGAAGGGATAATGTGTCGGGAGTATTCCCGGGGAGGTGTGTTACTTTCTCCTCCGAGTACCACGCGGAAAGGGCACGCGTGACGGAGAGGTAAAAGGATGTATGCTAAATGAAGGGCAGATAAGGTGGTGAGCAGACCGGTCTGGAGACCCACTCCCAGCCTTACCTGGCCATGCTTCTTTCGCCACTCGGTCGCGTTCCAGCTTTGTCTACACCCAGGCTCATCTAGCCTTTCGCCCGTTAGCCTTTTATTGAGCACTGTCTAGGTGCTGGGCATTGTGATAGGTGCTGGGGATATGCAGATATATATCATTAAGCATTTATTGGACACCCACTCTACCAAACACTGACAACACGACCCCTGCCTCAGAGAATTTATAGTCTAGAGGAAGAGACCCATGAAGCAAAGCATAACACCATGGGCCCTTGCCTCCGAGGAGCAGAGGCTTAAGCTTTATTTTGTGGACCTGTATTTCTCTGTTGTGTCTGCGCCACGTATCTTTCCAACCTTTTTATCACCAGAGCTACGACCCACCACCATCTTCCCTGAAGTTCCTCCCTTTCAACAACCCTTTAGCACCAAACACCTAACATCCTAGTAATCATAGTGTTTTATCCTATCTGCGTAGGGTTTTTCTTTCTGGGACTCCTCTTCCCTAAGATCTTACAGTGATCAAACCCCGATTTTACAAAATTTGTCAAGAGCCTGCTGTGTACCAGGTACTGTGCAGCCACTAGGGATGCAAATATGAATACGACTCCTGTGGTCCCAGATTAATTACAGCCTTGTGGTGGAAGACAGAGGAAAGAGAGAGACACAAACAAGCAATTAACAGCTTGAGAAGTGCTATGATGGGACATTATAGAGTTACAGGAACACATAGGAGGGGGGATGGGGGTCTGAAAGGAGTTCTCAGAGGATACCGTGTAACTTGAAATTTGTACCTTGCTAGGTATTGGCCTCTCTTTTGAGAGTTCTCCTTGTTTGGCTTCTGTAACACCAACTTCCCAATATTTTTCTTCTATATGTTTTCCACTTCATCCCAATCTCCTGTTTTCCTGCCCAAACTTTTAAATATGTATTGGTGTTTCTAAAGGCTCTGACTTTGGCCCTCAGCACTTTTGGCACTTCCTGGACTATTTCAGCCACTTATTTGAATTTAGTTGCCATGTATGTGCTGATGATTCCTAAAGTTCCCCAGTCTTCAAGCCAGCTCTACTCCAGACCCATATATATTCTACTGTCCTGAAAATCTCCAATTGCCTACATATTAAGTATTTTTCAGCTGCAAGTAATAAAAACCCAGCCAATAAATGGGAAATTAAGTATCTATGCATCCCAAAGTTAGATGGAAGCTGGTATTGGTTAAGTGGCTCATATTTATCAAGGTTGTCATTTCAGCAAGTTTGCCCTTTTTCATGGTTACAAGAGAGCTTCTACAACTTCGTACTCAGGGCAGGAAGGAGGAAGGGGTGGTACCATTCAGACTCATTGATCAGGACTATGTTACATGGCCACTGCTAACACCCGGAGTCTTGAAGGAGCTAGCATTTAGCCTCATCACAGTTCTGCCGTAATGCCTCAGTGGCACATCGGATTCTAGGTTCCAGAACTAAACTCCCAGACCTGTTTCTCTTTTGATTCTAGCCTGTAAATCTCCCAAATTTAGTTGTAATTCTCCGCCTTGCCCTCAACTGCTGCTATCCTGGTCCGTCCAGGATAAGGACTAATTGGACTTTCTGCCTCCAATCTGGTGGCTCTCCAACCCATTCTCCATAGTGTAGCCAGGATGATCTTAAAAAGTAAGACACAAATTTGAGAATGTCATTTCCTCACTTGAAACTGCCCTAAGCAGAATGTCCAAAATTTAAAAGACCGTGAGGCAATTTATGATCTGGACCTTTCCAAATCTCTCTGGCTTCATTTTTGCTGAAACTTACACATCCCAACCCCCACTCTGACACTTCCCTCACCCTTACCCCATACTAAACTACACTGGAACTATATTGAACTTAAGTTAATTGAGCACACTGCTCTCTCTCGACTCCAGACTCCAGATCTTTGCACATGTATTTCCTCTGCTTTAAAGACTCTTGCCTTCCTTCCCTATGGCCTCATCTGCTAACACACCTCATCACCTGGATTACTCCTACTCATCCCTTAGGTCTTTACTTTCTCCCTCCTTTGTGTTCCTTTAATACTCTATTTCTCCTATTATAACACTATGTCATAATCACCTATGTCCTTGTCTTTATCTTTGAAGGTGTGGACTGTACTTTCCATAAGAGAAGGAATTAACATCTATTTTGTTCTCTAATCTACCTATGCATTATGCATTTGACTCTTGATTAACCTATACTGAATTAACCCTGAATTTTTCTATTTTATCTGTCTTCCTGTAATGAAGCAACTTGAATTCAGGGACTATATTCTGTAGCCTACTTAGCTTTGAATTCCCAAGCCCAGCACAATCCCTGTTTTTGGGAGTGCTCAACAACTGCTCAATAAACAACTATTATTTATTTCCTTACTTGAATCTGCTAAACCTTTGTTTCATCTCCTATTTTTTTTATATTTTGTTTCTAGGAAAAATGTCTTTTTCAGCTTGAAAAACTATTTTTTCTCTTTCTCCCTCCTATTGCTTTTTTATCTTTCCATTCAGCAGCTTCACTAATGTTTTTTAGCCTTCTCTTAATCCATTTAGTTGCTACTTATCGCATAATGCCTGTTGCACTTACGTTGCTTTCTCTTTTTCCACTGTAAATCACTTCAGGAGCCTGTTCTTTCATGCCTCAAATACTATTCTACTTTCTTTTTCCTCTCTTACTTGGCTTTACCTGTTATAATCTAATCAATAAGCTGCAACTAGATTAATTTCTTAGTTCTTTTTCTTCAATAACCTATAGTGTATGAGTTCAAACTCCTTATCCTGACATTTACAGTCATCAGTAATTTGGTCCTTGAGCCACTTACGCTGCTCCCTTTTATAAATTTGGTCAAGCCACTCTGCCCCGGGAGACAAGTTCCTGCGGGAGTTCCTTTCTTTATGCTGTTTCCTCTGCCTTAAAGTGCATTTCTGCTCTTTATTTATTAATACTTATGATGCAAGGTCCACTTCAACTCTTCCTCCAAGAAGCCTTCCTAGGTCAAACCAACTTGAAAAATCAAAACAAAACACAAAAGACTCTATTCTTAAACTTTTCTAACACCTGCTGCCAATACTTATTACAAAAAACAAGAGCATACATGCCCATGCAAGTGTGTGTGTGTGTGTGTGTGTGTGTGTGTGTGTGTTGTTTCAGCTAAGTTATAAGTTCAAAGCAGAGATTATTTCTGTGTGTGTTACAGTGTGTGATAGAAAGAGCCTCGGCTTTGGAGTCAAATTTACTTGGTTTCAGAGCTGAATTTTGCCATTTGTTTGCTATAGGACCTTGGACAAATCACTTTACCTCTCTGATCATTCGTTTCTCACGTGTTAAAGAGGGCTAATGTGCCTATTCCAGAAGATAACTATGAGATAAAAGGAAGGTGATGCATTTAAAGACCTGTAAAGTACCCAGCACATAGCAGGCATTCAGTAAACGTTTGGTAGTTTGTCCCTCCTTTGCCTGATTAGTAGTTCTTCAATAAAACTTGTGTTGTTGAAGGTAGGACCTTCTAATAGTCTAATTTTCTTTCAAAGGTTATTTTTAAAAGAACTATTTTTTTAAAATCAAGGTGAACCTGTATAATTCAAAACATCCATTTACTCGCCCAAAATTAAATTTATTTAATTTTGATTTTGTTGTTGACCAAGAGCCACGGTTATGGGAGTTGAAGTAGAAAGTATGGACATAGAAAATGGGGGTTTGGAAAAGAGCATTCTTTCACTATCTGCTATGTTTTAAGCTATCAATTTCAGTTAGGTTTGAATGTTAATTCAATGTTAATTTTAATAAGAATAAAATATAGATATTGTAAAGATTAGTTGCTTTTGGATTAGCTCTTAAAGTAAAACTAAGATGCATGATTTAAGATTATTTGTGTTTTAGGAAGGGGATCTTTAGTTTTTCTTTCCCTTCAGAAATGAGTAGCATCTTGGAAATTAAGGTGAAATATCACATAATAATTTAAATATATTATTCCTATTAGTAAACCAAATATTTGTTTTTATATTATTTGCTGTCAGAAAAAGAACAAAATTCTTATTTATAAATACATATTATAATATGGCTACAATACATAATGTATATGTATTACAAATTTAAAAATTTTAAGGGCTAATCACTAAAATATAAAGTACATGATAATAAAGTAATTTTTTTTTTTTTTAATTTTTTTTTCAACGTTTATTTATTTTTGGGACAGAGAGAGACAGAGCATGAACGGGGGAGGGGCAGAGAGAGAGGGAGACACAGAATCGGAAACAGGCTCCAGGCTCTGAGCCATCAGCCCAGAGCCTGACGCGGGGCTCGAACTCACGGGCCGCGAGATCGTGACCTGGCTGAAGTCGGACGCTTAACCGACTGCGCCACCCAGGCGCCCCAATAAAGTAATTTTTTTAAGTAAAAGTAACTCTCTCCTACATTAATAAAAAAATTTAAAATACATGACAATATTCTCAGATACATTAAGGAGGTTAAAAATTTCTATAAATTACATTTAAAAGTGTGATATAGTTAACCAGGTATTAATAACATTGAAATATTAACTTTCAAAATAAAATAGTCTACATTTCAAACACCTAGGTTTTAAGATATCAAGTCAAATAGATTCAGGCACACTTATTTCTATTATATATTGTCATGTATTATTCTAGGATATTCTATAAAATAGTTGCATCTAAAGAGTCATCTATAAATTCCAGTGAGAAAACCTTTCCATACATCACTACATATGTTTTTCAGTGTCTTTAGGTACTAAAAGTCAGTTTTGAATTCTTTAAGTTTTATTTTAGGAAGTCTTTACTGACTCAACTGTACTTACAATGTGTTTGTACAGAATATGTTAAAATTTCTTTACTTTTATAAGAAATTTTAGGCAAGGATCATAAGCACATAAATAAATCTGACTCCAGGGATATAATTTTACTAAATAAAAGAACAACAAAATGTTCTTTGGGTTCTGGGGTTTAAATTCCTTTGATTTCCCGAACAGACATACAGTACTTAAAAAATAACCTATCTTAATAAACTTGACTGTCCCTGACACCAGGTTTTGGCCAGTTCAGATTTTGGCCTAGATACTTTCATATTGTTTGTATTTTGATAATGACTGTTCTACCTTTAGAATAAACTTGAAACTGAATATATACTTACAGAGAAAAGCCATCGAGAACATTCATAAAAGCTTTTACTTTTTTGTTTTCTCATCTTTAGATTTGTGTTCGCTACTTTCAAACCTGTAGTAATGTTCATGTTTTGAAGCCAAAATATGTGTGTTTCTTTGGTTATCCTTCATTCAAGTATAGTCATCCACATCAGTTGCTGAAAACAACTGCTGGTAAGTATGATCTCAAAATAGCCCATATGAAATAAGGTTTTGTATCTTACCCAGAACTTTTTAAAAAGTAATTGAAGACTTATCAAAGTAAAAAAAAAGTTAACCTTTTCTGTCTAGCCTGAGCCTCCTTGCTTTCCCCAAATCTGTCCTTTTCTTTTTTTTTTTTTTTTTTTGTGCCCCCTCACCCCTTTCACATCTTTCCCTTAATGCTTGTGTCTTCAAATGTGGGGAATGGATTGTCTTGGGCCACCTGTTCTTTGTCATCTGACTCAGCTAAGTGCAATAGCCAGGTAAATTGTTGACTTAACAGATTGTATCCTTGTATTGTCACTATATTGTTGGTTGGATGGAACACTTACCTCAGTCTGTTGTGTTAAGATTGTGTGATAAAACCAGCCCAAGGTGCTTCTGAGTAGAAAGATCCCTGACTTTTACCATTTAATTACCTTTGTCCCCTTTTTCTACCCTCTGTAAAGAGTTTGAGGCTTTAGGTATTAGATTTGGCAAGTACATTAAAACTTTTTTTTCCTGATGTTCTGTTTAGAACTTTGATAACCCTAGACTTTTGTTGTATCATTAAGCTTTTGACAGATACTTGGTGCCTTAGTCTGTGCTAGCAATGAAAACTGGGGAAATCCAGGAAGATCCAGCCCCTGAGATCAGTCAGTCTTTCCATGCCTTTTACAGATCATCTCTCACAACATCCAAAGATATATAAACCCTATCTTCACCACTTTTTAAAAATATTTATTTATGGGGCGCCTGGGTGGCGCAGTCGGTTAAGCGTCCGACTTCAGCCAGGTCACGATGTCGCGGTCCGTGAGTTCGAGCCCCGCGTCGGGCTCTGGGTTGATGGCTCAGAGCCTGGAGCCTGTTTCCAATTCTGTGTCTCCCTCTCTCTCTGCCCCTCCCCCGTTCATGCTCTGTCTTTCTCTGTCCCAAAAGTAAATAAACGTTGAAAAAAAATTTTTTTTTAAATATATATATATTTATTTGTTTATTTTATTTTTATTTTTATTATTTTGAGAGAGAGCATGTGCATGCACACACATGTGTCTGGGAGAGGCGTAGGCAGGGGGAAGGGGGAGAGAGAGAGAGAGAAAGAGACAGAGACAGAGACAGAGACAGAGAGAGAATCTTAAGCAGGCTTCACACCCAGTATGGAGCCCAACAAGGGGCTTGATCTCACAACCCTGAGGTCATGACCTAAGCCGAAATCAAGAGTCAGACGCTCAACCAACTGAGCCATCCAGGCTCAGATTTTTAAAAGTTGATCTTTTGTCTTCTCAGAGAAGATAGAAGCCATTCAAGTGGAAACTCCTACTAGCTGTGTAACTTTAGGCAAGTTACTTAATTTCTTTCTATTTCATCATTTGTAATATGGGATTAATCATAGTATCTAAGTCATTGTATTGTTGTGAGAATAAATCCATTTAACACAGATATTTATTGATCACCTACTATCTGCCAAGGCACTGTTTTGGTGCTCTGGATATATATTCTTTTCCTATATCCCCTCACTAAATGAATATTCAAGCTAGAAACCTGAAGTCTTCCTGATTCCTGTTTCATATCAAATTGGTTACCTAAATCTATTAATTTTACATCTTACATGATTTTTAAATTTGTCTTCTCTTTTTTAGACAGCTTTGAAAATATATAAATATATTAAGTTCCATACTTCAGTTTCTTACCTGTAGTAGCCTCCTAACTGCTTTGTCTGTCACTCCTTCCCCAACCCCATCCACCACATTCCTGCCAGAGAGATTTGTTTCCAAAATTATAGATCTCAGGTTACAGATCTGAAATTGCAGATGGTATGCCCTATTGATTTATTATGCCTGAATAATAACCCTGTCTACAACTTCGTGGCTTAAAGCAACAGTGAGTTATGATTTCTCAGTATTCTCAGGGTTACCTGGGTGCTTCCTCTGCTGGTTTCACTGAACTCACTAATATGGCTGTCTTCAGCTGGAGAATCATCTGGGCTGGAAGGTCTAAGATGGTCTCACATACATGTCTGACAGTGGTGCTGGTTTTCAGGTGGGGCCTGTCATTTCTTCTCCATATAGCCTTTCATCCTCCAGTAGACTAGAAGGCTTCCTTACTCAGGGATCTCAAGGCAATATTCCAAGAGGGAGAAGGTAGAAGATGCTGCGAGGTCCTTTGAGGTCTAGGCTCCAGAATTTGTACAACTTCATTTCTGCTATATTCTATTGTCCAAGCAAGTAACAGGCCAGCATAGATTTAAGTTGTGGTGAATCAGACTTTATGTCTTATGGGAGCAGCTGCAAAAAATTTATGACCATATTTTACTTACAACTGGCTCCTGATTACCTTTAGGATAAATTCCAGACACCTCACCTTGGCATGGCAAAGAAAGTCTTTTTTTTTTTCTTTAAGTTTATTTATTTATTTTGAGAGAGACAGTGCATGTGTGAGCAGGGGAGGGGCAGAAGAGAAAGAGAAATCTCACAAACCGTGAGATCATGACCTGAGCTGAAATAACGAGTCAGATGCTTAACTAAATGAGCCATCCAGGCACCACGAAGAAAGTCTTTTAAATCTGGACTGACTTCTTGCCACATATACTATCTTCAGCCATATGGAGCTGTGTGTTATTCCCTAACCATACTGTGCACTATATTTCCATGTTCTTCTTGCTCATGTTGTTCCTTGCATAATATTGTTTTGTATAGAAGTACCATAGTATATTTACTTGTCATTTTTTGGTGACTTAGATTGATATTCCAAGTCTTCATTTTAACTCTATGAAAGCTATTATTGAGCATAAATCTTTTTGTACCTATCTTAATTGTTTCCTCATGGGGGAAAAAGTCTTAAAAGCAGAATTGCTTATTGAGTCAAAGAGAAGGACTTTCCTTTTTTTGATGTTTATTTATTTTTGAGAGATGGGGGGTAGGTGGGGGAGGAGGGGCAGAGAGGGAGGGAGACACAGAATCTGAAGCAGGCTCCAAGCTCTGAGCTGTCAGCAGAGAGACTAATGCAGGGCTTGAACTTGTGAACCGTGAGATCATGACCTGAGTCCAAGTTGGACACTTAACCAACTGAGCCATCCAGGCGCCCCCTCTTTTTTTTTTTTTCTTTAAGCTTTTGATACTTAACACCAAACTATTTTTCAGAGAGGTTCCAGTTTATACTATGAGCAGCAGGCTGTGAGAGGACCCAACTTACTAGATAGAGAGGAAACAAGAGGTACCTAATACCTCTATATCAGAAATGTATTTGTATTTCTTAACCATTAACTGACTCCTCATATTTATTGAAGAAAGTTTTACTACCTTAATCAGCTTGTTGTGTGTTTTATAAGCAATTTTAATTAACAGCAGTCTGAAGATAGAGGAGCACTTTTTAAAAAAGATTTTTTAATGTTTACTTATATTTGAGAGAGAGACAGAGTGCGAGTGGGGAGGGGCAAAGAGCGACAGAGACAGAATCTGAAGCAGGCTCCAGGCTCTGAGCTGTCAGCACAGAGCTTGACACAGGGCTCCAACTCATGACCTATGAGATCATGACCTGAGCCAGAGCCAGAGCCAGAGGCTTAACTGACTGAGCCCCCCAGGTGCCCCCTAGAGGAGCACTCTGGAATCCATTCAGAGTCACGTGTTACCGTGGAAAAGAGAGGAACATAGGTTGTTGACCAGAAATACTTTCTCTTGGGAATAATTACCATAAAGTATCATTTGTATCTAATTGTTACACAAGTGGGGGGTAGAAATTCAAAAAGGGGTGAAAAATGGAAAGAGGACTGAAATTTAATGATAAGTTGGCAGAACATGGTGGACAGAGAAATTTTTCATCAGGTTTTCTAGATGTGTATGCCTGATCGTTAGCCACTAAAAATGAGAATAGTTATATGAAGTCAGAAGAGATCTAAGAGTGGGACACTAGTGATTATTACAGTTTAATAACAGAAAACAAGGCTATCCAGCTAGTTGGGCCTTCTATACCCTTGTAAAGGAACATTATTTTGGAAGTTGGAAAATGTAAGTGCTGTGACAATATCAGTAGGTCTGTGATACTGAATAATTTATTTAAATCTTTGATGGTTATGAATGACAATTACGCTTTTAAAAATTATGAAACACTTTTTTATCTGTGAAATGCAATGGTTTCTGCTTCTGCTTGAGAATATTTTCTAATTTTAGCTATAAAAGCATCTATTAGAAGTATATTACATATTTAATGAGATCATTTTTCATTTTTCTTTGAAGCACTGCAGGGACAAGTTGTTCAATTCAAACTCTCAGACATTGGAGAAGGGATTAGAGAAGTAACTATTAAAGAATGGTAAGTTATTCTGAAAAAAATTTTCAGTCAATGTAAAAATAATGTGTGCCAAAATAAGTGGGAGTTGTTTAACTTGAGAAACTTCTTTCTTAACGATTTTTTTTTTCTTTTTTAAAGCAGTAAGGTAGTTTGTATTGCTAATATGTTGTCAACAGAATTCATCATACATCAGGATATTTTATTTGATGTAATTTATTAAGAATTATTTTTTCTTTTTTTTCTTTATTTTTTCTTTCTTTCTTTTTTTTTAAGTTTATTTATTTTTGACAGAGACAGAGTGTGAGCATGAGCTGGGGAGGGGCAGAGAGAGAGGGAGACACAGAATCCGAAGCAGGCTCCAGGCTCCAAGCTATCAGCACAGAGCCTGATGTGGGGCTCGAACTCACGAACTGTGAGATCATGACCTGGGCCAAAGTTGGACGCTTAACTGACTGAGCCACCCAGATGCCCCTGTTTTTTCTTCTTTTAAAAAACTTTTTCACTGCCCACTCATCACTTCAGCTAAAAAAGAGAATTTAAAAAAAAAAAAAAATTTTTTTAATGTTTATTTATTTTGAGAGAGAGAGACAGAGTGTGAGCAGGGGAGGGACAGAGAGAGAGGGAGACACAGAATCCAGAGCAAGCTCCAGGCTCTGAGATGTCATCACAGAGCCTGATGTGGGGTTTGAACCCAGGGACAGTGAGATCATAACCTGAGCCAAAGTCAGACGCTTAACTGAGCAACCCAGGCGCCCCATCAGCTAAAAAAGAGAAATTAACCTATAACAGATATTAACTTGATTATGACCAGGTGTTTTGAATGGCGTTTGTGTATGAACTTATTATTAATTTGCAGACTATTTTAAAATCATAATATAAGCTAAGCTCTCCTTCCTGTACTGGAAATGACCTCAGTAAGAATGCAAAGTACATTTGATTCACCATTCTCTGACAGTTTGCCTATATTTTTAGAATAGATTCAAATTTAATACCAAAAAGTATTAATCAAAAAGTAGTTTTGGGGGGCACCTGGGTGGCTTAATCCGTTAAGCATTCACCTTCAGATCAGGTCATGATCTCGCAGTTTGTGAGTTCAAGCCCCACATTGGGCTCTGTGCTGACAGCTTGGAGCCTGGAGCCTGCTTTAGATACTGTGTCTCCCTCTCTCTCTGCCCCTCTGCACTCACACTCTTTCTCAAAAAATAAACATTAAAAAAAGTTGTTTTTAAATAATTTTTGAAAAGGCTAAAGATTTTTCAGAAAAAGCCTTGAAACAGAAGTAAAAATCCTCTACTGCCTTAGTCCTCCTTCTGCCTCTTTACCTTCTTTCACTTTTTAGAAAAAAAGAAACACTTCTTGGTAGGGAACGGATTTTTAAAGGTATCTAGAAGTAGCAGTTAAGATGAATAGATAGTCTCTCACCATAGTCTTATACTCTTGAAGATCCCCTTAAGAATCTGATTCAGCCACCTGAACATTCTTTCTCTGTAGCTCTCCCTATTATTGCTTTGTAAATTACAAAAGGAGAAGAGCATAATTGTGCCTTACAGTTATGTCTCTAGTGGCACTGTGAGATTTAGGAAATGCCAATGGACCTCGAATCAGAAGAGCCCAACTCTGAAACTTATTAGCCATCTTGCCTGGGACTTACTTTGTCTTTGCTGAGCCATTGATTCTTAATGTGTAAAATGGGAGTAATGGTACTTACTCTGCCATCTGGCAAGGGTTCTTGAAAGAATCAAATAATGCAATGTATAGAAAGTACCTTTAAAATCTGCGAAGTGTTATGTACATTTAAGTTACTGATATGTTCTAAGACCAAGACTAGTCTTTGTAGATTGTAGATATTTTTTCACATTTCTTAATTTCTACCTCTTATTAAATCTCTAGAGTTATTTACTTGAAATAAGGTTTTAGGGTTTTGGAAACGGAGATAATTTCACTCCTCATGAAAATTAATAGTTCATTAAATTAAAAACACATATTTGACTAAAGTTTTTCAGACATTCCTTTTTTTTTTAAGTTTATTCCTTTATTTTGAGAGAGAGAGCACGTGCACAAGTGGGGAAGGGGCAGAGAGAGAGATGGGGAGAGAGAGAATCCTAGGCTGGCTTTGCACTGTGAGCTCAGAGCCCAATGTAGGGCTCTAACTCATGAACCATGAGATCATGACCTGGGCCGAAGTTGGATGCTTAACCAACTGAGCCACCCAGGCACCTCTACAAGTTCTTTAAGAAATATTAACAGCTGCCTTGAATTCTGTGTGCTTTTTCTCTAGCTTAATATCTATAAACCTTGGGGCACCTGGGTGGCTCAGTCAGTTAAGCATCCAACTTCGGCTCAGGTCATGATCTCATGGTTCATGGCTCTATGCCCCGTGTCAGGCTCTATGCTAACACCTCAGAGCCTGGAGCCTGCTCCAGATTCTGTGTCTCCCTCTCTCTCTGCTGCTCCCCTGCTTGCACTCTGTCTCTCTCTTCCTCAAAATAAACATTAAAAAAAAATTTTTTTTTAATCTATAAATCTCAACTCAAGGGAAAAAATCTATATTTTAATGCAGTTTGTAAAATGCTAAAAAGCAGAATTCTGTGCCACACACAGAGAATAGAAATTTGAATATATAGGAAGCATGATTTAATAGAAGGATGTGTTTATATAAGTGGCACTAAAACCTTATGTTTTCTTAGAACTTGTAGGAGCAAATATATGGATAAAGAAGAAAAACACTTCAATTTCATAAAGTTTCTGACAAACTTCCACAACAAAAGTTTGGATTATATATGTGCTATCATCCTAAAGTCAATTTAGTCTGATATTAATACAACTAATTTAGTCTGATATTAATACAGCCATTCCCAGCTCTCTTTTGGTTAATGTTTCCATGAATTTTTTTAGCGTGTGTGTTTGTGTGGTATGTGTGTTTTGTGTATGTTGTGAATGTGTGGTGTTATTGTGTGATGTGTGTGTGTTAAATGTGTGATCTTTATGTGACAATAATGTGGTATATGTCTTGAGTTGGTATGTGGTTTATGCATTTTGTGAGTGTTGTGTGTGTGGAGTGTGTTAGTATGTGTAATGTGTATGGTGTGTGTGTTGGGTATGTATGAAGTGTTTTTTTGTGTGTGGTGGTGTATGCAGGGTGTGAGTGTTGTAAGTGCAGTATTTGTGTTTGTGTCTACTCTACGTGTGGTATATGTGTGGTGTGTGTGTTGGGTATGTTTTATGTGTGACTGTGTGGTGTGTATGCCTGGTGTGTAGGTAATATATTTATGTGTGAAATGTGTGTCTATGGTATTACATGTGTGGTGTGTGTGTTGTATGAGTGTTGTGTGTTTCTTGTGTGTTGGTTATATGTATGCTGTACGTTAGTGAGATACATGTGTTTGTGTCTTTTGTGTGTGTTGTGTGGTTGTTTGTGCAGTATGAGTGGTATATGGGTAGGGCATGTGTAATGTGAGTTTGGTGTCTGGTGGTGTGTGTGTAATATATGTGTGGTAAGTGTATATGGTGTAAGTATGGTGATATGTGTTGGGTATATGCTGTTTCTTTTTTCTTTTTTTTTAAATTTTTATTCTAATTCCAGTTAACATGCAGTGTCATGTTAGTTTTAGTTTCAGGTGTGCAAAATAGTGATTCAAAATTACATCTCTCACCTGGTGCTCATCAGGACGAATGCACTCCTTAATCCCTGTCACCTGTTTAACTGATCCCTCCACCCACCCCCATCTCTGGTAACTATCGTATTGTTCTCTGTAATTAAGCATCTCTTGGCTTGTGCCTCTGTCTCCCCCCGCCCTTTGCTTATTTGTTTTGTTTCTTAAATTCCACATATGAGCGAAATCATATGGAATTTGTCTTTCTCTGACTGAGTTATTTCACTTAGCATTATACTTTCTAGCTACATCCATGTTGTTGTAAAAGGCAAGATTTCATTCTTTTTTATGGCTGAATAATATTCCATTATATGTATATACCACAGCATCTTTATTCAATAATCGATGGACACTTGGGCTGCTTCCATATCTTGACTGTTATAAATAGTGCTGCTATAAACATAGGGGTATATGTATCCCTTTGAATTAGTGTTTTTGTATCCTTTGGGTAAATACCCAATAGTGTGATTGCTGGATAGTAGGGATTCCTATTTTTAACTTTTTGAGGAGACTCCATACTGTTTTCCTCATTGGCTGCACCAGTTTGCATTCCCACCAACAGTGCACAAAGGTTCTTTTTTCTCCAATCCTCACCAGCACCTGTTTTTTCTTGTGTTGTTGATTTTAGCCATCCTGATAGGTGTGAGGTGATATTGCATTGTAGCTTTGATTTGTGTATCCCTGATGGTAGGTGTTGACGAGCATCTTATCATGTGTCTGTTGGTCATCTGGATGTCTTTGAGAAATGTCTGTTCATGTCTTCTGCCCATTTTTTAATTGAATTATTTGTTTTTTAGGTTTTGAGTTTTATAAGTTCTTTATACATTTTGGATACTAACCCTTTATTGCATATGTCATTTACAAATATCCTCTCCCATTCAGTATGTTGTCTTTTAGTTTTGTTGGTTTTTTCCTTCACTATGCAGAAAGCTTTTTATTTGGATGTAGTACCGATAGTTTACTTTTGTTTCCCTTGCCTCAGGAGACATATCTAGAAAGAAGTTGCTATGGCCTATGTTAAAGAAATAACTGCCTGTGGGGGCGCCTGGGTGGCGTAGTCGGTTAAGCGTCCGACTTCAGCCAGGTCACGATCTCGCGGTCCGGGAGTTCGAGCCCCGCGTCGAGCTCTGGGCTGATGGCTCAGAGCCTGGAGCCTGTTTCCGATTCTGTGTCTCCCTCTCTCTCTGCCCCTCCCCCGTTCATGCTCTGTCTCTCTCTGTCCCCAAAATAAATAAACGTTGAAAAAAAAAAATTTTTTAGAAATAACTGCCTGTGTTCTCTTCTAGGATTTTTATGGTTTCAGGCCTCACATTTTGGTCTTTAATCCATTTTGAGTTTGTTTTTCTGTATAGTGTAAGAAAGTGGTCCAGTTTCCTTCTTTTGCATATACCTGTCCAGTGTTCCTAATACCATTTGTTGAAGCAACTGTCTTTTTCCCATTGGATATTCTTTCCTGCTTTGTGAAAGATTAATTGACCACATAATTGTGAATTAATTTCTGGATTATCTGATCTGTTCTATTGATCTATGTGTCTATTTTTGTGCCGGTTGCCATATTGTTTTGGTTACTGCAGCTTTGTAATATAACTTGAAGTCTGGAATTTTGATCCCTACAGCTTTGCTTTTCTTTTTCAAGATTGTTTTGGCTATTGAGGGTCTTTTGTGGTTCCGTACAAATTTTAGGATTATTTGTTCTACTCCTGTGAAAAATGATGTTGGTATTTTGATAGGGATTGCATTAAATATATAGATTGCTTTGAGTTGTGTAGACATTTTAATAATATTCTTCTAATCCATGAGCAGGGAATGTCTTCCCATTTCTTTGTACCATCTTCAGTTTCTTTCATCGGTGTTTTATAGTTTTCAGAGTACAGGTCTTTCACCTCTTTGGTTAGGTTTATTCCTAAATATCTTATTATTTTTGGTGCAATTGTAAATGAGATTGTTTTCCTAATTTCTCTTTTTGCTGCTTCATTAGTGATGTAGAGCAATGGAACAGATTTCTGTACATTGATTTTGTATCCTATAACTTTACTGAATTTGTTCTTTAATTCTGGCAGTTTTTTGGTAGAGTCTTGGATTTTCTATATATACTATCATGTTATCTGCAAATAGTGTAAGTTTTACTTCTTCCTTACCAACTGGGAGACTCTTTATTTCTCTCTCTCTCTCTCTCTTTTTTTTTTTTTTTTTTTTTGTCTGATTGCTCTGGCTAGGACTTCCAGTACTATGTTAAATAAAAGTGGTGACAGTGAACATCCTTATCTTATTCCTGTCTTTAGGGAAAAGCTCTCAGTGTTTCCTCATTAAGGATTATGTTAGCTGTGGGTTTTTCCATATATGGCCTTTATTATGTTGAGGTATGTTCCCTCTAGATCTGCTTTGTTGAGGGTTTTTACCATGAATGGATATTGTACTTTGTCCGATGCTTTTTCTTTTTTTTTTTTTTTTTAATTTTTTTTTTCAACGTTCATTTATTTTTGGGACAGAGAGAGACAGAGCATGAACGGGGGAGGGGCAGAGAGAGAGGGAGACACAGAATCGGAAACAGGCTCCAGGCTCTGAGCCATCAGCCCAGAGCCTGACGCGGGGCTCGAACTCACGGACCGCGAGATCGTGACCTGGCTGAAGTCGGACGCTTAACCAACTGCGCCACCCAGGCGCCCCTGTCTGATGCTTTTTCTATGTCTATTGAAATGATCATATGGTTCTTATCTTTTCTCTTATTGATGTGATGTATCATGTTGATTGATTTGTAAATATTGAGCCACCGTGGCAACCCAAGAATAAATCCCTCTGGATTGTGTGAGTGATTTTTTTAAAAAAGTATTGTTAGATTTGGTTTGCTAGTATTTTGTTGAGCATTTTTGCATATATGTTCATCAGGGATATTGGCCTGTACTTCTCTTTTTTAGTGGAGTCTTTATCTGGTTTTGGTATCAAGGTAATGCTGGCCTCATAGAAGGAGTTTAGAAGTTTTCCTTCCTTTTCTATTTTTTGGAATAGTTTGAGAAGACTAGGTATTGACTTTTCTTTAAGTGTTTGGCAGAATTTGCCTGTGAAGCCATGTGGTCCTGGACTTTTGTTTTTTCACTACTGATCCAATTTCTTTGCTGGTTGTCGAAGTTTTCTATTTCTTCCTATTTCAGTTTTGGTAGTTTATATGTTTCTAGGAATTTATCCATTTCTTCCAGGTTGCCCCAATTTGTTGGCAGATGTTTTTTTTATAATGTTCTCTTATAATTGTTTGTATTTTTGTGGTGTTGGTTGTTATCTCTCCTGTCTCATTTATTTGAGTCCTTTCTCTTTTTTTTTCTTGAAAAGTCTGACTGGAGGTTTATCAATTTTATTGGTTTTTCTAAAGAATCAGGTCCTGGTTTCATTGATCTGTTCTAGTGGATTTTTTTTTTTTTTTCAGTTTCTATACCATTTTTTTTTTCTCTAATATATATCATTTCCTTCCCTCTGCTGGTTTTAGGTTTTGTTTGTTCTTTTTCTAGCTCCTATCAGTCTAAGATTAGATCATTTATTTGAGATTTTTCTTGCTTCTTGATGTAGATCTGTATTGCTATAAACTTCCCTCTTGGAACTGCTTTTGCTGCATCCCAAAGGCTTGGACCTTGTGTTTTCCTTTTCATTTATTTCCATGTACTTTGTAAATTTCTTCCTTTATTTCCTGTTTGACCCATTCATGTTATTTAATCTCCATGTATTTGTGGTCATTCCATACTTTTTCTTGTGGTTGACTTCTAGTTTCATAGCATTGTGATCAGAAATGATGCATAGTATGACTTCAATCTTGAATTTGTCAAGGCTTGTTTTGTGGACTAATATGTTATCTATTCTGGAGAATGTTCTCTGTGCACTTGAAAAGAATGTGTATTCTGCTGTTTTAGGATGGAATGTTCTGAATATATCTGTTAAATACGGCAGTCCAAAGCATCAATGAAAGCCATTGTTTCCCTACTGATTTTCTGTATAGATGATCTGTCCATTGATATAAGCGGGATGTTAAAGTCCCCTACTATTATTTTATTATTATTGATTAGTTTATGTTTGTTATTAACTGTTTTATGTATTTCGGTGCTTTCATGTTGGGTGCATAAATATTTACAGTTGTTCTATCTTCTTGTTAAATTGTTCCCTTTCTTATTATGTGATTTCCTTCTTTGTCTCTTGTTACAGCCTTTGTTTTAAAGTCTATTTTGTCTGATATAAGTATTGCTACTCCAGCCTTCTCTTGACATGCATTTGCATGATAGATGTTTCCGCATCCCCACTTTCAACCTGCAGGTGTCTTTAGGTCTAAAATGAATCTCTTGTAGGCAGGAGGATATAGATGAGTCTTGTTTTTTTATCCATTCTTTCACCCTGTGTCTTTTGATTAGCATATTTAGCCCACTTAACATTCAAAGTAATTATTGATAGATGTGTTTTTCATCATTTTATTATGTTTTGTGGTTGTTTCTGAAAAATTTCCCTGAACCTTTCTTGTCTTTCTTTCATTGTTTGCTGGTTTTCTTTAGTGATATATTTGGATTTCTTTCTCTTTATCGTTTGCATATTTATTAGTGGTTTTTGATTTGTTATTACCGTTAGGTTTGTATATAACATTTTCTGTGTATAGCAGTCTATATTAAATTAATGGTCATTCGAACACATCCTTCTCTCCTCTGCATGTTTTAAATATATGGTGTCATATTTTACAGCCTTTTATTTTGTGAATTCCTTGACTGATTTTTTTTAATAGAAATATTCATTTTTACTGCTTTTGTGTTTCCTGCCTTTATACTGTCACTCTCAGTCTCTCCTTTCCATTCAAAGAGACCCTTTAATTTTTCTTGCAGGGCTGCTTTAGTGGTCATGAACTTGTTTAGTTTTTGTTTGTTTGAAAAACTCCTTATCTCTCCTTCTATTCTGAATGATAGGCTTGTTGGATAGAGTGTTCTTGGCTGCAGATTTTTCCCATTCTGTACTTTGAATATACCATGCCACTCTTCCGGCTTGGAACTTTCTGCTGGAAAATCCCTTAATAACCTTATGTATTTTCCCTTATATGTTACTATCTTTTGTCTTGCTGCTTTTAAATTTTCTTTATCACTAAAATTATATTGTTGCCAGTTTGATTACAATATGTCTTGGTATGGATCTGCTTTCGTCTATTTTGATGGCGGTTCTCTGTGCCTTCTGGATCTGGATATCTGTTTCCATCCCCAGATTAGAGAATTTTTCAGATATTATTTCTCCAAATAAATTTTTTGCCCCCTTTTCTCTCTTCTTCTGGCACTCCTATAATATGAATGTTATTATGTTTGATGGAGTCATTGATTTCCCTAAGTCTGTTGTCATTTTGTATAATTCTTTTTTCACTCTTTGTTCAGCTTGATTACTTTCCATTACTGTGTCTTCTAGATCATTAATTCATTTTTCCGCTTCTTCCAGCCTGCTGTACATTGCACTAAATGTATATCTAATCTTGCTCTTTATCTCTGACTGGTTCTTTTTATTTCTTTTCTCAAATCCAATGAATATTTTTATGATTATTGCTTGAAACACTCCATCAGGCATGTTACTTGTATCTCTTTTGCTTAGATCTCTAGCCATGGCTTTTTTCCGGCTCTTTCCTTTGGGTCAGATTTCTCTGTCTTCACATGTTGTTTAAGTCTCTGTGCCTGTTTCTTTGTGTTAGGAAAGTCAGCTACATCTCCTGTTCTTGAGGGTAATGGCCTTATGAAGAAGAGGTCCTGTAGTGACCTGCCATGTAGTGTCCCCTCTTCCACAGGGCCTAGTGCTTCTGGGGTTTCTTCAATGTGTATGGAATGTTCTCTGCTGTTCTTTTCTGGCCACTTTATCCTTCAGGCTAATTGTCTGCCGAGACTGTTTGACTGTTGTGGGCAGACTTTGGTCCCTGGCCTGACTGTGGTATGTTTTAATTAGGTGTGCTCTGGTCTGCTTGTGAAATGACACCTGTTGCCACCACTGCTGGAACTGAGGCTTTGCAAAACTCCCAAATTGGGACACACAGTGGTGGTAGGGGTTTGGGCCAGTTTTCTGGGGGGTGGGTCCCACTGTGCTGGGACTGAGGCAAGCATGACAAAGAAGGGTGGTTCCATTGGAGCGTGGAGTAGGAGATGTGGGACTTGCTGTAAGTAAGCCAAGTTATGAGTGTCAGCACTGCTCTGCCTCCTGCAGGTGGTCTTGTGCTTTTGCTGGGTGGAGGTAGGGATGGCACCGTCAATTCCTTTGTTTCTGGAGGGTTCTATATGTGAATGCTGCCTCTCTGGGACATACTCTGAGATGACCAAATAACCTCCCCACCTTGTGACCCAGGTGCTCTTGAGATCACTGTTTCCATGCTGTATTTCTGCAGGCTGCTTGCTCTGCCTTCTCTCTAACAGCAGCCCCAATGCCTTCAGACTCTGTCTGAGCCAAGCCTGCTGACCTTTAAAGCTCTAGGCTTTACGCCCCTCTGGTTGCAGGAACTACCAAAATTCAGCCCATCTCGCTTTCCAAACCAATTGCTATGGGAATCAGTTTTATCCATGCACTCCCCTGTGTGCTAATCTTTCTCTCACCCTTCTCTGCCACTGTGGCTCCCTCCTTCCTGGAATGGCTGATCTATTTCTCTCCCAACCCATGACTCTACACATCCTACCTTCATCGATGTGGCCTCTTCTCTACCTGTAAGTTATGGAGTTTGTTCTGTCAGTCTTCAGATTGATTTCTGGGGTATTTAGGATGATTTAATAGTTATCTAATTGTATTTGTGGGACAAGGTGAGCCTAGGGTGTCCCTGCTCCACCACCATCTTCCCCTCCTGCATGATATTTTTTTGTGTGTCCTTTTACTTTCAACTTATTTGTGTCTCTTGTAGATGGCATATGGTGAAATCATCTTTTGAAATCCATTTTTCCAATTTATGCCTTTTATTGGCATGTTTAAGCCACTTACATATAATGTAATTATGGATAAGGTAAGATTCACATCTGCCATTTGCTGTTTGTTTTCTATATGTTTTATGTGCTTTTTCTTTATGTATTTCTCCATTACTGCCTTCATTTGTGATAAATCGATATTTTTACTGTACCATTTTAATTTCCTTGTTTCTTTTACTATATATAATTTTTAGTTACTTTCCTAGTGGTTGCCCTGTGGCTTAATAAAAAACAATGTAGGGGTGCCTGGGTGGTGCAGTTGGTTAAGTGTCTGACTTCGGCTCAGGTCATGATCTTACCATTTATGGGTTTGAGCCCCGCGTCGGGCTCTATGCTGACAGCTCAGAGCCTGGAGCCTGCTTCAGATTCTGTGTCTTCCTCTCTCTCTGCTCCTCCTCTGTCTCTGTCTCTCAAAAATGAATAAACATTAAAAAAAAATTTTTTTAAACAATGTAATTTGGGTTAATACTAACTTAGTTTAAATAGTGCATTAAAAACATTGCTCCAATATAGATTTTTCCTTCTCCCCTCCCTTTTGCTATTAGTGTCTTATGTATTATGTATTTAAACATTATAAGCCCATCAATAATTTTTTTTAATTTATATTTTAGTTAACATACAGTGCAATATTGACTTCAGGAGTAGAATTCAGTGATTCATCACTTATATACAACACCCAGTGCTCATTACAACAAGTGCCCTTCTTGGTACACATAACCCATCTAGCACATCTCCCACCCACCTCCCTCCATCAACCCTTAGTTTGTTCTCTATCAGTAAGAGTCTCCCTTTCTTTTCTCCCTCCACCCCCTGCCTTCCCAAATGTTCTTCTGTTCTGTTTCTTGAATTACAAATATGAGTGAAATCATAGGATATTTGTCTTTCTCTGATTGACTTATTTCTCTTAGCATAATACATTCTAGCTCCATCCATGACATTGCAAATGGCAAGATTTCACTTTTTTGATGACTGATATTCAGTTGTATATATTTGGGCTCTCTCCATAGTTTGGCTATTGCTGATAATGCTGCTATAAATATTAGGGTGCATGTACCCCTTCAAATCTGTATCTTTGTATCCTTTGGGTAAATACCTAATAGTGCAATTGCTGGATCATAGGATAGTTCTATTTTTAGTTTCTTGAGGAATATCCATAGTGTTCTCCAGAGTGGCGGTACCCGTTTGCATTCCCACTAACAGTGCAAGAGTCTTCCCCTTTCTCTGCATCTTCAACACCTGTTGTATCTTGTGTTGTTAATTTTAGCCATCTGACAGATGTGAGGTGGTATCTTATCGTGGTTTTGATTTCTATTTCCCTAATGATGAGTGATGTTGAAAATCTTTTCATGTGTCTGTTAGCCCTCTGGATGTCTTCTTTGGAAAAGTGTCTATTCATGTATTCTGCTGGTTTCTTAACTGGTTTGTTTTTTACGTGTTGAGTTTGATAAATTCTTTATGGATTTTAGTTACTAACCCTTTATCAAATATGTCATTTGCCAATATCTTCCCCGTTGTGTAGGCTGCCTTTTAGTTTTGTTGTTTGTTTCTTTCACTGTGCAACTTTTTATCTTGATGAAGTCCCAGTAGTTCACGGTTGCTTTTGTTTCTCTGGCCTTTGGTGACAAGTCTAGTAAGAACATGGAACAGCCGAGCTCAAAGAGGTTGCTATCTGTGTTCTCCTCTAGGAGTTTGATGGTTTTTTGTTTCATATTTAGGTCTTTCATCCATTTTGAATTTATTTTTATGTATGGTGTAAGAAAGTGGTCCAGTTTCATTCTTCTGCATGTTGCTGTCCAGTTTTCCCAATACCATTTGTTGAAGAGACTGTCTTTTTTCCATTGCATATTCTTTCCTCCTTTGTCGAAGATGAGTTGACCATATAGTTGTAGGTCCATTTTTGGGTTTTCTGTTCTGTTCCATTGATTTATGTGTCTGTTTTTGTGCCAGTACCATACTGTCTTAATGACTACAGCTTTGTAATATAGCTTGAAATCTGGAATTGTGATGCTTCCAAGTTTTGTTTTTCTTTTTCAGGATTGCTTTGGCTATCTGGGATCTTTTGTGGTTCCCTACACATTTGAGGATTGTTTGATCTAGCTCTGCAAAGAGTATGGTGGTATTTTGATAAGGATTAAATGTCTAGATTGCTTTGGGTAGTATAGACATGTTAACAGTGTTCTTCCAATCCATGAGCGTGGAATGCTTTTCCATTTCTTTGTGTCCTCTTCAGTATCTTTTATAAATCTTCTATAGTTTTCAGAGTACAGATCTTTTACCTCTTTAGTTAGGTTTATTTCTAGGTATCTTAATATTTTTGACGCAATTATAAATGGGATTGATTCCTTGATTTCTTTTCCTGTTGCTTTATTATTGGTGTATAGAAATGCAACAGATTTCTACACATTGATTTTATATCCTGCAACTTTGCTGAATTCATGTATTAGTTCTAGCAATTTTTTTGATCGACTCTTTGGGGTTTTCTACATAGAACACCAATGGTTTTTTTTTTATTTTTACTTTTTTTAAGTTTTAAAACTTTAATAAGTTTAATGTTGGAACTGTATGTTTCCATACCAATTGGCACAATTTACATCAAGTTTTACACTTATTCATTTTTCCAAAGACATCATATACACAAAGATACATATTCAGTAACTGGGAAGTCATAAAACTTCTAATCTAGACTTTCAGGTTTGTCCAATCATGATACTTCTTTTTTTTTTTTTTTTTTAAAGCAGTTGGTGTTTTTTTTGTTTTTTTTTTTTAATTTTTTTTTTAACGTTTTATTTATTTTTGAGACAGAGAGAGACAGAGCATGAACGGGGGAGAGGCAGAGAGAGGGGGAGACACAGAATGGAAGCAGGCTCCGGGCTCTGAGCCATCAGCCCAGAGCCCGACGCGGGGCTCGAACCCACGGACCGCGAGATCGTGACCTGAGCTGAAGTCGGACGCTCAACCGACTGAGCCACCCAGGCGCCCCAGCAATCATGATACTTCTAATAAGGATCATCAGCATACCAGTTTCACCTCTTCCAAAAAGATGTTGTCATTTTATCTAAGAGCTTACTCTGGGTTTTATTGCAGAACACGAATTCCCTCAAGTGCCTTTTTCTTGCAGTTGTCTTTTTCCATAATTTTTTCTTATAACCAGCCTTCCTCCTTAGCCACAGGCCAGAATGAAGTCTAAGAAACCTGTAGATGACACCTTTCACAGTCTTTCTCTTCCCTTTCTGTGAACTGAAGTATGTTACAGTTCTGACTGGTAGCTTGAGGACATTTGGAAGCAAGGGGGCCGCTCTATTGAGGATTGCTGCAGTATGTCCACATGTCAGGTTTCTGACAGACGTGGCAAGTCTGGGAGCAGAGGAAACAACTGGTGTCTGCAGAGAACTAAAATGCCGGGTGGACAGTGCAGAACTAAGACAGGCATTCTTGACACCGTTTTGACAGGCTGAAGACACCAAAATATTCAGGGGCTGTAAGACCCCTGATGCAGCTCTGAAGGCATGGGCAAAGGCAGAGGCCGCCATCTTGCCATCCCCGAACACCAATAGTTTTTAAAGTATTGCTTTATACACTTGTCTTGTAAATCAGATAGAATTAAAACGGGGCACAAACAAAATATCACAGCTTGCATATTTACCTATGTAATTACCTTTATTGATATTCTTTATTTCTTTATGTGAATTTGAGTTGCTATTGTCCTTTTATTTCAGCCTGAAGGACTGCTTTTAGCATTTCTTGTAGGGCAAGTGTGCTAGGAACAAATTCATTTATTTGGGAGTGTATTCATTTCTCCTTCATTTTTGAAAGATAGTTTCGTAGATATAAGATGCTTGACTGTCTTTTTTTTCTTTTAGCACTCCATGGTTCTGACTAGAAGCCATCTGTTAATCTTATAAGAGTTCCTGTACTTGATGAATGTGGTTTTCTCTTGCTGATTTTAAGATTCTCTCTTTGTCTTTCAGCAGTTTGATTATGACGTGTCTAGGTGTGGCTCTTTTAAATTTGTCCTATTTGGAGTTTGTTGAGATTCTTGCATGTGTACGTTAGTGTTTTCATCAAGTTTAGGAAGTTTTTAGTCATTATATCTTCAAAGATTCTATCTCTTTATTGATATTCTTTATTTGGTGAGAGACACCATTTTCTCCTGTGTCCTTCTAATTGTTTAGATATGGTTTCCTTTAGTTCTTTGAATATTTAATTGTTGATTTAATTTAACTTTTATTAAAGTTAATTAGTAACATTATTATTATTTAAAAAAAATTTTTTTTTCAACGTTTATTTATTTTTGGGACAGAGAGAGACAGAGCATGAACGGGGGAGGGGCAGAGAGAGTGGGAGACAGAATCGGAAACAGGCTCCAGGCTCTGAGCCATCAGCCCAGAGCCTGACGCGGGGCTCGAACTCACGGACCGTGAGATCGTGACCTGGCTGAAGTCGGACGCTTAACCGACTGCGCCACCCAGGTGCCCCAACATTATTATTATTTTTTAAAGTTTATCTATTTTGAGAGAGAGAGGGAGGGAGAGAATGTGCATGAATGGGGGAGGCTCCATGCTGTCAGTGCACAGCCCAATGCGGGGCTTGATCCTACAAACTGTGAGATCATGACCTGAGCCAAAATCAAGATTTGGACAGTTAACTGATTGAGCCACCCGGGTGCCCCATAATATTAATTATCGTTAATTAACATCTTGGCATCTTCAGGGATGGTTTCTGTTGACCACTTTTTCCCTCCTGTGCACGTGCCATAATACTTTTCCATTCCTTTACATGTCTTGTAATTTTATGTTGAAAACTGGATATTTTACATAAAATAATGTGGCAAATCTGTGGTAAGATGTATGGACATCTCATTACCCAGATCTTCCTTTTAGAACCTCTTGTTTGCCTCAACTTTTTCACTGCCTCAGCCAGTCAAGATTTTAAACAATTGCTGTGGACTGTTTCTCAGCAAACACCCTGAGAAAGCTGAGTCAGATCAAACAAGAACAAGCTCTGTGAGTGGTATTTTTTCAGAAAGCTGCCCAATGAGTCAAATAGTAAGTGTTCTCTGGGAGTATCGCTTTTTGTGGAACTCCAGACTTGGGTCTGCCCTTGCTATGGCTGTAAGACTGCTGATTTTTTTTTCTTTTTTTTCTTTTTTTAAATGTTTATTTATTTTTTAGAGAGAGCACGAGAAGGCAAGGGGCAGAGAGAGAGGGAGACACAGAATCTGAGGCAGCTCCAGGCTCTGAGCTGTCAGCACAGATCCTGTCGTGGGGCTCAAACTCACAAACCGCGAGATCATGACCTAAGCCGAAGTCAGATGCTCAACCGACTGAGCCACCCAGGCATCCCTGGCTGTAAGGCTGTTGATTTTCACAACTAATGCTAAGCTGGGGAAAGGAGAATGAGAATAGAACCAGTTAAAATAATAAAACTAGCTGTTTTTAATGAGGTTCAGCCAGTTTTCCTGAATAAGTCTTTCTTGGTTGTCACAGGCCTTATTGTAATTTCTAGAATTCTGAAAAAGGCAATTTTTAACAACTTCTCCAAGTATACTTGTTACATTTATAGAATGGCAGAATCCTGGAGGTCCTTAGCCCACCATTCTAGAAGTGTAAGTTTTCTATATGTGCTTTTAAACCTAGTTTCTATGTCAAGGGTGATGTTTTATTATGGACTAAGAACTGGTTAAGACAGGAAGACAAGGAATAAGAATGACTGAGCAATTATCTTAATGAAGAATTGATGGTACTGAGACAGAAATGTGCTAGACACATCAAGAATGGTATTAGAACCAAAGTTATATGTTGAATTTCAGATTTGGTGCCATTCCTCCTATTCTGTTTGCTGAATAAGAGTATCTAGAAGAGCCTCATAAAGCATACCTAAGATGATTAAGGAGGAAAAGAGACTCATATACAAGGACATATTAAAATAATTGTAGAAACAAAGATTGAGAGAACTCAATCCAAAATTCATGAAATTACAAAGAATATGCGTTAGGGATATCAATTTTTGGACTTAATTATAGAAACAATAGGCATCTCTTAAAGTTTGGTAAAGGCTAATATAAAATAATGAAAGGAAATAACATTTTTAAAACATTTTTAGAACTGCTTCCAAGAATTGGGTGAGGCATAACTCCTGAAAATTAGTTAAATTTTTGGATTATAGATCTATAGATGGTTTTTAAAGTTTTAGTATTTCTTGAGGATACATTAAAGAGACTCTGGAAGCCTTTATAGTCTTTTCTGAAACATTCTTTGGTGCACATCTGGGACTAATTGCTTTGCTAGGTGGATACCAATCTAATTCAGTGTAGCATGTAACATTGTTAGGATGATTAGTATTATATACTTACAATTGGTCATGTAAAAGTGTTTTGTGTCTTTTTCTTTTAGGTATGTAAAAGAAGGAGATACAGTGTCTCAGTTTGATAGCATCTGTGAAGTTCAAAGTGATAAAGCTTCTGTTACTATCACTAGTCGTTATGATGGAGTCATTAAAAAACTGTATTATAATCTAGACGATATTGCCTATGTGGGAAAGCCATTAGTAGACATAGAAACGGAAGCTTTAAAAGGTATTGTAAATGTGTTCATCTGTTTTGCCAAATTGATTACTGTTGTCCTTTTGTCATTGGTACCAATTAAAAGAGATGTTTACTTTTAATAACTTACAGGGTTTAATTTGGTGGTTTGAAGCTGTAATCAGGAAAATAGAAAAGATCTTCTGCTATGAATGATTATCTTTTGACCAGTTACCATGTTAGAAATGTACACATTAACACTGAATTTATCTGGGGGCCTGCCTTCTGGAAACCTTAGTATTCAAAGAACTGATGGGCTTTCTCAGGAATTAAAGATTCAGGCCCTGAACACTAGTCACTAATAACAAAAACTGGAGTATGCAAAAGATTAAATCTAACATAATAGGATTGTTGTATTTTCCACTGATTCAAAAACAAAAACACTTTCTTGGGGCACCTGGCTGGCTCTGTCAGTGGAGCATGCAACTCTTGATCTTGGGGTTGTGAGTTCGAGCCCCTCTTTGGGGATAGAGATTACTAAAAAAAACAAAAAGAAATATTAAAAAAAATACTTTCATTAGTAATGGTTATGAAGGCCAAACTTCTGGAAGGGAAGTGGAAGAGAAAGGAAGGAAAATCATAGTGAAAAGTGAAGAAACTAGCATTTAGAAAAAGCAACAACCATGGAACTTATAAGCAGTAGATGTCCTGACAAAAGCGAATTCCTTGTGAAAATATTGCAGAGGAAAGCTAAAACAGTGGGCTCTCCTGGTATTGGCAGACAGCTAGATGGCTGTCTACCTCGGAAGTTCCTTATGGCATTGTTGTGATACGTTAAAGTTATGTCATGTAGGAAACAGCTCTGCTATGGGGGATGCGGGGATGGGGCTGGAGGTGGCTTAAGTTTTGTGATGTAGTCCTAAGCCAGCAATCTGTCTGAGAAGTGCTGAAATAGAATAGAATACTAATAGAATTTTAGTAGTATCATTCGAAAGTCCAGAAGAATTCTGAATTACAGTGGCTGGTTGACTTGTAGTTCTGCAGACTATATACTTAATACTAACAGTAACAACAATCACTAATTCCACAGTCATACTTGATAGTTTATGAAAAGTTTAATTGTTATTTTATTTATCCTTACTTGTGAAGTATTCCAGGTTAATGGATGAAGAAACTAAACACAACCTATAGAGGCTCGGCAATTTGCCCAATGGTCAGTGACTGAGCCAAATTTTGAACTCCATGGCCTGTCTTTGTCCAGATTATTTTCCACTATGACATGTTGCCTCCAGAAGGTGGAAGATGACTTATTGAAGTCTTCCTATTATTTATTTAATTTCTACTATAAAAGGATATGTGTGCATGTAGCAAGCTATAAAATGCAGAAAATCGAAAATAAGAAACTAAAAACATATTCCTGCTACTCAGAAATCATCACTCTTAACACATGAATGTATATCACTCCAGACATTTTTCTAAGCTCACACATACGCACTGAAGTCATTTTTTACCAGAGTAATATGTTGTGTTTGCTGTATTCGAATGTTTGCTTAATTACGTATGTGTTTTCATGACAATGATTTCATTTTATCTGATGATCAGACTGTATTTAAATCTCCCCGGTCACCCGCAGAATGTCCTGGAAATTTCAGTTGGTTTGTTCAAACTAGGGTCCAATATGGGAGTCTACATTGCCCACGGTCTCTCTTCACATGACTTACACTGTCCCACATGTTGCTTCACGACACTGACTCGTGGAAGGGACTGTGCCATTTGTTTTGCAGAACGTCACACTTTGTGTCTTGTTGCTTTTCCATGACGGTGTTTGACTTGTTCTTACCATGGTAAGTTCCTGTAAACTGAAAGCAAGTTTCAAAGGCTAGGTTCAAGTTAAATATTTGGCTAGAATATATCATGGGTGATATTGTGTACTTCATATTGCTTCACATCAGGGCACCATAACATTTAGATTACCTGCTGTAGTGACGCTCAGTGTAAACAGTGAATTGGGATAATGATTCCCTTGCCCTGTCATTGTACAGTTACATTTTATCCTTTGCAGCCTGAAAGTTACCCAGGTGGTGTCACTTTGGCACTATAATCATTTGAGAATCCTGGCCTAAATCAACAACTGCTTTAGTGGTTGTGGAATGATGATTTTTTTTTTTTTTGATTCTGTCAGTATCTTTACATTATTAGCTGGCATTATTCTGTAAAGGGGCACTTCACCCTCATCAGCTGGGCCTATTAGTTACCCTGAAATACAGTTCCTGCTGGAAAAACAGAATAAATGGTTCATCCTTTTCCCTTGCCAAGGAGTTGCTTTGATAGCCCCTTCAAATAGTGATATTAAATTTCCAACTTTCTCTTTGTGTCTATTCAGTTGATTTGCTGTGTTTAATCTATTATAATCATTCTTTTTAATGCTCAAATTGTTAGTAGGAGTGACCCTTTCAAGGTCGCTCCTGGGTGTTCTTTTAACATGACCCCATTAATTTTCAAAAGCTTCCTTGCTTTTGACACAGGAAGATGATCTGAAAGTCACCTTGTACATTCCCTGCCCCAGATCTGGAATTAATCTATTTCTTCAGGGCTCTTGTTCCTTTTAATGTGGCATGGACAAGAGACCATAAAGTAGGTAGTAGGGGTGTTTCCTTTTATCTTGATTGCCAAACTTCTATTGAAAGGCATGATTTAAGAATATT
This sequence comes from Prionailurus bengalensis, assembly GCF_016509475.1. Classification (NCBI taxonomy): domain Eukaryota; kingdom Metazoa; phylum Chordata; class Mammalia; order Carnivora; family Felidae; genus Prionailurus; species Prionailurus bengalensis. Next base: position 85,913,938 of record NC_057345.1, on the reverse strand, counting down.
AAAACCAAAAAAGAATTCACCTTTTAAAATTACCTGAAACACAAAATTATTATGGTGGATCAATGACTTTTTTTTTTTTTTTTTTTTTTTTTTTAATTTAGTTAGGACCTAGAAAGGAAAGAGGCACAAACTGAAAGCACTGAATCCTAACCACTAGACCACTAGGGAGCAGCAGTCTTGGCACAAACTGAGGCAAGCAAAATGCTGAACACTATTATGGATGTCATTAAATTAGAACACCCTGACAGGCGCTTTAAACCAGATTTAGATACCAATCTAGACCATCCAAAAAAAAAAAAAGAATTATTTATATGAACAAGTAAACAATTGAGATTTGTGGATTTTTTAAATTAAAAAAATTTTTTTTTAATTTTTAGAGAGAGCAAGTGCACACATGAGCTGAGGGGAGGGGCACAGGGAAAGAGAGAGAGAATCTTAAGCAGGATCCACACTGAGCACAGAGCCTGACGCGAGGCTCAATCCCACAAGCACGACCTGAGCCGAAATCAAGAGTCACACACTCAACTGACCGAGCCATCTCAGCACCCTGAGATTTATGGGTTTTTTTATTGTTCGGTTTTAGTTTTAGAGTTTATTTTGGCGTTTCAAATGACATTCAACTTAATAAATCTTGATATATAGCAAATTACAAAATTATAGAACTTTTTCAGAATACGGGTATTTTTTTTCTAGAGAATTGTTTCACAAAAATTAATCTGTACAGCATGAATGATTCTCAAAGAAATTATGCTGAGCAAAAGAAGCCAAACCAAAAAGAAAACATGCTGTAGAATCTATGTGCGTAAAATTTTAGAAAATGCAAACTAATCTATAATGACAGAAAACTGATTAGTGTTTTCCTTGGTATAAGGAATCTTTTGGAGCTGGTGGACAAGTTCCTTATCTTGATTGTGGTGATGGCTTATGTGTATATACATACTTCACAGTTTATCAAATTTTATATTTTATGTTTGTGCAGTTTATTGTATGTCTGTAAAAAAATGAGACTGTGTTGGTTATGTTCAGAGTGAAAAGTATCTGATAGTATTTCTCATAGAGAACTGATCATTTGCTAGCTATTCTGGTTTGTTTGCCAGAGTGTATTCTGAACAGTTATCTCGCACTGTAGTTTCATTTTGCTTTTACATTCATGTTTTATTGTATTTTTTTACTATAAGAATAAACTATAAAGCATAACCTATATATAAGCAAGCCTATGGAACAGTAGATTCAATTTACGAAACATTTATATATCCCTCTCTTTAATTTTAGAAATGGGACAGTTTCTAAATATTCTGTGAACCTTTTCTTAAGAATTTGTAATAATATTGAATTTATATTGTTTTTTTGTTTTAGTGCTAGTAAAACCAATTATACTATAAATAGAAAATTACCAAACAAAAAGTCTTTTAGAAGTATAAAATATATTATTTCCATTTTACAGGTGGAAAATAATTATAACATAGAACCATTAAGAGTATATGATCAAAACTAGACATCTTTTTTTAAAATTTTTTTTAATGTTTATTTTTGAGAGAAAGAGACAGAGCATGATCGGAGTGGGGGCAGAGAGAGAGGGAGACACAGAATCCGAAGCAAGCTCCAGGCTCTGAGCTGTCAGCACAGAGCCCAATGCGGGGCTCGAACTCAGGAATGGCGAGATCATGACCTAGGCCGAAGTCAACGTTTAACCAACTGAACCACCCAGGCGCCCCAAAACTAGACATCTTAATAGTAGTATTGGAGATTAATCCTGTCTTCTAATGCTTGTTTAAATGATATTCTCTGGCACCACCTTTTGTAACATGGTGGTGTTGTCTCCTTTCCAAGGCTGGAGCATCAAGGTAATTTTGATAAGGGAAACTCTACTTGTGATGTCCAAGTCCCATCTATGAGTGCTTTGACTGTAGACAGACCTCTACTTGAAAAGAGCTTACTGGGGGCGTCTGGGTGTCTCAGTCCTTTAAGCATCCCACTTCAGCTGAGGTCATGATCTCGCAGTTCTTGGGTTCAAGCTATGCATTGGGCTGTCTGCTATCAGCATGGAGCCCACCACGTGGCTCAGTCTCACAAACCATGAGATCATGACCCTGAGCTGAAATCAAGAGTCAGGTGCTGGGGCACCTGGGTGGCTCAGTGGGTTAAGCATCCGACTTTGGCTCAGGTCATGATCTCGCAGCTTGTGAGTTCGAGCCCTGCGTCAGGCTCTGTGCTGACAGCTTGGAGCCTGCTTCTGATTCTGTCTCCCTATCTCTCTGCTCCTCTCCTATTCATGCTCTGTCTTTCTCTCTCTCTCTCTCTCTCTATCTCAAAAATAAATAAACATTAAAAAACAATTTTAAAAAGAGGTGTTTAACTGGCACCCTGATTTTCTTTTAAACTTTATATATTTTACTCCTTCTTAAAGTGAGGGTATTGAGTATAGCCTAAAATCTTTTTTCATTATGCAAAAACATGTTAATGAACATTTATTATTCTGGAAACAACATAATTCTGCTTCTGCTTTTTTATTTTTCAACCTACTTCTTAGCATTATCATTGTGCCAGGCCAACACTCTCCTTCCTAAATTTCCAGGAACACGGATAACTAAGTTTGTTAAGAAGTGTTTACTACGAAGAGAAAGTAGGATCTGGTTGAGAGTCTAAATTCCTATTTTCTGGGGCAAGGGCATGGTTTTAATGCTGAGACCACATGGCAGCTGTTTTAGGTATTCTGATCCTGAAGCTATATGCAGGATTAAATTGCCAGAATGTTTGACCACCAGATAACTGAGAGGTCACTATACCTAAGTAATCCTAATCATGGAGTCTTGCCACCATGGGGAAATATTAAGGAAAGAGAGGAAGGAACATAAACTGTAGCAGAATTCTTTATAAAACTAATATTATTCTTGATTATATTGCATTTATCCTTTAACATCACCACCTATCATTGATTGAATGCTTTCTCTTTGCTAATGCTATATACACATTATTTCATATAATCATTAAATCATTAAGTTATGTAGATTTTTATCTGCATTTGACATGTGCAACACTGAGACCCACAGAGATTTAATATCTTGCCTCTGGTGACATAGCCAGTAACTGATAGAACTACAATTTGACCCCAGCTTTGTTTAATTCTAAAGCCCATGTTGCTAACCACTTTGTTCCACTGAAAATTCTATTCAGAGCCTCTGGGTATCAGCTCCATTCTGCATCTTGAACATTGGGAATGAATTCCTAACACTGTTGATACTCATGTTTGTGAAGTTCTGCTATAACAATATCAGTTAAGGTGTCCCACAGAGTTTATAATATTAAAATGTTTGCCAGAATTAATACAATGTTCTGAGTTAAAGATGTCATTTAATTAAATTACATGTCATTTAATTAAATTACACCCAGTGGCATAAGTTGCATGGTATAATGCCCGAGCATACTAAGTGCACAACGAATGGTAGGTAGGACTTAGTTTTATTCAGCCAGTTATAGACTGAGTTGATTGTATTAGCTATTTCAGTAATTTGAAGTGAGAAAGAAAATGCAGTGAGATATCATTGATTGGAGTGTCATCAATTCTCAATTCATGATGATTTATATAGGAACTAAACTGAAGTTGACAGTTGTTCTACAAAAAAAGGTCTTCCTAAGCAGTTTTGCAGAGACCAAAGCTTAAAACATTTTACGAAAACACATTGTTTCAAACACCCTGAGTGCTCAAGTGCTTCAAAACGTTTTCTCCAGAAAAATTTCCCCAATTATGTGAATTGACTACTTACTGTCATTTTTAGAAATATTTCTTAAAATACCTAAGAATGTGGCAATTTCAGTTTTAATATTTTCTTAAATTAAAAAAAAAAATGTTTATTTATTTTTGAGAGCAAGAGCATGAGTGGGAGACGGGCAGAGAGAGAGGAAGACACAGAATCCGAAGCAGGCTCCAGGCTCTGAGCTGTCAGAACAGAACCCGATGCGGGGCTCGAACTCACAATTGTGAGATCATGACCTGAGCCAAAGTTAGACACTTAACCAACTGAGCCACCCAGGCACCCTTCAGTTTTAATATTTTTACTAATTCAAATGTTTTATTTAGTTAATCTGAAATAATAGTTCTATTATAAATTTGCTTCACATGAGGAATATCAGCAACACTAAATTACAGCTTTCATGACAAAAAGTGCTTATTTACCAGAGTTCTTTTGTTGCTCTTTAAAAAATGTAATTAAGTCTTTTTAAACTCTGTATTCCTAAATCCACTACTAAAAGAATAAAATCCCACATATCAGACTATCGTGTTAGAACCATGAAAATCACATCCCTTGGGGACAGTTATGACATTTTAGGTTAGCCTTAACTCCATCCTCCTTAGAATCTGTTTGTACATTGATAAAAGTAAGAAATCTGCCCTGCATTCCTGTAACAGTGTTGTGATCATCACAGGAGAAAATGTTTGTATACACACTTAGAAAATGATCTAAAGTACTACATAGGTGGTAATTTAGTGCTGAAGAGAGCTTTCTTCCAACAATTATATGACTGCTTCAAATAATATATAATATGAATGACTTCTCACCAATGTTTTATTATTCATATTTGTACTCAAATTATTCTAAAAGGCAGTCCTACTTTGTCATATATCAGAATGTATTCCAGAAAGGTGAGTGGCAATAAATTCAATGATCTTTTGGAAACCTGTAACTTTTGTATATATTTGGGCTTTTATATATTTCTCATATTTTCAGCAAAAATACACATTAAATCAGGTTAGATTTGGAATTCCTACATTTGAATTCCCTTGGTTTCCCTTTGCACCTTAGTTCCTAATGCTCCTTCTTTCTTACTAGTTTCTCCAGTAACTTTAACAGATGTGGACAATACTACAGGTTTCTCAAATTACAACAAAATTATGCCTTGAACAATAGGAGTTGTATTCTAGCTTCTTTGACTACAAAGAAAATTCACTAGTGCCATGAACTAATGGAAACAGCACAGGGTGAGTCAACCCTAGGAATGAATCCCAGCTCTTCAGTTTTATTAGCTGTGTGAACTTGGGCCAATCCTTCATCTTTGAAGTATCAATTTTTTTAAATCTATAAAATGGGATACTAACACCTATCTTATACAGTTGGAGTAAAGATTAAGTTATGATATTGTATATGTAGTGCAGTATTTTACCTATAATAGGTGCTTGTGGGAGAGGAAAAATAATTCACCTACTAACCTTCTGAGTTCTTAGCTGAGACTCTTGTAATAAAAGATTAACAAGAGAGAAAAAGAAGTTTATTAACATGTGTACATACTCATCTATACATGGGAGACACCCAGGGAAAGATGAGTAACTCAAAGAGGTAGCTTTAGAGTTCAGGCTTAAATAGCATTTCTATAGAGAAAGGGGAAATGGGAAAAGTCCTCTTAGGGGAGAGTAAGTAGTTTTCAGGGAAGTTGAATGGGTCCTTAGAGAATAGATGGGAGGTATGACAGTTTGGGACAAAGTTTGCTGACTTCTACTCTCCTCTTTTATAAGAATCAATCTTCCCTGGTGGATGAAACTCCTAGGGAGGGGATTTATGACAGTGGAGTTGCTTCTGGAACATCCATCTTTAGGTGTATGAGAGTTCAGAGAATGTCTCTGCCTGCATTTGCTGTTTTTCAAGTGCTTGCAGCTCAAAATAATCACTATACCAAAGTGGCATATTTGGGGTGGCATATTCTGCTACCCTTCGTGCGCAACACAAGTTGTTTTGTTTTCCCTTTGTCTCCTTCTGGGGAAATGTGAGAGCTCCACTGGGCCAATTCATAGACCAGTGAGGAAGAATGAAGAGACTGTTTCCATAGGTGGAGCAGTGGAGAATTGTTACTGGCTTTGAATCGAATGTCAGAGCAAATTCAGTTGCCTGCTTTCAGAGGCTTAGTCTCTAATGCACTCATTCCCACAGAGACTTCTGCTATGCAGCATTGATTTCCAAGCATCAGACTCTGACAATGAAATGCTCTCAAACGCTTTTTTATTTTGGGTTGCAAAAATACATGCTAATAGCCTGGAAAATACATGCTAATAATCTGGGGTACTTTTTCTTCTATAGATATTCTAGATTTAGAGAATGGTCCAACCAAATTAGCGTTAGCCATGAAAATAAAATCTTCCACAGCATTCCTTAAGCTGTATTCAAAGCAGAGAAAAATTATAAATATTTATTATTTGGGGAAAGCATTTTAAGATTGTCACAGATTTTACATGATTCTTTCATGTAATTTGTCTTACATTTGACTCTTATTTTATACTATTTGTAAATATGAGAAATTTATTAGGAAAGTGTTTAAAATACAAAATGTTTAAAACTTATTGAAGAAGCTTTCATTTTTTAACTTGTAGCTGCTGCATGATTTTTACAGAAATGAAGTAAACACCAGGTAATAATCATTAAACTACCAGGTGCCAGTACGCCCCTCTGCTCTCCCCCAGTTGTTTCCCAATATGTAGTTGTGTTTTCCCATTTTGAAGTAGCCTGACTAGTATGCTTCTGACTATAAATTTTAAGTTGAATTTATTTGTGTATTATAAGCCACTAAGCTTATTTTTATTTTTTTAACATTTTCAACTAAAGAGTACCATTTTACCTCGTTATCAGATTCAGAAGAAGATGTTGTTGAAACTCCTGCTGTGTCCCATGATGAACACACACACCAAGAGATAAAGGGCCAGAAAACACTGGCCACCCCTGCAGTTCGCCGCCTAGCAATGGAAAACAATGTAAGTTTCCTTCGTATTTAAGTGCGAGATTACACAGAAAATACACATTTGTGTCTATGAAAAAGTAGCCAGCTCTCCCATGAGGAGATAGATGGCTCAAGTTGAGATTAAAGGAAAATGAAAATGTGTGTTACTGAGAGGTGATTGTTGCATAAAAGCACCAATAAGAAATGAGAAGAAATTGCAAACTTCTTACTTATATTAATTGGGCAATGGGATTTTATTATTCTTCCTTAGAGCCTAGTAGTCAGGGCTACCATTTTTTGAACACTTATAAATACTAGCGTTTTAGATCAGGCACCCTAGAAGCCAGCCTGAGACAGGGTTTTGGGTGCATGTAATGGAGTGACTGAGGGAGAGAATACCTTTTCTGGGAATGAGGGAAGCAAGATAGAGAAGGGAAGAAAAGGGAAATGGGCCAGGCCATGATGTGGTCTCAAGGATCTGATTTAAAGGAGTTGGAGAACACCAAAGAATTGTACTGAGTTGAGGCTAGCAGACCAGCCTTTTGTATTCCTTCTTATCATCCAGTCATTGGTGCTTTCCCTTTAGGGCTAGGTGGCCCCCAGGTACTGCAATAAGTGTGTACGTGTTATCTCATTGATCTTTACAACAATGCTGTAAATTATGGGGGCTATTTAGAGACTTGGAGAGAGTCAAGTAACAGGTCCAAGATCACACAACTAACACCGTGGTGGGGCCAGGATCCTGAAGTGAGATTCTGTGACTGCAGAACCAGTGCCCTTGATCATTACATACTGCCTCAACAATTATTGCTTTTGTTATTTGAGCGTTTATGAGTCAGACACCATGTACATGTTCTCTCTAATCCTCACAGCCATCCTGCAGGGTGGTTTTGATTATCCCCATTTTGCAGATGACAAAAGGCAGAGAAGTTGATTAAACTGTCTAAAATCAAGTAAGTAGCTGAACTGGGAATTTGTCTTTTTTCAAACTTGGGTTCTTTCCACTGTACCCCACAATACAGGATTTTTGTCTGTTTTTGAGAGAAGTAGTTAAGTCACAGTGGGAAAAAAAAAGAAGCTTACATTTTAGAAATATGTAATGAGTCATTAAAATGTTCATATCCCTTTAGACAATTATCCTAACATTGGGAAACTGTCCCAAGGAAACAATCTAGGATATATTCTTCCAAGTGTTTTATATAGCCCAAAGTGAGAAGGCACATATGGTTCAAAATGAGGAATATGCTTGGGTAAATTATGTTATAAACACTTAATGAAAATTTATGCAGTGATTCAATGTGTTCAAATATGAAGACTATTTAGCATAATAGAAAATAGAAATAATAGTATGAAACACTACATTGTTATGGGAATCAGATGAAATAATCTTGTGTATTGCTTTGAAAGTTATAAACTCTTTTACTAATGTTTTTTCTTAATTATATAGAAAAACTACCTATAACAATGCATGATTTTGTTTTCCTATGCCATTTCTTAAAGATGTATATAATAACTAGAGATTTGTATAATTACTGGAAATCACTGGATTTGTTATAAATCACCTTTTCTTTTTTCACAGTTTATGTATTTATTAATTGAATTTAAATTATGAATTATAATTTAAATTATTAAATTATAAATTGTGAATCAAATTAAAAACCAATGGGATTTACAGTTGTTTGAAATTACCTAAAATTATTTGCTTAAATTCTCAAAATTCTTTGTTGTAAACCAAATGTTTGACACTATAAAGTCTTATTCTTCTGAAGTCATCTTAGAGAAGCACTAATACGAATGAAGCAGGACTTAACCCTGAGAAATTAATTAATACACACTAAGTATGAGGCCATCATCTAAGCTTATGTGTCTATTTAAATAGAATTAAATTTAACAAGAATATTTTATCTCTGTAACCAAACACAAAGGGGATTAAATAAAGCCAGATCACAGTGTTTTCAGAAAGAATCATGGGGGCGCCTGGGTGGCTCAGTCGGTTAAGCGTCTGACGTCGGCTCAGTTCACGATCTCACACTCCATGAGTTTGAGCCCCGCGTTCGGCTCTGTGCTGACAGCTCAGAGCCTGGAGCCTGCTTTGGATTTAGTGTCCCTCTCTCTCTCTGCCCCTCCCCTGCTCATGCTGTGTCTCTCTCTGTCTCAAAAATAATAAATAAAAACATTAAAAATTTTTTTTTAATAAAAAGAAAATCATGAACCTTTTTGGTTCCTGGATCCAGTTCCAATGTGTATATCAGGAGTGGGCGTGGTCCCCACAACAACAACAAGCAATTCTCTGGACAAAACTGGGTATCCTACAGTTCAGCTCAGTTCTGACACTGTCTGCCCACAGACAGTGCCAGAATTGATAGATTAATGATTCCATCCTACAAGACTGCCCACCCTTCCCCCACAACACTTCCTATGCTCTCTAGCCAGGTTATCACCAATGCATCTGACCCACTACCTACAGAGACAAGGTTCCATTGACCTACCCTCCAATTTAGCATGCCAATCGCAAGCCCAGGTTATTAGCTATACTTTTGGCCTACTGGCTACAGATGAGAGGTCCACACAATCCCCTCTTTGGGTTTGATTAATTTCCTAGAGCAGCTCATACAACGTAGGAAACTCATTTACTCACCAGATTACTGATTTATTATAAAAGAATACAACTCAGGAACAGCCAGATGGAGGGACACAGAGGTATATGTGGAAAGAGGTGGACAGTTTCCATGCCCTCTCCAGGTGTGCCCATCTCCCCAGATCTCCAGTGTTCAACTTGGAGGCTCTCTAAATGCCTCCAAGCATTTTGGGATGTTTTAGAAGCTTCATTACATAACCCCTACTGATTAAATCATTGCCTGTTAGCAACTGATTCAACCTCCTGCCCTGGGGTAGGGGTACTGAAAGTTACAAATGTCTAATCAGTTGGTTCCCCTGGCAACCAGCCTCCATCTTTAGGTTCCCTAAGGGCTTTACAAAGGTTCATTAACATAATAAAAGACACTTTTATCACTGGTCATTTCAAGGATTTTAGGAGCTCCGTGCCAGATCTGGGGAGGAAGACCAAAAATATACCTGTCATAAATCACCATCTCACAATGAGTGTCTAGTGGAAAGTGGAATTATGTCATTTACTGTTCTGTAGGAAGCAATAATAAAACATATGTGCCATTTAACTTGGGCTGAGAAACTCAACATTCCAAATATGCCTCAATAAAATTAATTTCATTTTTTTCAATGTTTATTTTTGGGAGAGAGACAGACAGACAGACAGATAGACAGAGACAGAACATGAGTGAGGGAGGGGCAGAAAGAGAAGAAGACCCAGAATCTGAAGCCAACTCCAGGCTCTGAGCTATCAGTACAGAGCCCTATGCAGGGCTCAAACTCACAAACCTGGAGATCATGACTGAGCGGAAGTCGGATGCTTAACCAACTGAGCCACCCAGGCACCCCTAATTTCAATGTTTTGTACTTATATTTCTTAAACAACTATCAGAAAAAACTAAGAGCTTTTGTATGATGATTATTTTAACTATTAGTAGTACTGGTAGCCAGGTTGCTTTAAACATGCCATAAAGGCATGTACATGAGTATCGTTCCACAATGTCAGCTTTATTCAATCATAAAGCATTTAACTGGGCTTCATACATGTCACAATACAACACAACAAACAAGATACAATAAGGGTTAAGAGGTTAACAAACCAAACTCGAAGTCAGTGGTATGCATTTGAGAGTTGAGGTGAGGACTCGCTGTGGCCTGGGTCACCTCTTGGCACATGCTGCTTATTATGTTCTGGAAGTAGAGGATCAGATGTCTTCTGTTCAGAGATCAGTCAGGTGAACTTTTGGTGGTAACTGCCTTTTTAATGCAGTCACATGTGGAAGGCTCAGCATCTGGAGAGTCTGTTTGCTACAGAAGTCTTCCCTTTTTAAAGGAGTTTAGTCTTTCATAGCTATGGATTATATGCAGTGCAGTGCAGATTATCTGCAATGCAGATACTGCATTGTTACAACATTGGCAAATGGTCGGTGTAGATACTGCATTGTTAACACATTGGCAAATGAACAGTATATACAAAAGTAACAAATGTGGGGTGCCTGGTTGGCTCAGTCAGTTAAGTGTCTGATTTCGGCTCAGGTCATGATCTCGCAGTTCCTGAGTTCAAGCCCCAAATCAGGCTCTCTGCTGCGGTGAGGAGCCTGCTTTGGTTCCTTTGTCTCCCTCTCTAGCTGCCCCACCCCTGCTCATGTGAGACAGCATGTTCTCTTTCTCTCTCTTAAAAAATAAACTTAAAAAAAAAGTAACAAATGAATTTTAAAAAGTAACAAATGATTACATACGAAGGGCAGCTATTGTTTGTTAGCATTCTATGAAGATAATAAAAATGTTCTTTCCTTATACTAATTTATTGGGCAGAGAGCCTTTTTTTTTTAATTGGTTAAATTCCATTTAGAAATTTAAATGATGGGCATATTTATTTTTAGATAGTATTATTTTTAGCATTAAAATGTGTCATTTTTTTAGATTAAGCTGAGTGAAGTTGTTGGCTCAGGAAAAGATGGCAGAATACTTAAAGAAGATATTCTCAACTATTTGGAAAAGCAGACTGGAGCTATATTACCTCCTTCACCAAAAGCTGAAATCGTGCCACCTCCACCCAAACCAAAAGACAGAACTATTTCCGTACCAATATCAAAGCCTCCAGTATTCACAGGCAAAGACAAAACAGAACCCATAAAAGGTAATAACAGTAATGTAAGGCACTAGGACAAGTTATCTGGGGACATTTACTTCACTAGATCGTTCTGTATAGTATGGTGTTTTCAATTCTTACTGAGGGGAAAGTTCAAATTCCCCCTTTTTTAGCGGTGAAATAACATAGTTTTTCCAGAAAAGTTTCAGTGTATTTCTGTTAATTTCTGAAGAGTAATAGGTTAGCAGGTTTCTTGGACTATACACATGTATACTGATAATTGCTCTTTTTGAAGACTTAAGATGTTATAATTTTTAGTTACCTTCCAAATAACTAGCTCTGATTTGTTATTTATAAACTCTTAGGATAATTAACTTACAGAAACATGGCTTTGCAAGAAATCCATTAGGTAAATACATGGCTTGCATCTTTTTATATTTTTCTATATACCACAGCATTGAAGGCAGTTACTTCCTAATGTTATTACACTTGACCTTGGGTGCTATGCTGTAATCAGTGCTTCAGCATTGGAATTAGTGTCTTTCAAATCACGTAATAAAGATGGTAGCCTCAAGAGGAAAAGTTTAGTTGGAAAAGTAAAAGACATTAGAGAACCTTCAGTTTTAGTAAAAAGGTTTAAAGGATTTAAGAATTCAAAAAAATATATGTATTTAATGTTTTCCAGGCTTTCATAAAGCAATGGTCAAGACCATGTCTATAGCCCTGAAGATACCTCACTTTGGGTATTGTGATGAGGTTGACCTTACTGAACTGGTTAAGTTACGAGAAGAATTAAAACCCATTGCTTTTGCCCGTGGAATTAAACTCTCCTTTTTGCCCTTTTTCTTAAAGGTGAGATTCATTCATTTCAAACAGGGCTTGAATAGGCCATTAAAATTTTGTTTTGCAGATATACAATGTGTTAACCATGGATTTAGATAAAAATATTACTTTTCACCATATCATGTGGTTAGAAAAATGTACAAGTGCACTATTTCTTTGTTTCATAGGAATTTATAAAATTGAAATTTGTGTCGTAATTTATCAACTCATCTCTTTGAGCTAGCTAAAGGATTGTCTTGCCAGTTAAGTAAAGCCTTTAATTCTGAAAAGATCACTCCAGCAAAATCCTGATTTGGACAAAAATGAGACTTGGTATCGTTCTTGCATATATCACTGACATGTGTTCATTTTCATTTACTCAACAAACTTATATTGAACGTCCTGAGAATTGTTTCTAGGCCTTAGGACCATTATAAAACAAGACAGTCAAAAACAAAGCAAAACAAAACAACAAAAAAACAAAAACAAAACAAACAGCAACAACAAAACAAAACCAAGACAGCTGACCTTAAGCAGCTCAACGTCTAGCTCACATTAACAACCATTTATGAAGCAGGTACCATGTGGCAGACTATGTACTAAGCATGCTATATACATTATCTCTCCTAATTCTCAGAATACCCGTGACGTGTAAATATGGCCATATTCACTTTCTAGTTAAGGAAATTAGGGTTCAGAGAAATTGAGAAGCCTGTCAAGGATATATGGAACTTATAAGTGGAGAAGCCAAGTTTTGGGTTCTGATCTGTTTTACTCAAAAATGCATACTGGTATCTCTAATTCTAGTGTGGCTGGCTTCCCTCTAGCCCTTTCTCCGTACTGTACCAAGACTGACCTTCCATAAATGAAATTACTGTAGTATTCCCAGTTCTTTTCAGTGGTCTCCTTCATTGTTTTCAGGTTAGTTTCTAAACTCCTTAGTTTGGCATACAAATATTATTGCAGTCTCTACTGCCTACCTCTCCAGCCTTATCTCTCAGTCACTCCTGTTCTAATCAGATTAAGCCTGCATGGTTGCTGGACTATAAGACTTCACGTGAAGTGCCCCCTCCTCCTTGATCAAATGCCTGCACATCCTAAATGCCAAATTTTGTTCAGGAATACCCTCCTCCAGAAGCCTTCTGTAGCCGTCACAGTTTGAGTTAAATACTCTTGTTTCTCATTGCAGTGTAGCTCAGTGTATTGCACATGTTTGCTCTGTTTTCACTGGATGCTGAGCTTCTTGGGGCAGAAACTGTTAATCTCCATTGTTTTAGCAACTACCCTAAACAACTAAGCGAATGCTCTATAAACATGCAATGTAATAGATGTCTATATATGAGACATCTGGGTTATATTTTAGCTATAGAGTCATTTTTAGAGACACAGTAATTGAATCAGATGGATGAAATCACCCAAATTGTGTGCAAATGAGAAGAAAAGAAGGCTACAGATTTTACATCAGCATTTAAGGGGTAGATGCAAGTTGAGTTGGCAGAGACGGTGGAAGAAAGTGAGTGGAGTCAGTGCTATGACAACCAGGAAAGAGTCTCCTAGAAGTCAGTGTATCAACAGATCACCCCCAAATTTAGTACTTTGAAATAACATCCATTTATTACTTTTCATGAGTCCACAGAACTAGTCTGCTGATCTTGGCAGATTTATTTCTTTGTCTACAGACAGCTAGTAGTTTGGCTAGGGGTGGGCTGGTGTAGGATGGCCTTGGCAGAAATAACTCATTTCTCCCCTCACATGTTTCTTTTCCCCCCAGCATGCTAGCCTGCACGTGGTCTCATAGTACTGTCAGGGATGAAGAGAGGAAACAGAAACGTCAAGCACGTTTCTAAGCTTTGCTGCATCAAGTTTGTTCTTATTTCATTGGCCAAAGCAAGTCACATGACTGAGCTCAAAGCAGTACCAGAGCTTGAACCATCGGGGCCATTTCTTCAGCTTCTCATACAAAGAGACAAGAAGGAAGTTGGGATGGGCGACACCTGGCTGCCTCAGTCAGTAGAGCATATGACTCTTAATGTTGGGGTCATGAGTTCAAGCCCCATGTTGATTGTGGAGATTACTTAAAAAATAACTAAATAGAAAGCCCTTAAAAAAAAAAAAAGTTAGGGTGGGAACAGGCTATTGGAGTAGTAATGAAGAGGTCATGAGTAGCCTTACCCAGAACTGATTGAATAAAGTATTGTTGAGGTAGAAGCTTGATTCCAGTTAGTTGGTAAATGAATAGAAATTGAGGAAGACACTAAAAATATCTGGTAAAAAGCAGATAGAGCATAGGCACAGAGGGCAATTATAGTGCTTGTTTGGGGTGAAGAAAGATTCCATCTGTCCTCTCCCCTCCTAGAAAAACTGGAACAGATTTGTAGGCTGAGGGAAAGAGCTGGAAAATGGAGAGTTAAAAATAATGTGAGTGACACTGGTGATGTCTGTTTTGAAGCAAGCAGAGACCAACTTTTTAATATATTGAACTTCTTTTATTATTTTTCTTCATTGTTCCAATCTGAATGAAATATCTTTATTTTGAAAATAAAATTTAGTGTGCTTTATTTGTTTTCAAACAACATTTTTTTCTGCCTATGTAAACTTCAGAACATTTGGAAAATACTACCATCTATTGTAGAAGGAAAAAATGACCTCGTATCTGTGAACACACACTTTGGTTTTTCTTTTATAAAATTTGGATTACATTCAAAATAGTGTTTTTATGTGTAACGCTTTAACCTTAGTTATGGATTTTTATATAGAGAAGATTAAAGTTACAGTTGTCAAATCAAATGCTTAGTAAAAAACCTGCTTTAACTCTCTAGTTCAAGGAAATGATTTTTAAAAAAATTTTTTTGAATGTTTATTTATTTTTGATAGAGAGAGACAGAGCATGAGCGGGGGAGGGGCAGAGAGAGGGGGAGACACAGAATCCGAAGCAGGCTCCAGGCTCTGAGCTGTCAGCACAGAGCCCAATGCGGGGCTTGAACTCATGAGCCGTGAGATCATGACCTGAGCCGAAGTCAGACGCTCAACTGACTGAGCCACCCAGGCGCCCCAAGGAAATGATTTTTTTTTTTTCCTGACATGACTACTGACCTACAGACAAAAATAACACTTAACACAGTACATATAAGGGACTCTTAATTGGACTAGATAAAGAGGGCTGGATTTTAAGGACAGTTTTAAGCATTTTTTATTTTCCTATTTTTAAAATTGAATACAAGGCATGACAACCAAATGCAATGTGTGAACTTTGATTAGATCCTGGATGGGCAGAGAAACAGATACAGAAAACATTTAGCGGACAGTTAGGAAAACTTGAATATGGACAGAAGAGGAACATTACAAAGTAAGAAGAGGAAAAAAAAGGAAAAAAGATTAAGGGAGAAGAAGGCAGAGGAGGGAGAGTTTGGGAAGGTGAACTCTAAAGTAAATGTTCACACCAGCTCTGCCCTTCACTAGGCCAAGGACACCTATTGGAACACAAGCATGGTCGGTGCCCTTGGAAACGCTTATCACTTGCTCTTTCTCCACAGGGAAACAGCTTACTACCTTTTTGTGTTTTAATTCAGTGTTTTGAACGACAAGTTTACTTCTCATGTAAGATTCTATGTGCAAGTGAGGAAATCACATAGAATTTAGATATTTTCTATGGTACTTTGGTTGATCTGTATAGTCATTTTGAAAATCTTGATGTTTACAGCTGCTTGACAATGTTATCTTTTATTCTTAAGTGATTAGGGTGACTAGTTGCACGCCTGCTTGGAGGTAACAGTGGAAGTAATATACCTAGGTACATATAGACTTGAAATTAAGCTCAGCGTAATTAAGCATCATTAAATAAAGCTCCCTCCCTCCCTCACACCTCTTACTGCTTCCAGTTTCCTGAGTTAAAAGTACTAATGTTGCATTCTCTTTCTGTTAAACAGGCTGCTTCCTTGGGACTACTACAGTTTCCTATCCTTAATGCTTCTGTGGATGAAAACTGCCAGAACATAACATATAAGGTTGGCTATGTGTTCTGGCAAGTTCTTGCAAATACAGAAAATAGTGCAGATGAACTTGTAGGTTAGAAAATCTTTTGTACCTCAAACAGCGGGGTTTTTTTAGACTAGAATTAAAGGTATGAGATAAAATATTAAACCGAAGTATAATTTGTTACTATTGTTAATGATTTTATTTGTTAATAATGATACTGTTCAGATATATGGAGTACCATTTTTAAGCCCCTTTGGTTTATCGCTTAAAATAATAGAAATAAATGGCTGTCAAGCAATGGATTATGTTAACCATTGTGCATATCCTCCACTCAAAGGAATAACCTCTCTCAAAATGGAGTTCCTGCAGTTTTTAAAACCAGAATAATTTAACCAGAAATAGGAAAAGTAATGAAAGTATGGATTCCACTTGAGTGAACTCTTCTGTTTGGACTGAAGATTTATTGAAACTTGAGAACACTTTTTGGGATGCTGATCCTTATTTATATTTCTTATTAGAAAGTGAGCTTAGATATTTTAGCTGGTCGGATTTAAAATCTTCCCATACAATATGATTCATACATATGATTAATACAATTTCCTGATTAAGTATATACTTGTTGCAAAAAATATTCAGACAGGAAGGTAACCATCTTTACCTTCAATCCTATGACCCTAAAATAACTTACTGTTTGTGTGGAGACGTGCATCCTTCCAGGATTTTATTTTCACATACTTAAAAAAATCATATGTATTTATACATATTGTGTTTTTAACTTGAAGGTTTTAAACTTATTCCTTTCTCATTTAATATATAATGGACATCATTACATGTCAATAAACATAATTTTGTTATTTGTTTAACCAGTGGCTTATTATTGATAAACATTTTGTTTGCAGTTTCTCAGACTTAGTCTGAACTCAATATCCCTGTGTATCTCTATATACTTCTATATTTATCTCCTAAACACAAAGTTTTATAAATGTTGGTACATATTGATAAATATTCCCGAGAAAATCTTATATACCCCCCAGCTTATATATCCACTAGTAATGTATAGAAATAGCCTGTTGCCCTATATTCTTACCAATAAAAATTTATCCTTTAAAAATTATTTAAATTATCACCAATCTGGTAGAAACAGTTTTTGGCAGTTGTTTTTATAAGATAGTGAAGGTTGTTCTTTTCTTTTCTATTAACTTATGAAAAGGCTTACTCTATAATTTTTTTTTAGGCTTCTCACAACATTGGGATAGCAATGGATACTGAGCAGGGGTTGATTGTCCCTAATGTGAAAAACGTTCAGATCTGCTCTATATTTGAGATCGCCACTGAGTTGAACCGCCTTCAGAAATTGGGGTCTGCAGGTCAGCTCAGTACCACTGACCTTACAGGAGGAACATTTACCCTTTCCAACATCGGATCAGTGAGTAATAGGAATGTTCAAATTCATAAACCATAACTTAAGGTTTCTGATCATATATTCAATGAAAAATACAATATTGCATTTGCCATTTGTTCCCCAAAAGCTTACTTTTTCTACTTTTCCTTTTTCCTTTTTTCTTTTTTTTTTTTTTTTTTCAGATTGGTGGGACCTATGCCAAACCAGTGATACTGCCACCCGAAGTAGCAATTGGGGCTCTCGGATCCATCAAGGTATGTTTATCAACTAACTGGCAAAAGAGTCTTAGCAAATTGGGAGAGTAAACACAACAGAGTGACATTTCAGCGGTTTTTCCCTTGCTTTGTAGGTTTGAGTATAACATTTGGCTCAGTAGGCCAGTTATTTCTTCCTAAGAGGTAGGCCTGCAATTCTAGTGTCTGCCTCTGTATATAACATGGTGGTGATCTGGATTGTTCTGTATGGATCAACCATCATGGTTTATGCCAGGCACTGATGTGAGTCATCATGGATAACCACAAATCTAGCCAATCTACTTCTATCAAAAATTTTTATTTCTGAATACCAAAGATAATAGTAGGCCAGTACAAATTATTATTTATAGCACAGTGAGACACCATTTACAGAATTTTTCTCAAACTTCGCTCTGTTCAAGAATCGTTGAGAGTACTAGTTAAAAATGCAGTATTTTTGGGGCACCTGGGGGACTCAGTCGGTTAAGCGTCTTGGCTCTTGGTTTTGGCTCAGGTCATGATCTCATGGTTTGTGGGTTCGAGCCCCATATCACGCTCTGCACTGGCAGTGTGGAGCCCACTTGGGATTCTCTCTCCCTCCCTTTCTCTCTCTCTCTCTCCCAAAATAAATAAACTGCAAAAAAAAAAAAAAAAAAAAAAAAAAATTGCAGTATTCTTAGCCTTGGGGACCGAGCTTCCAGAACTTAACATTTTAAATAAGAACCCAGGTGGTTCCAACATGAGTGACCTGTGGCTATGTTTTAGGAGACACTGACCTAGAATAAGGGTTGCAATGATTCTTAACCTTGGCTATGTGGGGACCTTGGGAAAAAAATGCCTACTCTCACCCTATACCAACTGAATCACAATTGGGTGGTGTAGCAGATAGGGCTTGGGCATCCCTATTAACTCAGTGTTGAGAACCACTAGAGTTAAAAGAAGTAAGCCCCTGGATTCCATCTCAGTACCACCATTATTAAATGTCATCACCACATTGACTATGATTTTGGTCTTCATGCTTTCAGAAGAATCTTTTTTCTTTATGTTTATGATGCTTCCACACTGAGTATCTCTGGGACTTGTCTTTCATGAGTTTATTACTTTTGTGTTGACATCCAAGCCTCCACAGATACTTTCATTCAGCCTTTTTTTTTTTTAATGTTTGTTTATTTTGAGAGAGAGAGAGAGAGAGAGAGAGAGAGAGAAAGAGAGAGAGAGAGAGAGAGAGAGAGAGAGAAAGAGAGAGAGAGAGAGAGAGAGAGAGAAGAGAGAGAGAGAGAGAGAGAGAGAGAGAGAGAGAAAGAGAGAAAGAGAGAGAGAGAGAGAGAGAGAGATAAGGGTAGAGAGAGAATCCCAAGCAGATTCTGCACTGTCAGTGCAGAGCCCAATGTGGGGCTCCATCTCATGAACTGTGAGATGATGAACCTGAGCTGAAACCAAGATTTGGACATGTAACCAACCGAGCCACCCAAGCACCCCTCCTTAGAGTCTTTTAATACAACAAAATGTTACTTATCTGAATGGAAGGCTTTGAAGCAGAGACAACATGTAACTAGAGTTCCAAGCAACATAAATATGAACCTTGCCCTCATCAGATCAATAATTTTTCAGTGTTAAGCATTCTCTTCCAAAAACAGAACATAAAGCCTCTGTAATTGCACTTCCAATATTTTAAAACTTTTTTTTAACATTCACTTATTTATTTTGAGAGAAAGAACAAGAGAGCACATGAGCAGAGGAGGGGCAAAGAAAGAGAGAGAGAGAGAGAGAGAGAGAGAGAGAGAGAGAGAGAGAATCCAAAGCAGGCTCCATCCTGCCAGCACAGAGCCTGACATGGGGCTGGATCCTACAAACTGTGAGATCCTGACCTGAGCCAAAATCAAGAGTCGAACGCTTAACGTACTGAGCCTCCCAGGTGTCCCTCATTCAGCCTTTGATTTGCTTTCTTACAGATAATACTTCAGCTACTACGTTACTCCTTTTTCCTAGCATCTACTCTCCCTTCTAGCATAGAGAGGAGATAGGGAGAGAGATCCAGAAACACATAGTGAGACTCTGTTCTTTACAAATCAGGAGTGTCTCTGAATATAATTTCCCTGTCACCTATTCTCCACCCAGCATTTGAATCTCACAGAATTCTGACTTCCTACAGTTTCCAAGCCATCATACCTATCTGAGAAAGTTTTGTTTTTCTTTTTCCTTAAAGATAAGATGTATTTTCTTCTGGATTGTGTGTGTGTGTGTGTGTGTGTGTGTGTGTGTGTGTGAGTGTGTGTGTGTGTATAATTATGGTAAAATCTACAAAACATAAGTTTACCATTTTAATGTGTACAGTTCAGTGGCATTAGGTACATTCATGTGTTTACAACCATCACCACCATCCATCTCCTGAAGTTTTTCCTTGGCCCAACAAACTCTGCTTGTGTACATCACTTTTTGTTTATCTGTTCATCTCTAATGAGTATTTGAGTTGTTTTCTTTTTTTGGCTATTGTGAATAGTGCGGCTATGAACATTGGTGTGCAGATATCTGTTCAATAGGTGTGTTTTTACCAAATCATTGTTACCCATGATTTCATCAAGTTATGAAGAATAGTTCTTGGAATATAAGTCTTCTAATATTTGTTGGGTGGGAACAAATAGTGTGTCTCCAATCCCTTTCTTTCATAGTGTCATCTCTCCTTTGTCATTTTCTGTTTTCACTATAAATTTTGAACGTCTTGTTGCCAAAAAGTCTAAGTTACGAAAACCCCCACGTAACTCAGTTCTCTGTCCTTGTCTTCCCTAACCTATTGGCTGCACCTGAGTCAATTGAGCCATCCCACTTCCTTGGAAAACCTCTTTCACTGTGACTTTGCAGAATACCTTGCTATTGTGGCTTTCCTTCTATCTACTGCTGATTCCCTCTGAGGCTCCTTTGCTGAAACTTCCTTATCTCCCAAGGAAGATTTTGATTCTGTCTTTAAGCTGTGGGGTATTCCTGGGCGCCCTTCTGGCCGTTTTCTTTATCTGATCCCATCTTATGGCTTTAAGCGCCATTTATATACTAATGACACTCAAGTTTATATCTCTCCTTTGATCTGGAAATTCATATATCCTGGTTGGATATCTAATTAGGCATCTTGAATTTCCTGTTCCTTTCCTCACCACCTCCCACCCTCAAACTTACTCCTCCTGAAGTTTTCCCCTTTCAGTAAATGACCATTCTGCCCAGAAACCTCCAATAACTTCTCACCTCACTTAGATCAGAGCCAAAGTAGCTGCAGTGGCCTATATGGCCTTCCACTGGTGCTACGCAGTGTGATCAGGTACCCATGTGAGGCCATGAATGTTGTATCCAGACTGTGAGGACACCAGTACAGAAAGGGAGAGTAGGGCTTAGATGCTTTCACAGCAGTTTGACAGGTGATTTTTGGTGTATTGAATCTAATACAAAAAGTTAGGGCTTGTGTTTTATATATCTTTTAAATTTTTCTTTTAGTAATTTACTTTTAATATATTTTTTAAAAATAGCTTGCAATGGATTAGAAATTTTATTTTATTTATTTTATTTTATTTTATTTTATTTTATTTTATTTTATTTTATTTTATTCATTTTTGAGAGAGAGACAGAGAGTATGAGTCGGGGAAGGGCAGAGAAAGAGGGAGACACAGAATCCAAAGCAGGCTTCAGGCTCTGAGCTGTCAGCACAGAGCCCGATGCAGGGCTCGAACCCATGAACCACAAAATCATGACCTGAGCCAAAGTTAGACACCCAACTAACTGAGCCACCCAGGCGCCCCTGTATTAAAAAAATTTTTTTAATAACAATAAGTCATTTACCAAAAGCAGATTGAGAAGCATTGCCCTTGACAGTGTGCCCCACTTGCTTTCTGCTCCATCCATGACCTCATCTCCCACCTCTCACCCCTGCCCCTCCACTGCAGCCACCCTGCCTACTTTGCTGTTCCTCTAACACTCCAAATTCATGTTTCCCCTCTGTCTCTCTTTGAAGATACATCTGGCTTGTTTCCTCGCTGCCTTCAGTAAGGAAACGATGGTGAGGCTTTCCCTGCCCACCCTGCCAAACAAAAAATGCTGCCTACATCTAGCCACTGCCTACACTCTCTCCCCTTTCCACATGGCTTTATTTTTTCCTTTGTACTTTTCCCTAACATGCTATGTATTTTGCTTATTTATCTTAGTTTTCTCTCTTTCTCCATACAATGTTAGCTCCAGGAAGGCAAGGATTGTTATTTGTTTTGTTCACTGGTTTAGCCCCAGGGTCAAGAAGAGTACCTGGCACATAGTAGCTGCTCAATAAATAACTGTTAAAAACAAATTGAAATCTGAGAAGAGATTTACTGTAAATAAGGAAATTATACAGGAGACAGGAAGTACCTTGGAGAAACTGAAAAGCTTGAGGCAGGTACAGAGATGGGAAAAATTTTCAAGTCGTTGGGATGCCCCTTTCTTTTCTGTCACAGGAAGGGGGGTTGCCTAATCTTTCACCATTGCTGTTGCTAGAGCTTGTACTTGGAGCAAGTGAAGTTTGACTCTGTTCTTTGCCTTATTTCTAGGTCCTTCCCCGATTTAACGAGAAAGGAGAAGTGTTTAAGGCACAGATAATGAACGTGAGCTGGTCAGCTGATCACAGAATTATTGATGGTGCTACAATGTCACGCTTCTCTAATTTGTGGAAATCCTACTTAGAGAACCCAGCTTTTATGCTCCTAGATCTGAAATGAAGAGTGTAAGGCGTCATTGAACTTTTTCAGTGTCCAAAGAACATGTAGAGCCTTGCTGCACAGCACACGTTCTTCATCACAATTTGTATTATAAATGATTTGTATTGTGTGATTCAGGTTCCCAGGCACAATATTTATCTCTGTTCTGTTAGACATTTTACAGAAAATGAATAACGGTGTAATAGTTCTCCCGGGGCTGTCACATTTTGTAGGTCATAGTGTGACTTCTTACTATGGTGCTGAGGTCTTTGTGTCCATGGACTGAAACTAGGAAGAACGACGAAATTAACGTTACTAAAAGACAGATTGCAATATCTGGTATTTACCCTATTTTTTTTTTCTTTTCCTCTTTTAATTTTAGATTGTCCCTTAATGAAACTTTTCAATTACACTCAGTTGGGAAATGGAATTTACACACAAAAGTATCTTTCATTTCCCCACAATAATGCTAACTGTTGTATAAAAAAGTGCAATTATACTTAAACTTTTAAGATATCCACGGTTATGTTGCTTTGTAGAGATTATCTGTAAATGTCTTGTTTATATAAACTAATATCTTTTAAAAGAGAAAATTATAAGCTAATCTTAAAAATGCCCAATTATAGGGGTGCTTGGCTGGCTCAGTCGGAAAAGCATGTGACTCCTGATCTTGAGGTCATGAGTTCAAGCCCCACCTTGGGCATAGAGCTTATTTAAAAAAAAAAAAAAAAAATCCCAGTTATAGTTTTATAACCAGTAAGGCTATCAAAAGTGTTTGCTTAAAATGAATATTCTTTTAGAATTGGTAACTTTTTGGTGTGTTGTTAGGAAAAAAACCACCTCTGCAAACTTGCCTCATGTAAGAGAAGTGCTTTAAATGTAGCAGCCGCTGACATTGTCTTACATTTAGAAGTCCAATGCCTTTTAACTATTTTTTATCTTTCTTGTCTTCAGCTAAAACATAGAATAGAGTAAGAAATTAAGATGTATTCCATTCTCCATATCCTAAGAAGGAATGTGCATAACAAGAGAGAGAAGAGTCTAATGAGTAATTATGGACATTAAAATAATGAATCTCATACAGAAATGAAAGTATCATAATGATCATTTTGTAAGAGGCCCACTTTAATCAGAAATAGCATCAAGGTGAATATAATCCAATGTTTTGATTTGCATTCAGAAATCCAGTTTGCTTCTAATGTTTTCTAATTGATTACTATATGTTCAAGTGAAATTTTGTGAGAAAAAAAGTTGTTTTAAATCTGCTTGATTTTTTTCAAAATGAAAATGACCTGTAGATTAGAAAATAATGGATCAAATGAATGTTATTATTTTTTAAATTTAGGTAGTACAAAGAGTCAAAAAGAAAATAAAATCATCCATGATCATACCACTATTAACATTTTGATCAAGGTATCTGTATACATAGCTATTCTTTTTATAAAAATGATCATGCTTTGGGGCGCCTGGGTGGCGTAGTCGGTTAAGCGTCCGACTTCAGCCAGGTCACGATCTCGCGATCTGTGAGTTCGAGCCCCGCGTCAGGCTCTGGGCTGATGGCTCAGAGCCTGGAGCCTGTTTCCGATTCTGTGTCTCCCTCTCTCTCTGCCCCTCCCCCGTTCATGCTCTGTCTCTCTGTCCCAAAAATAAAATAAACGTTGAAAAAAAAATTTTAAAAAAAAAAAATGATCATGCTTTATCTACTATTTTATAATTTGATTTTTTAATTTAGCATTATATCACAAGTAACTTGACATGTCAATAAACAATTCTACATTATCATACTTTTAAGTGGCTGCATAATATTCTGTGTGTGTTTGTTAGACATTTGGTATTAAACATCTACTGTATACTCAGCATGGTGCTAAGCACTGGGCATAGAATGCCTGCCCTCATGGTCCCTGCCTTCATTAGTTTACAGTCAAATAGAGGAGGCAGGTATTAAATAATTCTAAAAAGTAAAATATCATTACATGTCTAACTGGGGAGAAAAACAGGGTGCTATCAGGGTGTCTAATAAATGTTGCTAATCCTGTCTGGGAGGGTTATGGGAGGATGTACCATAATTTAACCAATTCCCTATTAATGGCATTTGCAGACTTTTAAGTGACTAACCATATGATCAGTTGTCTCCTAAGGAAGATTCCCCAAATCTACAGTGGACAGTGCTCCTTGCATCCCATGATTATAACTATAACCTAGTCATATGGCCACACCTAGCTGCAAAGGAGACTGGGAAATGAGAAGGCATGTGCTTAGCTAAATATTTTGTTACTATGGGTGAAGGAGATAATGGATATTAGGGGATAATTGCTGTCTCTGCCACAGAAGATATTTTATCCATTTCTGGTTACAGAAGACCATAAGATATATAACAATTTTTTAATGTCACATAGCCACTAATGTGCAAACTGACGCTCAACCCATGTGAATCCCCTTATTCTTAACACAACTCTGACCAACTTGTCTGACTTAATCCAGTAACCAATAGGCAGTAGTATTGGGTTGAGACACTATCAAGTGAATTGCCTGACAAAGCCCAGATTTTACATTATCTTTCTCCAGGTCTTCTCTGAGCTTTCTCAGCAATTGAGAAAGCGGTTTCATTTCTTTTGTTTTCTTTTCTACTCTTGTCCCCTGGGACATGTCAAAAGTACCATTATCCAAAAGGTCAAAGATTTGAGGGAGATAAAAATGCAGGGACTACTTGTTGCATTCCATTGTTCAAATTTCTCTCCTCTTCAGCCTGAACCTTTACTTTTAAAGCTTAACTGTCAGGACTTTCTCCACTATTAGTAGCAAAAGCCTAATTCTTACTAGGTTATGTTACAAAGGGAACTCGATTCATATAACTGAAATCCTCAGGGGCATCGGTTTCAGGTATGGCTGGATCCAGGGACTTAATAAATTCCAGACTGTCTCTGTTTTGCTGTCCCTGTCTGCCTCTGTCTCTGTATCTCTGTCTCGTCACTCTGTAACTATTGGATCTTTTTTGCCTTGTGTTGACCTCATTCTCAGGTCAAGCTGTCCCAGTGTGTTGACAAAGATGCCTACAAGTACCCAGACTTACATTCCTCAGAACTCACATTGTTCGAGTTAAAATCTCAAGGGAAGTTTAGATTGGTCTGGCTTGGTTCACGCCCATTAATGTGGGCAGGGGAGTATAATGGCCTGATTGGCCAGGCTTGGATCTTAACGGTCACCTTTGGAGCCTGGAAGTCAGTCAGCCCCAATGCACATGGACTAATAAGAAAGGAGATCTGGAAGAATATCTGGGCAGATTAAAAAATAAAAGTCAACCAAATGAAGTGAGATATTGCCCTCCCACCCCACCTCATATTAAATAATGAATGTTTTCTTTTTTCTTATGTTTATTTTTGAGAGACAGAGACAAGTGGGGAAGAAACAGAGAGAGGGAGACACAGAATCCGAAGCAGGCTCCAGGCTCTGAGCTGTCAGCACAGAGCCCAACGTGGGGCTCGAACTCACAAGCTGTGAGATAATGACCTGAGCTGAAGTCTGATGCCACCCAGGCACCCCAATAATGAATGTTTTCTAAGAGATCTCTTTAAGACCATGGGTACAGAGGAAGTTGAAGAGGTAGAATAGGGAGTAAGAGGTAAATACAGAAGATAATATTAAACTATTGGTTGTGATTCCAAGATTTTTCAATATCTCCGAGAAAGAATATTTGTATTTTCTTCCTAGTTTTAGTAACAAGAAGTAATGTGATTCTCAAATATCAAATGATGCGGTGTTGACAATTCATCCGATGTCAAAATATGAATCACTAGCTTCAGTATTTTCTATTCATCTTTCTTGAAAATTTTGCATGCTAATCTATTCACTAGCTTTGATGTTTTATGTTTATACTGGTATATTAATTATGGCAGAAGGAAAAAGTTTAAGTTATATTTTCCAAGTCCATTGCTACGAAAAAAACAAGATTAACAGGATGCTATGGCTTACCATAGGGATATCTATCAAGAGAAAAAGAAGATATGCATTCCAGTGTACCTGACATCCTATGAGAGATCATGGTCTCCAGGTTAAACGGATTCCTTCCAGATTCTTCAGCAAATGCCTCAGCCATTCTTCACAGTACCTGTGCCAAGTCTCTTCCCTTCATTTAAGCACCTACACAAATGGCTCCCCAGCCCTGTTGTACCCAGCAGACAGCTCCTCCTGTCTTCAGAGAACACAAAGTGATTCAACCCAAGGTTCTGTCATTTCTCCCCTTTTCACCTCAAAATCTCTATATTCTCACACTTTCCCTTTGTTTTCCTTTTGGAGGAAGATGTGATTCTCTCTCAGCAAAACCCACACTTCCTACTCTCTATTTTAATTCCATTTCTTCTTCCTGATCCTTGTTTTATGTTTAATCCCATGGGCCCATTTTGATCTTTTAGTCTCTTCCTTACATCTAGAACTGTACCAGATGCACGTCTCCAGCACACTGGTTAAGATTCATTTCCAGTTCCTCATGGAGAAGTTATTGGAGACTGATCCCAGAACTCTCAGCAAATTTAATTTTTTTTCTTGTTGATAAATGTATCAGGGTAATGTCGTATGTCTATAAACCTGTTTCCTTTTCTTTTTGGGCACACGGTTAAATATTTTCCAGCCTAGCCTGCAGTTACGTAGGGCCATGTGATTTATTTCTAGCCATTGGAGAAGGTAAAGTGATGTAACCACTTCTAAATGTGGCCCATAGAACCTCCCAAGAGATCCTCTGTACTCCCTCTCTTTCCTCTCCACGGCAACCTTGAGGACTTTATGTTGAAGATGGCAGCCACACAAGATGGAAGAAACAAGCATCTCCAAATGACTAGGTGGTGATAAAGTCTCCCCACCACCACACCCCAGTACTGATTGGTTTGCATGTGATACAGGTAAAATAACTTGTATTGTTTGAAGACACTGGTATTTTCAGATTAATCTTTTACTTTAGGTAGTAATAACCCTAACTCTGAGCTTTCCAATGCAATAGTTACTAGCAACATGTGGCTCTTCACACTTAAATTTCAATTAATTATTGTGGCTATTGAGCAATTGAAATGTGGCTAGTATAACTGGGAAGCTGAATTTTAACTTTATTTCATTTGAATTAATTGAAATTTAAATGTGAAGAGCCATATGTGGCTAGTGTGCACCATATTGGACATTACAGACATCGAATATTTCCATTACCATAGAAAATGCTATTGAATTGTGCTGCCCTAATAAATATATGGAGAGAACTGTTCTTACTTTTTTTTTTAAGTTTATTATTTTGGGACAGAGAGAGAAGGTGCACACTTGTGAGGAGCAGAGAGAAAGGGAGAGAGAGAGCTTCAGAGTCAGCTCAGAGCCTGACGTGGGGCTCAAACCCACAACTGTGGATCATGACCTGAGCTGAAATCAAGAGTCAGACACCCAACCTACTGAGCCACCCAGGTGCCCCGAACTGTTCTTATTTTTAAAATAATCCCCTCCCCCAAGAAATTCTCTATTTCTCTAAAGCCAATTTCCCTCTACCTAAGAGAAGGCTCAAAACACTCCGTTCTCACATTGTTAGCTTTACCTGTACCTGCCTCTGCACAAACACACTCCTGTCTTGTTCCTTCTTGCCTTTGCCTAACTTTTAGAATGGATGGTCTTGAACTCCTTGTGATCTGGCTTCCTTCCCAGCTGCTCACCTGTAATCACAGTGTGTTCGGCAAAAGGTTTGGCCACACCTGTCTCCCAGATGTCTCCTAAATAGTTCTCTCTACCCCCATCACTCTCCTGAGCGCTAGGCACTCATTTTCACTCTTTCGTGTCTCAAGGTCATCACGTGTTTCAGAGAGACCAGGTCAACTCTGAATTATTTACGCCAAACCCTGAGGTGACTCATGTTATCATTGTTATCCCCACAAAATTACCACAGCTCTTTTCCGTTCCAGAAAGCATTACCATTTAGGCAAACACTGAAGGTAGCATTAATCCTTGATGACTGCAAGCTCAGAATGAAAGGGAAATGACCTCAGTATGAGGCAGTTGCAGTCCTGAGCCGAAGGGTTTTAACCACGAGCTAATTCTTGTGCTAGTCAGATCCTTGTGAGAGAACTCTAGGCCAGCTTGCTAGAACTGAGCAGGAGAATTTGGAGATGGTCCAGAGGAGAGCCACAAAACCCAATCACGAGCAAGAGTAAGAGATACTCAGGCTTTTACTGAGTATCATGTGGAATGTTTCAACACAAAGCATTGAGAACAGCTGCTCTGGGCCTTGACAAGAGAAAGGACAGAAATGAGAACAGGTGGGAGATTAAGAATTTAGGTTAGATAAGAGGCAAAGTCGGGATGGTCAAAAAAGGGTTCAAGCTTATCCCAGGCTGAGGAGGGGGAGGCCGAGTCCCTCCAGCAAGCCCCAAAGCCTCCACCCGCCTGTATTTCCAGAGGAACCGTCAGACTGTGCTAAACTTGGGGTAAGCTATGTCATTTGAAGTTTGCTGCAGAAAGCTTCTTAATATGTTCTAAATATGTGTTAAGTAGTTCTTAAAATGTGGCAAAAAGAAAAGTAAAAAAAATCAAGGTTATAAAATCTGTGTGGAAGTTGCAAGAGTGCAATCATCTGGAAAAACCCAACAAATTAATTCCCTGGGAAAAGGAGGCCAGAGTTCAAACTGCAGTAACAAAAGCAACTACGTTGATGGCAAGGGTAATTAAATTAATGGAAACTGCAGGGATGAATATAAATCAGAATGACTAATAATTTGAAACATTAGTTATTCAAATGCGACACAGAGTCCTCGATGAGCTAAGTCGCCGCACTAATAACTGCAAACCAAGGGCTTTACAAATTGCACAAGAACCTGGCTTTGGTCCCATTATGTTTCTGTCACAAGCTTAGAAGGGCTCCCATTGGCTTTTTTAAAACCACCATTGTCATTTACTGCACTAGTTTCCCTAATAAGGTTGTGAAAATGAAAAATATTGATATATAAATGTAATGCACTCTAATTGTAACAAAATGGTATTTACAAAAGATGTTGGGGGGGTTGTAATTTTTTCTAAATGCATTGTCATTTCTCACAGCTTCTCTCTTTACTAGATGTTATAGGTTTAGTAATTGCATAGTATTTGTGGAAATGTGAAAAAACAATTTTTGTAGTTGTCTTTTGAAATGTATACAATATGTCCTCAAAAGTTGGGTCTCTATCCTAGAAACAAAATATTATGTAATTCATATAGAATTATGCAGTTAAAGAGTTAAAAGTTTGGCATAGCTTTTATTTCTGTAGAACTGAAAAGCAGTGCATAAAAATAAAAGCAGAAAGAACGTATCTTTTTGTTATGTGGCCCAAAATACCTCATTTGACTGAAAGTGCAGTTCTGGGGTTCTTAATTGGTGGATATAGGAGAGGTATTGTTCTTTCTTTTGTTTTTGTTTTTTTCTTTTGAAACAAGACTGCAGTGGCTTCTATTCTGTGGTCATCTGATTTGAGGTTTAAATTGCCCCAGAAAGTTGAATAATATTCTGATTACTGCTTAGGTTTTATATTTCCTGTGAGAACATTCTTTACACAAGAAAACTATAGCACCAACTTATTCATAAGAGAAATGATGTTTTGTTCATGTGTATTTTGTTTGCTAAATTACATATTAGACTCACAGCATGCTTTTCTCAAATGAAGATTTTAAACTTAAATTCAAATGACCTTCTAGTTTCTGGCCCATTCCCCATAGGCTACAGAACAAATGAGTGTCTGAATACACTAATTTCTTGTGTCTCCACTGTTGATTAGGTTAGTGAAATGCTGTGTGTGTGTGTGTGTGTGTGTGTGTGTGTGTGTGTGTGTAAAATGACAGCTGGCACAAAATCCTAAGGTCAGAAGTACATTTTTATTCTTAGTTAAATACATTAATTTTTGGCTATAAAACATATGTTTAATGACAGAAAAAAGAAATAATTCGCATTTAAAGCTAAACTTTTTTCTCAGCCATTTTAGTAACTTAAATATGTCAGTTATTAAAGACTGAAACTCTGTGGGGTCATGCGGCAGAAGTCATGTGAGACCGGCTAGAATCTGAGAACTTGAGCTCCAGGGGAAAGGTATTTGGTATCTAATAGTGTTTCCTATCATCTTGGAGGAAATGTCCCTATTTTGTTGGACCAAGTGGTGCAAGTTAGTATGCAGTTGTAATTTCCTAATAGAAGTATCAAAATGTGGAAAATAGTGACTCCACATTGGCAATGTTTGGCAATCATGTTGTCTACTTTCCATCCCTTTGTACACACACACACACACACACACACACACACACACACACACGACCTTAATGGAACATTTTCACATAAAAGAATATCAATGTTCCAGAAAACCCTACAGCTCAACAAATCAGTTTTAAAATATTCTTGTTTAAGGGGCACCTGGGTGGCTGAATAGGTTAAGCAACCAACTCTTGATTTTAGTTCAGGTCATGATCTCACGGTTTGTGGGATTGAGGCCTGTGTCAGGCTCTGTCCTGGGATTTTCTCTCTCCCTCTCTCTCTATCTCTCTGCCCCTTCCCTGCTCATGTGCACTCTCTCTGTTTTTCTCTCTCTCAAAATGAATAAGTAAACATTAAAAAAAAAAGGAAAAGATATAAACAAAGTACAATTACAGAGTCTTCAAATTCTATCTCTGAAAGAGAATTCCTAACACTGAAAATTTTTTATCTGATGAGGGCAAGGCTCATATTTATGTTTCTTGGAACTCTAGTTACATGGTGTTTCTGCTTCAAAGACTTCCATTCTGACAACTAACATTTTGTTTTATTAAAAGACTCTAGGAAGGGGCGCCTGGGTGGCTCAGCTGGTTAAGTGTCTGACTATTGGTTTCAGCTCAGGTGATGACCTCACAGTTCATGAGTCCAAACCCCACATGGGCATCTGTGCTGACAGCATGGAGTCTGTTTGGGATTCTCTGTCTCCCCCTGTCTCTGCCCCTCTCCTGCTTGTGCATGTGAGCTCTCTCTCCCTCTCAAAAATAAGCATTTTAAAAAATTTAAAAAAGACTCTAAGGAGTCATAAAAGGGCCTTACGGATTAAAATCCCAAGGTAGTATACTCTTATTTTCCATTGTTTCTCCCTATGTTCCATTATTTTCTTTTCTTATTTGAATAAATGGGTCACACAAAGCAGATGCTTCTATGCTTGATATGATTCCTTATAGTACTGTAGTGTTGTCAGAATTTATGGGAAGAAGCTTGACTAAATGAGCAGTAGTTCGACTGTTCTATTTCACTTTGTAAAAGAAAATGCTCTAGGTCTGATATAATCATGGTTTTAGGGGCACCCGGCTGGCTCAATCAGAAGAGTGTGCAACTCTTGATCTCAGGGTTGTGAGTTTGAGCTCCACATTGGGCGTAGAGATGACATAAGATAAATAAATCAGCAAATTAAAAACACATGCCTTTAAAAACAGAGGGAGTAATAACTACTTTATCTTAGTGTTCCATGTTTAAAACCATTATAATCTTTCTTTAAATGTAAGCCTATGTATTAGCACAGGTCATGATGGAATAGAGTGAAAAAGAAATGGAATTATGTAGCCTGAATCTCAGTCCCCCCTGTTCCTCCCTGTCTCTATTCACTGCCCCTCTAAAGATGTATTAAGCGATAATAAAATTGCTTTGTGGGGCGCCTGGGTGGCGCAGTCGGTTAAGCGTCCGACTTCAGCCAGGTCACGATCTCGCGGTCCGTGAGTTCGAGCCCCACGTCAGGCTCTGGGCTGATGTCTCAGAGTCTGGAGCCTGTTTCCGATTCTGTGTCTCCCTCTCTCTCTGCCCCTCCCCCGTTCATGCTCTGTCTCTCTCTGTCCCAAAAATAAATAAACGTTGAAAAAAAAAAATCAAAAAAAAAATTGCTTTGATATTGTTGGTGTCCACTACAAATGTAATTTTGTGTGACTTCCATAAACTTGTTTTTAAAAGGAAGTAGAATGACCCAATGGTCCAAATCTAGGAGCCAAATCCTTCTGAGTTGGAATTTAGCTCAGCTTTTTCAGCAGTATGTCTTTGATAAAGTCTCTCCCTCTCTTTAAGCTTTGATTTATTAGTGCATTAAATAGGTATACCCACTGTGATGGCTGATTTTGTGTGTGAACTTGACTGGGTGCCTAGACATTTGCCAAACATTCTGGGTGTGTCTGTGAGAGGATGAAATTAACCTTTGAATCTATAGTCTGAGTAAAGTAGATTGCCTTCCCCAGTGTGGGTGGGCGTTATCCAGTCAGCTGAAGGCCTGAAGAGAATAAAAAGGCTATATCTTTTTCTTTCTTGTAACAGGGTATCATGCATGTTTCCTCATATTATGAACCACCTTTCTACTTTGGGTTTGTATGATTTTGACTATTTTAGCCTCTTCACATGAGTAGAATCATACAGTATTGACTGTCCTTTTGTGACTGGTTTATTTCACATAGCGTAATGTTCTCAAGTTTATTCCATGTTGTAGTATGTGACATAATTTTGCTTCTTTTGGAAAGCTGTGTAACATTCCATTGTGTGTATACACCACATTTCCTTTATGTATCTGTCAGTGGGTATTTTGGTTGCTTCTATCTCTTGGGTATTGTAAATAATGAAGCATTGAACATGTGTGCAGACATCTCTTCAAGATCCTGCTTTGAGTTCTTTGGAATGACACTTTATTTGTAATGTGCATTTTTTTTTTTTTAGTTTATTTGAGAGCAAGAGAGAAAAGCATGAGTTGGAGAGGGGCAGAGGAAGAGGAAGAGAGAGAGAATCCCAAGCAGGCTCCACACTGTCAGCACAGAGCCCAACTCAGGGCTCGAACTCACAAACAGTGAGATCATGACTTGAGCCAAAACCAAGAGTCAGATGTTTAACACACTGAGCCACCCAAGCACCCCTGTAATGTGCTTTTATACCCTCTCTTACCTGACCATTCCACTTGGTGTTTTTCTAGATTTGTTTCCTTTTTCTAAATACAAGCATTGCAATTGTAGTCAGTCAAGGCCATGGATTCTTTTTTTTTTTTTTAATGTTTATTTATTTTTGAGAGAGAGAAAGAGCATGAGCAGGGGAGGAGCAGAGAGAGAGGGAGACACAGAATCTGAAGCAGGCTCCAGCCTCTGAGCTGTCAGCACAGAGCTTGATATGGGGCTCAAACCCATGAACTGTAAGATCATGACCTGAGCTGAAGTTGGACACTTAACTGACTAAGCTACCCAGGGGCCCCAGGGCCATGGATTCTGATGAAATATATCCCTGTGGGACCTCAGAATGCAAAACTGGGCACCAAGCAGCTGGAAAACCCACAACAATAGAAGGAGAAGATAAAGCAATTTGTGCAACATTATACAATGAGATATTTAAATGGCTTCATGCTTCACACAGTTAAGATTTACCTCTCCTCTGTAAAATTGTCTTTTCTTTGATTTTTGTCTCAGTCTCTGAAGAAAATCCTTTCACAGCTAACCTTCTTCCTATGATCATATGGCAATCATATCCATTCCCATCTTCTCCTTTCTTGGCTTTACTATTGGAGGGTAGTAATAAGACTAACCTTTTTTGAATACTTACTGTGTTCAGGCACTGTCCAAGTTCTTTTGTATACTAACTCATTTAATCCTCACAAAAACCCATGAAGAACTCTTATTTTTATCTACATTTTGCCAATAAGAAACTGAGGTGCCAAGGGAGTATGTGACTTTTGCAAGGATATTCAGGTATATAAAGATGTGGGCCAGGGCTCATGGCAGACACGATGGAGATGACCTTAGAGCAGCCCTTGGAATCCATTCATTGCTGGGGTCCTATGGCACAGATTCACAAGGGCTTGATCGGGGCTGCCATGGGGCCCAGTCCAATGAACATGCTGGGGTGATAACTGTTTGATCATTGTTCTAGACCAGCAAGCAGCTAAGCTAACCTCAGTCCCCACTGATATTCTTGTGGTGTGTCTAGAATCAGATACTGGGAACATTATGATCCCGGAAAATGATGGCATCACAGTGGCAGTGCACAAAATGGCCTCTTGACGTCCCCTATCAGTTCTATATCAGCCTGTCATCGGGGTTCAATCCTACCTATGTTAATTATCTTATAGAACTATTAAAGTTCCAGTCGTTAGGCCATTTATTTAGTGTGCATTGGGCACTTTTCTATTAATTTTACAGTAAGCCACTTTTGGACCCTCCACAGATAGACTTGTCAAAATATTAGTAAGAAAGATCTAGGTCACTTTGTGTACAGAATTTTGTTATGTTCAATAAATCTGGTTGGAGGAAAAGAAAAGCATATAAAAATACAGTGATAGGTACACAGAAAATCAAATAGAAAGGGACACAACTCCAGAAAAACCCACAAAGTACAAAAAGAAATGAATGTAATTACTTCTGTTATTTGGATCCGCTATGAATAACATTTACCTAGTAACAAACACTACCAATTTAACAAAAATTATGTTATATTGGGAGGACT
The DNA here is from genome assembly GCF_016509475.1 of Prionailurus bengalensis. Lineage (NCBI taxonomy): Eukaryota > Metazoa > Chordata > Mammalia > Carnivora > Felidae > Prionailurus > Prionailurus bengalensis. The sequence continues at coordinate 85,878,948 of NC_057345.1, read as the reverse complement.
GGAGGAGGGGAAATGTATGTTACTGAGTAGGTGGTTTAAGACCACAGAATTCTCATCTTCTATGGTATGAAATCAATAGATGATTCCCTAATCAGTCCATGAAAAAATAGCAGAAGCAGATTTTTGGAAATATACCAAGAAATAGTTAAAATAGCAATATCTGTTTCTTATCCATTTCTTGCATACAGATGATGGAAATCTCCCTGGCATGTTTGTGTAAGAAGGGGTATTCATCAAACAAGTCCTGGAACTATACAACAGAACTGGCCTGGAAAGAGAGCTGCTGTAGTTGCCCCAGAACCAGCTGCATCCATTGTGGCCAGGAAACTCCTGCTGTTAAAACTAACCCCAGAATATATTGCCTCTGCTGTAGTCAGACCAGCAAAAATGAACTGTAGCCACCCAGCCAGTTTCCCCACATTCTTTGCTTCTAAATCAAAGCACATGATTAGTAGAACCTTAGTCACATTCCTCAGTTCTGTAGCAAGGGAGGTTGGGACTTTTCCCCCTAATTCTACTTTGGCAAAGTGGAGCTCACTAACATGAAGGATGATCAGACTATGAGAGGGCACTATCCAGTGCCTTGTCTCTTCCTTTTCTCTCACCCACTACGTCCCCAAATCACTGAAATTCTGTCTAAAATGCTTCATAAATAGGTCGCGAATCCATTCACTTTTTTTTTTTTCTTTCCCTGACATTTCTCTAGATTAAGTCACTTCAACAATGTGTAAGTTGGTCTCACTTTATATTTGTATTGCCTCTTTAGATGAGAGCATAGGAAATTAGCTAGAAAAGGGAAAGAGAGAGAACCTTGGAATTTGTGGGTTTCATAGAAATACTGTCAAATTAAAATGTAACGGTAGACAGTGCTAAAGGGAGCGATAAATCTAAATTATTTCCAAAGAGACAATTTAGTACTTTTCTTAACAGAAGCAAAACTCCTCCCGGCACCTTAATGTTGCTGTATGAACATATTCAGGGAAGCCATTTTATGTGATGGTACAGACACTCTGGACAGGAGATTAGAGTTCAGGTTCTGTGATCTTTGCTCTTTCTGTGGTCTTAAGTGGCCCCATAACTCTGAGTTTATTTGTTACAGAAGCATTAGAGAATTTCTGTGGAATAATCAGGCATTTTTTAAGTGCTTTTAGCACTAAAATTGGGGCACCTGGATGGCTCAGTCAGTTAAGTGTCTGACCAGCTCAGGTCGTGATCTCTCTCTGCCCCTCCTCCATTCTCTCTCTCTTTCAAAAAATAAACATTAAAAATATTTTTAAAAATTAATAAAAGCACTAAAATTGCCAGTGTCCAAATAACTAAACAAATGATGGTCCACCTACACACCAGAATGCTATGTAGTCATTTAAAAGGATGGGGCGCCTGGGTGGCTCAGTCGGTTGAGCGGCCGACTTCGGCTCAGGTCATGATCTCACAGTCTGTGAGTTCGAGCCCCGCGTCGGGCTCTGTGCTGACAGCTCAGAGCCTGGAGCCTCTTTCAGATTCTGTGTCTCCCTCTCTCTGACCCTCCCCCGTTCATGCTTTGTCTCTCTCTGTCTCAAAAATAAATAAACGTTAAAAAAATAAAATAAAAGGATGGTATAACTCTATACTAATATGAAACAATTTCCAAGATATTCTGAAGAAAACACAGTATAGAAAAATCTACATAGTATGCTAGCATTTTGTGTGTATGTGTGTGATGGCATGTGTGTGTGTGCTTTTCATGAATGTAGGCATATTTATGTTTGTAACTTCACAGGCCACCTTTGGAGGGCTCCCAAATAAGTGGCCATAGTGATTGCCTTCAGAGAAGAGAACTAAATCGCTAGAGGTGGGCTTAGGTGAGGATTCATTATCTTTTGAATTTTGGTCCATGTGCTTATATTACCAACTCAAAAAATATTTTTTTCATGTTTATTTGGTTTTGAGAGAGAGAACGCACGTGCATGCTAATCGGGGAGGGGCAGAGAGAAGGGGAGACAGAAAATCCAAAGTGGCCTTTGTGCTGTCAGCAGAGAACCCAATGTGGGGCTTGACCTCACAAACTGTGAGCTCAAGACCTGAGCCAAAGTCAGATGCTCAACCGACTGAACAACCCAGGCACCCCCATAATTATTTTCAAAGAACCCAGAATTAACTCCTATCTATGAAGGCTGAAGAGATAAAGGTTGAGAGAGAATTAAATTTGAGCCTGGATGCAGCAGGAGCTTGGGGCTCCTCTTTTACCCATACTATTCTATATCTTTACTTTTCTTCTTTTCTGAAGCATTTACCTTTAGTTTAAACATTTACAGATCTATCGTTTACCACGTAGGGGTTTTGTTGTGCCGTACATTCTCAAGTTTTCAAGTTTCTCTGCTGGGAACAGACGAATTCTATTAAATACTCAAAATGTGTAAGTCATGAAAAATAGAAGGACTTTCAATACGAGTTCTTTATATCTGCAGCTTACAAATAGTTCTGCCTAATAGTTTTATAACACCCCATGTACAGCATTTTGCAGTGTGCAGAATGCATGCACATACGTTATCACTTGATCCTTTGCACAGAAGCTCCATGTGATTCTTGCTATTCTCAGCTTTGTCCAAGATCTAAAATTAGAACTAGGCTGACATTACATCTCACTTGGTTACAAGTCTGACTGAGGATTTTAATCATCTGGAGCCACATGGAAAACAATTCTCCCTGAAATCCTCTTTCAGCTGATAATCACTAACTTTGGGCATGTCAGCTTCTGCATCCTCTGACAGTGGTAAGTATTTTTCCAAAGCACTTCTTTCCTATTCTTCACATGGAAATAGATTGCTGATGATGCCTTTACTGGGTCTGAATCTGCTGGAATGCACAACTGAACTTGGAATTGAATTTACAAGTCTCTTTTGGGGTCTCATAGTCATTCATGTAATTGTCTTCCTCTGGAAGATGGATTTCTGTAAAAGTTAAGCATTTTTTTTTTTTTAGTTTTGTTTTTGTTTGTTGTTTTGCTTTCTTTTGCCTTTAGAAAGCAGACTTTCCCAGTTATGTCCTTGCCATGCTATGTGCTTTTGTGTTATGGTAGTCATTGGAGGGAACACAATCCTATGCTAGCAGCAGAAATACATATGTTATTACTGACTTGTTTTCCTCGAAGGGGAACTGGTTGCTGGTAAAGGAAAACTGATGGCTGAATCAAGTTTAATGGCAAACTGAGAAGCCTAATTAGCATATGAATGGTTATATATGTTTAAAAATACACATTCACATGTAGATACTTGATAGTTTTAAAAAATGTTTTCTTATTTGATAAACACTTCAACCTTGTTCAAATCTGAGACAATAAATTGTAGGTTCACTGTGATGTACCTAGGGGTTTGGATTAGGCGGCACCTGTATGCCAAGGTTTCTTGCTGGCAAAAAGATCTTGCAACCTGTTCCTATGCTAATTGTGCAGGCATTGCTTAAAAGTAGGGACCCTCTCCTAATAATTTGCTGAATATTGGCAATTATATATCCATCCTAAAATTGTAAACATTTTTTCCTCCGTAATGGAGTTTTTCTCCCACCCCTGTCTCTCTCTCTCACATTGCATAGTTTTTTTTTTTTGCACTGCATACTGTTAAAGAAATTAATAATTTAGAGGAGATTAATAATGAAAAGCAGTATTCTCTGCCCCTTTTCTGTCACTCTAGAGGTGACAGGATTTTGTTTTCAGTAGTCACCACCTTTGTTCCTGTTTTCTTGTTCAAGGGGGGTTATTATTGATCAACTTTAGGCATAATCTACGGAACTTCATTATGAAAGATGATGCTCAAATTCACTTACACCCTTCTAGAGTTATATTCTTAGTTTTAGTTTCTCTCTTGATTACCTTTAGAACTTTAAACAAATACTTAAGTCTCTAGTTCTCATTCCATAAAATAGAGACAGTATCTATGACTCCCCACTTTGAAGATGTGGCTTTTGGTGTTCTTTCCTCTACACCTCCATTTCCTTCTTTCACATTCTGTTAAAGCATTTATTCTTATTTTTATATTTTCAAGATGTATTATACTTACTACATTCTGCTCTTTAGATGTAAACATGTCTTCCTTGCTTTGTCATGGGTTGATTTATTTCAAAAGTTGATCTCTATCACTCAGAGAAGACACTTTGTACCCTTAGAAGTCACTCCCCATCTCCCCCTCTGAAAAGCCCCTGGATATAACTAATCTACTTTTTTTTTCTCTCTATGGATCCCATATACATGGTCTTCTGTGTCTGGTTTCTTTCACTTAGTATACTTTCATTCAAAGTTCGTCTACAATGTAGCATGTATCGGAACTTATTCCTTTTTCGGGAGAATAATATCCCATTTTCGGGAGAATAATATTCCATTGTATGCATATACCACATTTTGTTTATCCATTGTCAGTTGACAGCCATTTGTTTCCATTTTTTGGCTATTGTGAATAATGCAACTTCAACATTCGTGTGCAAGTTTCTCTGTGAGCATACGTTTTCATTTCTCTTGGGTATAAATCCAGGCGTGGATCTTTTTCTATGTTATACTTTCCATTTTTTCCTATTTTTATGTTAGGTGTGCCTCTTATGAACAATACACAGGATTTTGTATTTTATTTAATTGGACAATCTTTATATATTAAACTATGGCATTTAGTAGTCAGGGAAGTATAAATTGTGACCATGAGATTTTATACAGCAGTGTGATGGTGAGGATGTACATCAATGGAAACCTTGTATAGTTGTAGCAAGAGTATAAATGGGCACAGTCACTTTGGAAAACAATTTGGCTCTATCTTATAAATTTGAACATGCACATTCACTATGATCCAGCAGTTCAAGTCCTAGGTGTATACCCAATAGAAGCAATACCCACTTGAGCACCATGAAGATAAGGACAAGAATTTGGGGAAAATATTGCTCATAATAGCAAAACTCTGGTACCGAAATATCCATATTCATTGGGATGGAAAAATTAAATCATGGCATGGTCATACATTTTGGAGATCATGGCTTCCATCAGTATATAAAATGTTCTACTTCCTTTATGGAGCTATATATTTCCTATGATATGGATGTACTATAATTTATTGATTAAAGGTTATATTGCTTCCAATCTTTTGCTTTTATGAAAAACACTGAAGTGAATAACTTTATAATATGTAATTTTACAATTGAAAATATTTGCAGTACAAATTCTTATGAATGTGAATGTGCATTTGTAAGACTGATAGATATGACCGAATTTCTCTCCACAGAGAATAACAAATATGGCCACCTTTAGTGTATAAAAGTACCTGTCCCCCTACACTGTTGCATATTTCACTTCTTCCTTTCCAAACTTTATACGTTTCTATTTGCTTCTTTTGCCTTACAGCATTCCAGTAAATGTTGAATAGTTGTGATTGTGGACATCTTTTGACTTCCTGAATTTGGAAGGAAATGATTAATTGTGGATCATGTTCTTCCACTATTGCTAATGCAATTTGAACAAAAAATCAATACAATTATTTATAAGGCAAAGAATATTCCATCAAATGAATCTACCATAATTTACATAACCAATCCCCTATTTTTATTTTCCTTTCCTTTCTGAGATTCAGGTCACAATCCTCAATATTACATCTATCCCTTTGCAATTTATTTTAGAAGAGCCAGTAATCCTAGTATAATGCCACTTAACTGAATTCCCGCCTGGGCCTACAGCATCTAGATTAAGTAGATATCCCAAGACGCTGGTCTTAAATTTTTATATCTGTTACTTAGCCATTTTCATACAACTGGGCATGTAAACTAGTTGCAGTTTTTCATTATTGCAAATTACATAGTAACAAAGGAAGTTGACTTGGCTTCAATTCCCACCTCTGCCACATATTAGATATGAGACCTTGAACAAATTGCCCATCTTCAAGGCTCAGTTCTCTCATCTGTATATTACAGACAATGAAAGCATCCATGTCATAGGATTTTTATGAGGATTATTAAATGAGACATGATATGTAAAGTGTATAAATAATTTTGGGAACATGGAAAGTGTTCAATAAATATACGCTACTGGGATCATTTTGGAACTTTGTGAATGTTCTGAAACACATTCTTTTTTCCCCCTCTGGTACAATTAGGTCCTTTTTGAGATGGCATCTGTGATTCAGCTATTCAGAACCTAATGAAGTTGGTGACTCTGTGACAATGTGGAGAAATCATGTCAGAAAATGTGGTTTGTACTGGAGCTGTCAATGCTGTAAAGGAAGTTTGGGAAGAAAGAATAAAGAAACACAATGAAGACCTGAAGCGAGAGAAGGAATTTCAACAGAAGTATGCTTTAACATGTTTATTATTTTGAATTAGTGAAAATTCAGAACATCATCATTCTAGAAAAGAGCACTTATTAAGTGCCTTATTGTTGAATTTGATAGAGATTTTTATTTACTGAAAAGTCAAAATATAACTACAGGGATATCCCTGACTCAATTAAGCGTGACTATATGATGGTGGCCACAAAAAACCCAACTGTCTGTATGTAGTTGGGGCACCAGGTGGCTCAGTCGTTTAAGCATCTGGCTCTTGATTTAGGCTCATGTTATGATCTCCCAGTTCATGAGATCCAGTCCTGTGTCGGGCTCTGCACTGTCAGTGCAGACCCTGCTTGGGATTGTCTCTCCCTCCCTCTCTCTGCCCCTCCCCTGCTGGCACTCTCCCTCTCTCTGTTTCTCTCTCTCAAAATAAATAAACATTAAAAAAAAATAGTTATCTTGGGCCCTCATAGGAATCTGGTCAACATTCATCATAGTTTGATTAGTATCATTTAGTCTACTTTTCACTGATGGCTTGTTCAGTATAATAGTCCCTAGGTACTAAAACAGCATCTAGCAATGCTAGGTAGTATAGATTCTCACCTATTTGAATAGCAGTGAGTTTCAGCCAGGTTCCCTGTGGATCACCTGATTCCTTGATTTGGGCTGTACTTAAATAATTTGGCTCTCATTTCCTCTGCCTTCTTGATATCTGCCCACTTTTCTGATTGGATGTCTCCAAAGTATTCTATCTAATCTTGCAAGAATACCCACTTTCCTCATGGATCCCTACAATTATCATTCATTAGGTCTCTTTCTAAATATTAAATTGTCTTTTGTCATGCAATATATACAGATACTGGGCCATTATGTTGTACACCTGACACTAATACAATGTTATAGGACAATTATATTTCAGTGGAAAAAATACTCTTGTGTCAGTTAGCAAATACCATAAAATTCAACTAAAAATGGCTTAAGGAATAGGGAAGTCCTGAGGCAAGGCAGTTCCAAAGCTTTAACAGCTTTAGAGATTCAGCTTCTTTTTATCACCTCCTACTGCTAATCTCAGTGTCTCAGTTTGGTTCTTAGGGTAGCCTCCCTCAGTGTCACAGAATGACTGGTGTACTTCCAGGCATCATAGCCAGACCTCATTATGTTATCAGAAGAGTGGAAACTATTTCTGTTTGTTCAAGAATGAGGAAGCCTTTCTGAGGTGTTTTAGCAAACCTCTCCTTCACCTCTCATTGACCAGAACTGGGTAATTTGTACTCCCCTAATGCAGTTCCCTTCTAGGAGAATGAGACTATGTGATTGGTTTATATAAATTAAGATTTATACCTGGGTTACTTGGGGGAAGTATAAATACTTGAAAATAACAGCTATTCTCCCAGAAAAGAAGAGGGGGAAAGGTATGTTCTTGATAAGCAACTATTTTGTGTCCGCTATCTGTAAAAACAAAAATTCGGCTGGGGAAGGGCCACTCTTCCCAACCAAAGCCAGTCAAGAGAATAATGATGCTGACAATGATGAGGTAGCAGCCGTTTGTTGTGCACTTACTGCTTACTAAGTATTCTGCTAAATGTTTTATCTGTACTATCTCATTTAATCCTCTCAACATACTGAAACAGTGTCTTGATGAGGATTATATTGCATTATGAGAGATGGAAAACCAAAATAATATTTTCTACACAAGACATGTTAACTTTTCCTGGTACTTGATCTATGGCTGGGATAGCACTCCACTGAGTCAGATGGTCTGTGTTGCCCATGGTCAGGCTTTTATCGTGTTGCTCAACTGTGCATGACTTCCATTCCTAATGGAATGGATGTCACCCAATGGCCCCAAATAGATTCACCAACCTCAGCCAACATGTTTGCTTCCAGCTAGCAGGAAGTGGCACACACTACTACTTCTGCTAACATCCCATTGATACGATACATATCTAACTACAAGGAAGGATGGCTAAATGAAGTCTTGTGCCCAGTTGAATTTAGAGCATCTACTATTGAGGAAGAAGAGGAGTAACAGATACAGGGGAATGACAAGCAGTCTCTGCCACACATGAGTGTTCATTTTCTACCTTTTAAAGAGACACAAAACCTGAGAGATAGGCCTAATTCAAAGAACACAATGCTAATAAATGCAGAACTGGTATTCATACTCAAGCAATCCGACTCAGGAAGCATGATATTCACCTCAGGTCTTACATCTCCCTAGATGGGCCCTTTATATATAAAGCTATTCTTATGAAACCCATTATATTTGTATTCTACAATTATGATAAACTTGACTTTAGAGTACTCTTTTAAATTTTTTTTTTTTAAGTTTATTTATTTCAAGAAAGTGAGAGCACCAGCAGGGAAGGAGCAGAAAGAGAGAGAGCGAGCGAGAATCCCAAGCAGGCTCTACACTGTCAGCACAGAGCCCAATATGTGGCTCGGACCCATGAACCATGAGATCATGACCTGAGCTGAAATCAAGTCAGTAACTTAGCTGACTGAGCCACTCAGGTGCCCCAAGAGTACTCTTTTATTTTTTATTTTTTTTAATTGATTGATTGATTTTGAGAGAGAGAGAACAAGAGCGAATGAGCAGGGGAGGGGCAGAGAGAGAGAGAGAGAGAGAGAGAGAGAGAGAGAGAGAGAATCCCATGCAGGTTCCTTGCTGTCAGCACAGAGCCTGATGTAGGGATTGATCTCACAAACCGTGAGATCATGACCTGAACCGGGATCAGGAGTCAGATACTCAACCAACTGAGCCATCAGGAGCCCCAACTCAAGAGTATTCTTAACAAATCATTTCCTTTTTTATTTTTTTTAATTTAAAAAATTTTTTTTTAACGTTTATTTATTTTTGAGACAGAGAGAGACATAACATGAACAGGGGAGGGGCAGAGAGAGAGGGAGACACAGAATCGGAAGCAGACTCCAGGCTCTGAGCCATCAGCCCAGAGCCTGATGAGGGGCTCGAACTCACGGACTGAGAGATCGTGACCTGAGTCGAAGTCGGATGCTCAACCGACTGAGCCACCCAGGCGCCCCATCATTTCCTTTTTTATTTTTAAAAAAATTTTTATTTTCAACGTTTATTTATTTTTGGGACAGAGAGAGACAAAGCATGAATGGGGGAGGGGCAGAGAGAGAGAGGGAGACACAGAATCGGAAACAGGCTCCAGGCTCTGAGCCATCAGCCCAGAGCCCGATGCGGGGCTTGAACTCACGGACCGCGAGATCGTGACCTGGCTGAAGTCGGACGCTTAACTGCGCCACCCAGGCGCCCCTCATTTCCTTTTTTAAAACAGTGGGCGGGAATCGTGACTTGCTTCTAAACTCCCGAATGTCACTTATCATACGTGTTTAGTTAAGAACCATTTAATTTTAGTAGCTTCAAGTTCTTTCTGTGGAAAACAGGCAAGGGGTAAAATGATTGAGTGTAATCTAATGCTGGGGCACCTGGGTGGCTCAGTCGGTTGAGCTTCTGACTTTTGCTCAGGTCATGATCTCACGGTCTGTGAATTCGAGCCCCGCGTCAGGCTCCTTGCTGACAGCTTGGAGCCTGGAGCCTGCTTCGGATTCTGTGTCTCCCTCTCTCTCTGCCCCTCCCCACTCATGCTCTGTCTCAAAAATAAATAAAAACATTAAAAAAATTTTTAAAAAGGAATGTAATCTAATGCTTCTTCTCTCAGCTAAAGGTGGCTAAAGATTTAGTTCAAAAAGCATCAAGTTTAAACAGAAATTGACCTCATTGTCTTTTGATGCCAAGCTGTCTTGAGGAAACCAAGCATTTAGGAAAGAGTTGGTGTGACAAAATCTGGGAAAGTCTTTAGACTATGATAAAAGAGTTTCATAGGAGGTAGAAAGCTTCTATGTAAAATTGAAAGAACATCAAGCTTGAATTAAGCAGTGGATGAATTATAGAATACCAGAGCTGAAAGGGAACTTAGACATTATTTAATCGAAACCCCATTTTTATAGGCAAAGCCCACAGAGGTGGTATGTGTTGTCCACGGTCACCAAATTAAGTGATACATTCTGGACTTAGATCATAGAAATTCAGATCCAGAAATAACTTAGGAATCATTGTAGAGATGGAAATAGACTTGAATAATAGCCTCACTGTAAACTCATTAAGGACGAAGCTTTCTGCATGCACAATGTGCAGCGTCGCATTTGGCATATAATGGTTGCTCAATGAGTTCTTTAAGTAAAAGGTTGGGGAACAAGACACCTGATTACACTTGTCATTAAATCTTGTTCTGAAATACATAGATCTTCTAGTGAGTATCAAGTAGTTAGCAATCATCATGCTTACTGTTTGAATAGTTCTAATTTTTAGAAAAGTGATGTAATTGAATATAAACATTTTCTAGTATAGAAATAAACCATTTGCAACCTTTTACTAGTCATTTTCATAGCTTACTATTATGTATATTTGCAATGTACCAAAAATCAATAGGGATGTATTCCAGAATGATGAAGGTTTTATGCATTTTTATATCTGAAAAACAAAATCTGAATAAAATTGGAATGTAATCACATATAACTTAACTCTGAAGTTGGACTGTATTATTTGCAAGTCATTAAAAAGTTATTAACTATCTATGGATTAGATGTTTAATAAATGCAAGTCAAAAGAACAATGAGATACCACTTTGCACTCACTAGGATGGCTATAATCAAAAACATGGACAATAACAAATGTAGGCAAGAATGGCAAGGCATGAAGCCTCATGTGCTGCTGGAGGGAAGGTAAAATGGTACTAGCAATTTGGACCTAGTTTGGCAGTTCCTAAGAAAAGTTCAAAATAGAATTATAATATGATGCAGCAATTCTACTCCTAGAACTGTACCCAAGATAAATGAAAACATATATCTACGCAAGAACTTGTTCACAAATGTTCATAGCAGCATTATTCATAATAGCCAAAGAGTGGAATTAACCCAAATGTCCATTAACTGACGAACTGATCAACAGAACAGTGGAATGTTATTCTTCGATAAAAAGGAATACAGTACTGAAACATGTTACAGCACAGGTGAACTTTGAATAAACTTATGCTATGTGGAAAGACCACAATATTGTATAATCTCATAGAAATGGGAAGTAGATTAGTGGTTGCCATGGGCTGAGGAAGGAAGGAATGGAGAGTGACTGCTAATGGGTGTGGAGGTTTTTTGTTGTTGTTTTTTTTATTTGTTTTAATTTAAATTCCACCTAATATGCAGTGTAATATTAGTTTCAGGTGTACAATATAGTGATTCAGCAGTTCATACAACATCCGGTGCTCATCTCAGCAAGTGCACTCCTTAATCCCCATCACCTAATTAACCCATCCCCCCATGCACCTTCCCTCTGGTAGCCATGTTTGTTTTCTATAATTAAAAACTCGGGGCGCCTGGGTGGCGCAGTCGGTTAGGCGTCCGACTTCAGCCAGGTCACGATCTCACGGTCCGTGAGTTCGAGCCCCGCATCGGGCTCTGGGCTGATGGCTCAGAGCCTGGAGCCTGTTTCCGATTCTGTGTCTCCCTCTCTCTCTGCCCCTCCCCCGTTCATGCTCTGTCTCTCTCTGTCCCAAAAATAAATCAACGTTGAAAAAAAAAAAACAAAAAAACAAAAAAAACTCTGTTTCTTGGTTTGCCTCTTTTTTTCCCCCCCTTTGTTCATTTCTTTGTTTAAAAGTGTTTTAGCAGTCTCTCTCTCCCTCTCTCTCTTTTTTTTTAAATTTATTTTGAGAGGGAGAGAGCATGAGCAGGGAGGGGCAGAGAGGTAGAGCAGGGAGGTAGAGAAAGAGAATCCCACTGCAGGTGCAGAGACTGACATGGGGCTCAATCTCACACCTAACCCACTGAACCACCCAGGAGCCTTTGCTCAGTTATTTCTTAAATTCCATGACTGAAATCATGTGGTGTTTCTTTCTCATTAGCACATTAGCATAATATTCTCTAGCTCCATCCATATCATTGCAAATGGCAAGCATAATATTCTCTAGCTCCATCCATATCATTGCAAATGGCAAGACTCTTTTTTATGGCTAATATTTCCTTCTTTATCCATTCATCAGTTGATGAACAATTGGGCTGTTTCCAAAATTTGGCTATAGTATATAATGCTATTGAGTTAGTATTTTTGCATTATTTGAGTAAATAGTAGTACAATTGCTGGATCATGGGATAGTTCTATTTTTAATTTTTTGAGGACCCTCCATACTGTTTTCCAGAGTGGCTGCACCAGTTAGCCTTGGGTATAGAGTTTTTTGAGTGATGAAAATGTTTTGGATCAGAGAGTGGTGTTGGTGAGCAACTCTGTGAATATATCCAAAACCATTGAACTGCATACTTTAAAAGGGTTGATTTTATGGTATGTGAATTATAGCTCAATAAAGCTGTTATTTAAAAAAAAAATCTATGGAGCATTGTGACACTTTTCAAAAACTTAAATATAGGGCCTTTATGAAACTAATCGTATTTATAATTCTTGCAAAACGAATCCTTTTTTTGATTTCCAGTTACTACTAGTCAAGTGGTTGTTTTGATGGGTCACTTTTTACATAAAAGTGAATGCTACCTGTGTCATTATGGGTCAACTAAAATGTTTTCTGGTCTCTTAGGCTAGTGCGAATCTGGGAAGAACGAGTAAGCTTAACCAAACTAAGGGAAAAGGTCATCAGAGAAGATGGAAGAGTCATTTTGAAGATAGAAAAAGAGGAATGGAAGGTTAGCTTCATACAAGTACTATTTGATTTTCTATATTTTGCATTTTATGGGAGAGTTGAGAAAATGATTCTGAGACTGTGTGATTAAGTCTGGAATAGTTAGAATTCTCATTTTAATAATACACCAAATGAATTGGGGCAACATGAACAACTGAAAAGAAATATAACTTCACTTTTTTTTTTTTTGGGTAAAAATTCAATTTGCTGAAACTCTGTCTAAATTTAGGTCCTTTGCAATTTTTCTCCTACTAATCCTACTAATAAGCAATTTCTCATTTTCCATAAAAAGATGACCATTTGCTTAACAAAAATCATACAGCTTTTCCAAAATAAATGCTCAGTTAAAACCCACAAAATGGAACAGAATATTCATTTTTTTTCGAGGTCTACCACCCAGTTCATATTCTCTCATAAACACACACACACAGACACACACTTGCTTAATTACATTAGGCACACTCTAATTTTTGTAAGGGCCTCTATCCCTTGGGCCAGTGTTTATGTTCATACATATAGGTATGATTAGCTAAGGGTGTAGGTCCTTTATTTTCCCTTTTGGCTACTTTAGGTTGAAAGAGAAAAGGCAAAGAGTTCAGAATAGTTGAAACTCTTAACATCTTTAAATTCAAAAAAATCTGTAAAAACCTTTTATAAAATATTTCAAAACAGAAGGGGAAGAGGGGCGCCTGGGTGACTCAGTCAGTTGGGTGTCCATCTTTGGCTCAGGTCATGATCTTGCCGTTTGTGGATTTGAGCCACGACAAGCTGACAGCTTGGGGCCAGGAGCCTGCTTGGGATTCTGTGTCTCCCTCTCTCTCTGCCCCTCCCCTGCTCACTCTCTCTTTCTCTCTCTCAAAAATAAATAAACATGAAAATTTTTTTAAAAAAAGAAGGGGAAGAGAAGTTTGAATTATTGATTAAAATGATTTTTTGGTTTCTCTGTGATTTCAACTAACCATCATATTCTCATTTCAACTGCATATGTGTACTCTTAAAAAAGCCTAATACAACAACATCTTTAGAGCATAGCTCTATGTGTGTACGCTATTGGCCAAAATACATTCTTTTTGTTTATTCTGATTGGAGCGCCAAGGTTTAGCACCCCCACTCCCAAAGTAAAGGTCTTAAAACTTAGAAGTAACACAAGGCACTTGGAAATATAACCATTTAGGAAAATTTGTAAGGAAAAGTTCTTTTACAAATCAATCTCTCTACAATTATACTCCAGTGTGACATGATACTAAAATAATTTAAGTAATATAGTAATTCTGTCATTTCTTTTACTTGAGTTTAGACCCTCCCTTCTTCTCTACTGAAACTGAGTCAGCTACAGGAATGGCAACTTCATAGAACTGGTTTGTTGAAAATTCCTGAATTCATTGGAAGATTTCAGAACCTCATTGTATTAGATTTATCTCGAAACACAATTTCAGAGATACCTCGAGGAATTGGTAAGGAAGATTGCTTTAATTTCTGTTTTTTACTGAGAATTTTTTTTTTTTTTTGATACATGGAGTAAAGACCTCATCTTTACATAGCCCTGAGCCTTGAGGAAATTATAAACATCTAAATTGAAGGTTCCAGGGGATCCAAGCATCTAGGATTTACTGAGGTGATTTAAGATGAGAATTCAATGCAAGAAAAGTCTCTTTGGAAATATTATTGTATAGATTCTGGAAATGATATTTCTTGTTCAGCTAATCCTCCTAGAAGAGAATAGGTTGAAGGCAAGAGAGAAAATTAGAAAGATTCCTTAGATGAGAAAAAAACAATCCCCAAATGGAATATTGACCAGGATATAGTGTAGATAAAGCAAAATGGAAAAAAAAACATATATTTTTTGCTTATAGCACTGATAAACCTGCTCTTCATCTTTAGAAGAGGCAGGACACATACTGGGAAAAGAAGTGTGAATTTGCCAATACGAAACTGACAAGTAAGTTATGCTATAATACTTCATAACTGGAAACATTGTTTTATATCTATCTGCTCTCTATTGTGTATTATTTTTTGTAGGACTGCTCACTAAACTTCAGGAGCTGATTCTTAGTTACAACAAAATCAAGACTGTCCCCAGGGAACTAAGTCATTGTGCGAGCTTGGAGAAACTAGAACTTGCTGTAAACAGAGATATATGTGATCTTCCACAAGAGGTCAGAAAGATATAAATGCCTATGATTTTATTCTCTGTCTACTACTGGTTTACTTCTTAATTGTGTGATCATTAAAAATAACACTAATGAAGAAATGCTATACATTTTATTTCAGAAAATATTTAGTGGTAATCGTTTCCTGTTACTACAACATTTTTAGAGAAGTATCTATTTAGCATAAATATTGTCACAGTACTGACATCATTTGTGATCTCCTAAAAGGCCAGAGCAAAGAGTCTTTTTTATTTCTATTTCCTATTGAAGGCCCAGGCTAGCTTGTAGTTGTTACTTAGTAAATGCTTATTGGATGAATAAATGGTTATTATAAAGCACAATGTGGTGATGGAAAAGCTCTTTTTTTACTAGTTGGTGTTTATACAGTGTTCCTTTTTTGAGATACAGCTGAAGTGGTAAGAAATGAATTCTTCAGTTTAGGAAGTGTTTCTTTGCTAGCTTCTTTGGCTCTACCAAGTAAAAGCAAGGCAATGGGTTTGGAAAGCCTTCAGACTTTGCTTTGGTATGATAACCTTGTTATTAGTAAAGCCAACTGGTCATAGAGACATAGACGCTTTCAAACATACTTCAAACATATTTAATGATCTTACAATCAGCAAAGAAATTTCCAAGGTGTTCTAACTTTGCAAAATAAAGTTAAGGAAAATAATAAAACTCAAAGTAGAAAGACTATTCCCTTTTTCCATTCTCCACTCACTGTTTTTGGTGAGAATATCACTTTTCCCCAGAGCAGTAAATATGTCACCAATAATTATCACTCTGGCAAGTAAAACACAATTTCTACATTTATATCTACTTCATCTTACAACAGTTCAAGTTAATGAAATGTAGGCACTTGCTTATGATAAAAATGATGATCACAGGGACAATTTATACTTATAAGAGGGCCAATAAATATGTCTAACTCTTGTGATTTTCTTTCTGGGATTGGTTCAATCATTTAAAATGCTGTATGAATTTGGACATGTCTGTTAACCTGTGTTTACCTTAATTTTTTCACATAAGAAATAGGTTTTATTGGAACTCATACTAAAGTAAGATTTGAGCCTGGGATTATTTCCAAGTGTGGCCTCTAAGTAGCTGTGTAGCCTCAAACACACCACTTTATATAACTAGGTCTCAATGTTCACATATGCAAAATAGAGACTGTCAGATGATAATAACATTTTCAATATGATAAAATCAAAGGGTTCTAGTACCACTGAGAAATCAGCAACAGGAGACTTCTCTCTCAGCCATTACACTGCATACATGTATACACACAAAACATATTTATGCCAGTGTAAAAACAATCTTTTTATACTCCATTCTAAACCGTTTGAAAAATTTTAAAGGTGTGATTTTGAAAAAGTGTTTTGTCCGTGGCTTGAATTCTAAAGCCAGAGAAACATCACCTCCTAAATGGAAACTTCCTGCTTTTTTTGCATTACCCACAAAACACTGGGTGTGTATGTGTTTCATTTTGTTTTGGGTTTTTTTTTTTTTTTTTTTTTTTTTGGTGTTAAAATTGTGGAAGGAATCTCAACATTCCCGGAGATAAAAATAAAACAGAACTTGCCTAGATAAATGGAAAGTTTTTTGGAAAAGTTAACTAAATTTTTACTCACATTTTGAAACTTTCACTACAGGGTTATATGGCAAGAGGTTTGTGGCCATAGGTCCATGAAAACTTGAGTGCACATCACCCATCATTTCCAGTTGCATGGCCTCTCTCACCCATTTTGTCCATAAAATAGAAATAGGATATTCATCTTATAAAGCTGATGAATAAACTAGTGCTATAAGCATCCATGAATACATTGAGACACTGATGTTGAGAGAAAAAGGCAAGTTAAAGAGAAGTACACTATCAAAATCTTCAAAATATTAAACTTTGTAAAAACATATAATAGTAATTATAGAGAAATATATAGAAAATATATTTGTGTATAGTAACAAAAAAACATATGCAGGAATTTTAAATACCAAATTCAGGAGAGGGGTTCCCTCTGGAAAGGAAGAAGGGAGGAGTACATAGGAGGCAGTCATATCAATATATATATATTTTTAAGTTTGAGAGAGAGAGTGTGCACGTGCAGGGGGAGGGGCAAAGATGAGAGAGAATCCTGAGCAAGCTCCGTGCCAACAGCATGGAGCCTGATGCTAGGCTCAATCTCATGAACCAGCGGGATCATGACCTGAGCTGAAATCAAGAGTCAGTCACTTAACTGACTGAGCCACCCAGGCACCTCTATATTTTTTCTTAAGCTGAGCATGCTGGTGTTTGATATTTTATTCTTAATACATTTTTATTGATGTTTTTCATTTAAAAAATAGAATTACCAAATGGTAAATCCTGTGATTGAGATAATGCATGTAAAGCATCAGGCACAAAAAAGAAGGCTCAATAAAGATAATAATATTTTGAAGTTTGGGTTTTCCCATACAAATCTCAGATACAGGATGAAAGGAAAACACAAGCAGCTTCTGCAAACCCTGGAACTTGGGTATTTGGAAGATAAGTTTTCTTGGAATAGATGAACTTTCTATACAAGTTTTTAATTTATCTGGAGGTTATTTAGCTTTATTTTTATTTCAAAATTAATTTATTTTATTGTGGACTACTAGGACTAAATAAAGCCCAAGTGTAATCTGAACATTCCTTGATGTGAAGTATCTCCTTTAGCAATGTGAGTGTTCTAGTACTTTACGTTGTGGACATTCACTTTGAAAAATTTTGCTTTCCTCTTCAGCTTAGCAATTTGTTAAAGCTTACTCACCTTGATCTGAGTATGAATCACTTTACTACAATCCCTCCTGCTGTGTTGAACATGCCTGCTCTTGAGTGGCTCGACATGGGAAGCAACAGACTTGAACAACTTCCTGATACTATAGAAAGGTAAAATAAATAATTTTCTATGCTATTGCATGTGTTGAAGCCATCCGTAATAAATAAGAAATAATAGACAAAACAAAGGGGACCCTACCTAATCAATCACAATAGATCCATGTAGTACTAATATGCTACTTTTTAACAGAATATTTTCATTTACTTAAATAAGCCTAAGGGTTTGGGGAGAGAAAAACCGGCTATCTGACGCGACCATATTGACATGAATATGCCAAACAATAACATTATTTAGTGCATGCCAGGCACTCTGTGCACTTTACGAATGTGTGAGGAAACTCATGTGGAGATGTTAAATTGCTCAAGATCACAGTGTAAGTGTGCAGTCTAGGTTTTGAATGTAGGCAGCCTGGCCCAGAGTCTGTTATGCATACTTGTCTTGCCCTAACTGGGCATATTAATAATTTCTGATTTTTCTCCTAACACTCTAATTCAGATTAGATAACATTTACAGCAGTTCTTTAAGAAATCCTATGCAAATAGTGAAGAATTCACTAAAATACATTGGTTTCTCTTCTACCACCACATGCTGAGAACTGTAGTGTAGGGATTGTCTCTGATGCAGTTTCCCTAATCAGGTAATGTGAAACCAGTTAACTGATATACTGGTTAAAGGAGATGTTATAAAAGATTACCTTTCTTTGACTTTAGGTTAAGAATCAGGGTTTTCATATTATGTATGGATTAATCACAGAAACCTCTTTTAATTCATCAGAATGCAAACTCTACATACATTATGGCTGCAACGGAATGAAATAACACGCTTGCCAGAAACAATCAGCAATATGAAAAACCTGGGTACTCTTGTTCTCAGCAACAATAAACTGCAAGATATTCCAGTGTGCATGGAAGAGATGACCAATCTGAGGTAAAAGTTGTAGACCCAAAAGAGACATGTTCCCTTCTGGTTGCAGAACAAAGTAATATAGAGCAATTTTATGAATTGATTTTGAGTTCTCATTCATATGAATGAATATATTTAAAAATCTTTTCCAACTTTGAAATTCTATAATTACATAAGTAGGATTCATATAACACTGGTTAAAGTTATTCAAGAAAGAATCCTTGAAACAAAAGTCAAACTGGCATTATCAGCTTTAAGGAATACCCTCGGTTGGTGACATTTTTATGAAAATCGCTTTGCAACTGCTAACAAACCTCATCTACAAATAAAAGCAAAAGGTATAAAAATAGTGCTTATTTTCCTTCTAAAAGACTACTATGGACACAGGTAACCATGTTATAGAGTAAATATGTAAGTTAATTACTCTCAGAACTCCCTCAAGTGTCTTACTTCCAAAATTTAATTTCCTAACAGAGAATGTAAGACATGAGAATTCACATCAAATCCTACAATTTCCAAAACAGAGTCATTCATACATTCATACATTCATTTATTCATTCATTCATTCATTCAATTCAGCAGCTACTGGGTCATGTAATCGATGGTGAAGATACAATGATAAATAAGACCCAAGTAAGTCTGTAAAATATACAGAAACTAAGAGGTGCCTGGGTGGCTCAGTCAGTTGAGTGTCCAACTTCTGCTCAGGTCATGATCTCACAGTTTGTGAATTTGAGCCCCGAGTTAGGCTCTGTGCTAACAGCTGAGTCTGGAGCCTGCTTTGGATTTTGTGTCTCCCTCTCTCTGCCCCTTCCCTGCTCATGCTCTCTCAAAAATAAATAAACGTTAAAAAAAAAAAATACACACACACACATAAACTTTAATTTCATAGCATTAATTGTATGTTTGAGACGCCCTGGAATTGCTCTGGGAAGTTGAACTGTTCCACATTAAATATATGGTAGGAACTAACAGTTGCTTCTATAAGCTTTGAAAATAAGTTGTCTAAAGCTAGGGTTTCTTCCTTCTAGAAAAGAAACTTAAAAGATTCTTAGGATTTATCACATCTCACCACGATGTCTGGTTATTGAAACCGTTTTTTTTTTTTTTTTAATTTACCATATTATCATTTGATCTTTCGCTAGGGAAATAAATGTTCACTTCTACGGCACCTATAAAAATACTGTTTTTTGGTGAACTGCTAGGTTTGTCAACTTCAGAGACAACCCACTGAAATTGGAAGTAACACTTCCTCCTAGTGAAAGCATAGATGAAGAAGAGGAACGGGAATTATTTGGCCTTCAGTTTATGCATATATATATACAGGAGTCACGGAGAAGAGCAGGTATGAGATTTCTTTCTAACACAAGCCAAATATTTGGTAGAAGAATGTGTATATATATAAGTTCCTTCATAGATTTCTCATTACATCTTACCTTTTCCGTCAAATTTTGTCTCTTGGTCAATATTGTGGAAGGAGGGGCCCCTGGGTGGCTCAGTCGGTTAAGCATCTGGCTTTAGCTCAGGCCATGATTTCTTGGTTTGTGAGTCTGAGCCCCGCATTGGGCTCTCTGCTGTCAGCATGGAGCCTGCTTTGGATCCTCTGCCTCCCTCTCTCTGCCCCTCCCCTGCTCATGCTCTCTCTCTCAAAAATAAATAAATATTAAAAATATATATATATTGTGGGAGGAAAAAAAAATGAAATTCAAATCTGTTCACAATTTTGATAAAGGCTTGGAGAGAAATTGTAAATATACAGAAAATTTTTCAAGTAGAGACAGACAGGAAACAAGTTCCTTTGGCCAAGCGCTTGAAGCACAACCAGATGAATGAAGATGTGATTCTTTAAATCTTCACTACCTAATTCTATCAGTTTATTATATATTTCTGTGTACTCATGGACACTACCTTCCCTGTCATTTCTTTTTTCTTTCTACAATCCACAAATAACAACACAATATTCTGCCTAGGGATGACTATTAAGAGAACAGAGATTTTAACCAATAGTTAAAATGTGAGGTTTTGATATATAAATTTCAATCACTTAGTCTCTGATAATTAAGAATTAAATCACTTAACTAAAGCCTTTAACTTAAACCAAGATTAGAAGAAGCCAAAGAAACAATTCTGTTAATAAAAACATTGAAACTAGAGTAATATAAATCATGGTTTTATAATTCACTAAAATGTGAATATTTTTTGGTTTAATTGTGAAGTTTTTGAATCAAAAGGTTAAATTTATCTTCAGATAGTTACTTTGGAGAATAAGTGTAATCCAAGCAAACAAATGAGTTTTTTAGCTAGAAGAAATCATTTTACCAACATCCAGTGGAGAATGTTAGGAAATGGTCATCTGATCTGTGACAGCAAGTCATAGAAACAATAGCACAGAAAATAGATTGGAGGAAGATAAGTCAAGTTATAGTTTGGGGCTTAGTTTGGGGTATAATTATGTAAGACAGATGGGGACAGAACTGATGATTGAATGATGAGAAAGAGAAGACTCCAAGATTAATCTGTTTTTGGTTAGAGCAACCGGATGGATGGTGATGCTGAGATGGGGAAATGAAGTGTAGAAGCTGTTTGGTGGTAGAAGTGGAAGAGAAGTAAATTGGACATAGTTGTGGGACATGCAGGAAGAGGCAGTTGTGTAGATCCATCTAAAAGTTCCTGAAGGGGTTTGCTGACCCTGCAAATTCAGCAGGTCAAGAGAATACCAATATACATATCCCACGTAGTCACTTCCTTAGGATATCGTAGTAAGGGAAATAAACAAGGTCGAGGAAAACAACAATCTCCACGTATAGCTTGTGTAACAACAAACTTACCTGCGCATAAAGTACTTGGAATCATTGTCAGAAACATATCATTAAGTTAAATGCGTGCAGGGCTGTTATCAGTATAACTCTTATGTGTGTGTATGTATGTTTTATGAAACATAGTTGAGATTATGCCTGTTGTAGAATATTTTTTATTTCTCGGCATAAATTGTTCAATGATGCAAAACAGATTGTAAGACACAAATTAGCATTCCCTGATCCAGTAAAATCATGTAAATTATAGAATGATGGATTACTTTCATTTATGTTCTTTTGTTTGGGAAGATGAGTAATTAACTTTAGAAATAATCCAACTACCTTACTTTAATAATATTTGCATAAAAATTATAAAAGAGAAAAAAGGTTACAACTTAAGCAGAAATAATAAGACCAACCCTGCCTATTGTTATTAAAAATAGATTTGTGAATTAGTACTATAACACTTAATATTTATTGAGTATTTACATTGTGCTTGGAACTGTTCTAAGCATTTTACATACGTTATCTCATTTGTTACAACAATCTCCTGAGGTAGGTAGTATTATTATCTTCACCCTCATTTAAAAAGGAAAATTGAGGCACAAAGAGATTAAGCAGTTGCTCAAGGTCATACCCTGAGGTGGTAGGGTAGGATCTGAATCTAGGCAGTCTCAGAAAACAAAAGAGATTAAAGTAGAAAGGCCAGGGATTAAAAATGGGCTAGGCTTCTAATTTAGAATTCATGTAATCATAGATCTATTTACAGGATAGAAAAGTTACCTAAGAATATCATTATAGGATCTAAAATTAGTAATTCAGATCTTTGTCTTGGCAAAGGTACCAATGATTAAGACAATTTTTACAAGTAAAGGCAGAAATAATTCAAGAATAATATGAAGAGAGTAACAGTCCTTACCATAGGTTCAGTTTAACATCTGGTTGTGCATAGAAACTGCTTATGAGTTAAATGAGGCCTACATGTGAAGTTGTTTTTGGTTTCATTATCTAATTTCCACTTCATTCCAAATTACTTTCCCCAAAAGGAGAGAATATACTTATAGCTGTACTTATATGTATAAAACTGTCCTTGTTAAAAGATATGATAGCTAATTAACTTCAGAAGTTATCTGCAAATTCGAATTTAATTTGTGAATGAGGTTTATCTTATCTTTTTGGAAATTCTAACTAGGTAATCAATTAAAAAATGAAGTGAAATAGCTTATTTCCCTTGAAAACATCTCTTTAGCTTTGTTGTTTGTCATGGATAAATGCAGCTAATACATAAATACAGGTATGGCTCTGGAAGTCGAAAGGTGAATTCATTAATTGTGAACATCTCTGAATTTGTTTACATTAGAAAAAAATCACAACTGATTATCCTTACCAGATCTAAATGGACAAAAAATCCATACATAAACCAAATTCTCAAATTGGCCCTTGTTATGAACTGATGATTGATCATTACATCTTGAACTTGAGAATTAAAGAGCAGTGAATAAAACCAAGGAAAAAAATTTCCAAAATTAATACAAATAGAAAGTTAGTGTGCTGGTTGTGTACTGATATGTTATGTGTGTTTCAGATAACCAAGTCAACTGTTCAACTACTTTACCAATCTCTATGAATACTGACGGATAATATAACTCAAGATGCCCTGCTGAAGAGAATTACTTTGGGAATTTGGTGAACTCAATGTTTGTACTTCTAAAGTAAAAATCAAAGCTATTACCAAAGTTCAATGAGGCTACAACATTTTTTAAAGTTCACATTATCTGCTATGTAAATTATATTTTCATGAATATAAAAATACAATTGAAAAAATTTTTTTTGGTGGAAGACAGATGTTCAAAATTTCTTTTCCATTAAGCACTTGTTTCTGGTGATGAAGAATGATTTGGTAAAGCAGTTAACAATACATTTTCCAAAGACACCAGAGGATCTGTATAATACTGTAAAGCAGGACTGAAACCTTTCTGCTGTAAATACTCGACTCGGCCTTGGTCAATCAGCAATTTACAAAGATGCCCTATTTTCTTCTTTTCTTCAACAGTAAGGAGCCTAAATCGAATAAACACAAAACATCATTAAAATTTGTAGGAGTTTATGAAAAAATTATTGTAGTCACTTCTATTTATTGATAAAAGTTGCTAAGTAACCCATGATATACTAGGTGCTATGTTCCATGTTTCCAAGATACATTTTATTTATGCCACAATAAAAGTGTATTTTAACTTATTCTAAAATTGGATGGTAAAATGCATCTTCATCAATAGATTCTTGGTAACATTTATCTAAAAAAAACCTGAAGCAATAACAAAACATTTCTGCCTTAGTGTTGTGCATTTCAAAGTAGTCACTTACCCAGGCAAACTCTCAGTGCTGTCGTCCGTGATTCTGCATCCCCCATCGTCATGCTCTTCACTGTCATCACTGTGCTTATCTTTTCTCTTTGAGGTCACGTTGGAGGCTTCCAAAGATGTTTTTCGCATCCCACAAGTTGCCCAACTACTCATTCGCTGGAAGTAGTGGAAATCCACTGCTCCAAGGCCTAGAGCCCTGAAATATTCTTTGCCCACATAATGTCTCCAATCACACCTGTGGTGACAACAGAGTGCAATAACAATGCCAGCCACAGGGGTCCACTTCTCTGGGACATTTTTCTCATTTCCTTCCTTGGCCAAAGGGTTAATTTCTTTGTCTGTTTTATCATTCTTTCTGCGTTTGGCTAAAGGTTCTTCATTCCTTTCCTCACAACTGGCAGCATAGGTTTCAACCAAACATCGTAATGCAAGATCTGCAAACACAATTATGTGGCCCCCCAAACCACATCATCTTTAAAAATAAGTATTTTTTACATTTATTCAGCAGTATGGCTTCTAAAATCCCAACAATAAAACCTACTTAGCTTTATACTTGTAATAATTCATCCATGAATTATCAATTTGTTCATGTTTGTTGTGTTCTTGTTAGCATCTAATTTTCTCTGGTGACTTATTCTGCATAAAATCTACTTCCCCCCAAAACTGTCTGAAGCTTAAGATCTAGAGTTTGTAAAAACTTTTAGTCCAACTACTTAAACTGGCTCTCATTTTTCCTGCTCTGAGGAAATGACTTGTACAGAAAAAAATTATTCATCTACACTTACATTCCAGGAAAGTTTTGAGTTTAAGAAACCCAAAGAAAAAAATTGAGGGGTAAGGCATCGGCTGAGATTTAATGTTAGGTGTGAGTCCTGAAATGTAAGGTGTTCACAGCAAAAGCTGATGAGCTGAAGAGTTGAGAAGAGGGAGTCACACTGTGGAAAGTAGGCCTCACTGAGCAGCCTTACAGGTATTTATGTATTCATTCAGCAGTTAGTTACTGAGTACCTTTTGTGTGCAAGCTTTGCGATGTAACGATGATTATACACATAAACTTAGAGGTGAATGTACTCCAAATTAAAATGAAAATTTTAAACCTAAAAGCTAAACAAATAGATTTTTTTGATGAGTAAGACTATTTCCCACTGAAGACCACTATACTGATGACAATATTGGAAAGACCCCAAAATTATGCTGTGAAACCCATATTTTCTGTCTGATTAGACTGGCATGCTGTGCTTAGTCAATCAGAAACATAAATATTTTAAAATTGTATTACCCTAAGATGTCACCAGTGACTATTAAGTGATTTTTTTACTAGTAAATTTAATTCAATATATGAGTTTAAGTCGACAAACATTATTGGGAGAAAAGGATAGCTAATCTATTATTTCATAAACTATTATTTCCTGACAAAATATATTCAGTCACTGTTTTATTTGTATTAGACCTAAGTAAATGATTTTCAGAAATGTGAATACCCAGAAAAACTATTAAAAGAATGAAGTTATTTTAGAATCAGAAGTAGCTTTAACAATCTATTTCAACCTCTGCTTTACAAAGAACTTAAAGGACGAAGCCACACACCAAAGAAAGGGACAAGGACACACAGCAAAGTGGTGGCCAAGATTATTCATTCACTCAAATGCTTACTGTTTCTATTATATGCCAACCATTGTGTTAGCACATTCCCTGTGCTCAAAAATTTCACAGTCCAGTGGGAGAATTAAACATAGTTAACTAAATTAGCTATTTTAAAAAAAAAATTTTTTTTAACATTTATTTTTGAGACAGAGAGAGACACAGCATGAACGGGGGAGGGGCAGAGAGAGAGAGAGACACAGAATCGGAAGCAGGCTCCAGGCTCTGAGCCATCAGCCCAGAGCCTGACGCGGGGCTCAAACTCGCGGACTGCGAGATCGTGACCTGAGCTGAAGTCGGACGCTTAACCGACTGAGCCACCCAGGTGCCCCTAAATTAGCTATTATATAACAAATTGAAACACAATAAGGTAGAGATATGCAGATGGAATGATGATAAACACTATGGAAATTAGAAATTGACACAGTACAGTACATGGAAAAAGTATACAGGCTTTTAATTTGCTGACCAGTAAAGGGGCAAGCAGGAACTAGCAAAGGCTGGAAGGCAGAGGCCACACTGACAGCAGGTTGTCCTGTTAAAGAGCTTGGACTTTAAGCTGTAGGTATTAGGAACTATTGAAGAGTTTTAAGGGGAAAGACATATTAGGTGTGCAGCCAATGGGTCCAAATATTAGTATTTAAAGAACAGGCAGTGGAAGGTGACCATGAGAAAACCAGAAAGAATGGCATAGATGTAGGGGAAGAATCAGGAAAGAAGAATCACAAAGGAGAAGGAAACAATTTTAAGAAGGGCAAGCAACTGCAGCAGAGATTTTTCAGTAAGACAGTAGAGTGATGGAGAATTCAGATAGAGTGAATCAAGAGGGGAAAGTGTGTGGAACAAGGAAAAATGGCCAATATAGATCATACTTTGGAGAAACTTGAGTTAGATGGGTAAGAGTAAATGAGGGTGCTTTTATTCCTCCCCAGGATAGTTGGCTTACTTTAGAGGCTTTTCTGAGGGTTAAATGAGGTAAGGTACATGAAAGTCCTCTTAAAAACTATGAAGGACAACACAGATATACAATATTCAAAGCCATTTCTGGCCAAATTGAGTAACATTTTATGGAGGCTCCAAGATCCCCGGATGGGAGATGAGGAAATCAGCAGGAGCCAGGAAGAAGACGTTGAATACTAATATGCGCCAGATACTCACATGTAACCTGGTAAGTTATATGTTATTATTCCTGTTTTACAGATGAGATAACCAAAGCTCAGAAAGGTTATGTAATTTGCCAAGGTTACATAGCACAGCTGAATCCCAGACTATCCGATGCTCTTTCTACTTTACCATGCTACACCTGACAGATCTAAGTGCTAAGATAAGATCTTAGATTTTTTACCTAGCATTTCTTTTTTCATTTTCCCCAGAATCCTGGTACATAACCGTCTTCTGGTGGGAGAGGTTTCACAATCCTTCCCAAGCAACTCCTTAAAAAACTCAGTAGCTTCGGGGCGCCTGGGTGGCGCAGTCGGTTAAGCGTCCGACTTCAGCCAGGTCACGATCTTGCGGTCAGTGAGTTCGAGCCCCGTGTCAGGCTCTGGGCTGATGGCTCAGAGCCTGGAGCCTGTTTCCGATTCTGTGTCTCCCTCTCTCTCTGCCCCTCCCCCATTCATGCTCTGTCTCTCTCTGTCCCAAAAATAAATAAACGTTGAAAAAAAAAAATTAAAACAAAAAAACTCAGTAGCTTTTGGGGTGGAATTATACAGTCTCCATAAATGATTTGTTTCCTTTTCGGTTGAAATACAACCCAAAGTCTCATGACTCAGTATTTACACAAAAAACTCTTAATTCATCCTGTCAAATGGCCAAAATGAGCAGATAAATAAGAAAATGCTATATTTGATATAACACAGGGCCAGTGCTACTATGAAAATTAATGAGTTTAAGCATAAGTGGTATAAACTACTCAAGAGACTATTTCAATGTTTGGGACCATATAAAGCTAAAACTTAATGTGTTTGTCTAGTATGTAAACATCATTAGTATGTTTACGTACCTGTTGCCACACCACACAGATGCTTTCCAATTCCTACCACGGGTAGTTTTTCTTTGCTTAGCAAAGGAATCTTGTCTGTAATAAAAGTAAATGAGAACCGAGTTAGCTCTCTTCTGAGATAAGGCATTCACATGGCATTCTAAAAGAGAGAACCAATTTGAACCTTTAGATTTTAGGGCGTGAAGAGACTGAAACAAAAACTTCACTTTATTGCTGATGAATGAGAGACTCAAAGATGTAGTGACCTGATAAATACCAGCCAGAATTAGAATTAAAGTTTCTTTCTTCTTTTCTTCCCTTTTCTTTCCCTCTCGCCTTTCCTCTCAAGTTAAAGTTTCTTGACTCTTAGGCCAACGTTATTTCTTATATACTGACCCAGGACTTTCCTCTGTAGAAGCCTTTTTTTTGCTAAATATTATTAACACATTGATAAAAGAACTCAAAACTTTCCCTGCTAGAAGATGTATTTTGAGCAAATAATACACATGACAAACATATATTAATAATATGTATTATATTATATTCGATATTATAACCGTATTATGTTATATAGTTTTAAATATATCTTCATGTTCAAAAATAAAATGTTTTCTTAAGCTTTTCACATTATTTTGAAAAAAAGAAAATATTCATAACAGTCCTGAAAAAGTAAAAAAAAAAAAAAAAAAAAGTCCACAAGGTAATGCAGTAAAACGTACTACATTCGTTATGGCCTCCATTTTTTCCCCATTCATTTTCCTTTTTCTAAGATTCCAAAATGAAAAGTATGCTTCCCACTACAAATCCAGCCACAGCACCTAGTACAGTGGAACAGTCCAATGGAAGTACTTAGTAAATTCAACTTTTCTGTTGCTTGCTTTCAAATGTATTATATTACATGCCAGGAGAAATTGGTACCAAGTGGAATAGTTTGCCTGTGTCAGGGAAGATAGAAGTTTAAATTAAGATAGTTCAAGAGACTTACCATCAGTTAGGGTGAAGGGAAAGGGTGTCTAAGAAAGCCCTTCTGCTTTATGCTTGAAAATTACCTCATTTCCTCTCTCCCCTATTTCTTTGGGCTTGGAAAATAGAACAGATGAACTTCTGGGAAATGATGGTAGATTGAATACAAGTATCTGGTTTGCTCCCTCCCGAAACTCTACCAAAATGAGAATTAAAGGATTTCTGAAAAGGTATAAACTCACAAAATCTGAAAGAGGTCAAAAGGAGACAAAAGTGGGAAAGGCTGAGAATTAACCAAATTTATTCCACAAATCTTCAAAAGGCTTAAGAATTGGGGGTATCAGGTACCTTGGAAGTGGAGATGAGTAGCTACAATAGTGTTGGTGGAAAGTCTACTTAAGTAGTCAGATCCCCACCTCATAGCTACTTGGTGAGTACCTCTTTCCCACTTGGTAGAAGACTATGCGTGAATTCTCTGGAGCATCAGGAGGTCAGTATATTGAGGGGCAATAGGAAGTTGAGAGTTGAAGTATGGTAAAGGAGCAGGAATAAGTGAGTTGTGCATATGGATTTCCCCACTGGGTCCCAGAATGTTTGCAATCAGATCTTTAACCTGTAGGTAGGTGATCAGAAGATTCTCCTCTGTGGAATCTGACCAACTCAAGAGGAAAGATCACATCTTAGGCAGATCACCCCAAAGTGGAGCTCAGAGTCAACAATTCCACCTGAGGACTTGGAGTTCTGAGTCCCTCAATCCTAAGAACATACCATCAAGGAGCACTAGCTGTTTAAGGACAGCCTCTAAGTTGAAAGAGACAGACCAAAACAAATGGAAAAGAGCAAATTGGTGAAAGCAGATTATGAAGGGAGAATAATTCTTAAAAACCACTATTAATATCCTCAGAAAGGTAAGATATGGCAATTAAGAGAAAAGAACAAGATATAATAAAGGTAAATTCAAAGAAAAAAATCTTAGAAATGAAAACTATGATAGGAGAAATTAATTGGGAAAATTTTAGAAAGTATAGAAAAGAGACCAAAAGACATAAAACAAAGAATTCAAGAGGAGTAGAAAACCATCCCAGTAGGTCTAATAGCTAAATCATGAGAAAAAAAAATTTTTGAGACAGAAAGAGTATGCGAGAGAGGCAGAGAGAGAGAGGAAGATAGGCTCTGAACCACCACTGCAGAGTCTGATGTGGTGCTTGAACCCATGATCTGAGATCGTGACCTGAGACAAAACCGAGTCAGATGCCTAAACAACTGAGTCACCCAGGCACCCCAAATCATAGGAATTCTTATGTAAAGGGAGAAAAGAGAAAGTGGTGTAGAGAAAATCATGAAAGAAAGAATGCCAAGGAAATTTCCCAGAAAGCCGAGAGTACTAGAATCTCTAAATCAGGATTTTTCATCTTTGGCATTATGGACTTTTTGGCCCCAATAATTTTGTTGTGGGGAGCTATTCTATACCTTACAGGACATTTAGCAGGCCTCTGGTCTAGGAAACTCTCTGGCCTGTATTAGATGCCAGCAGCATACCCACAGCTATGACAACCAAAAATGTCTCAGACATTGCCAAAGTACCCTGGTGGACAAAATGGGCTCCAGTTGAGAACCTCTGCTATAAACGGAAGAGTCCAGCATAATGGATAAAAATATAACCACATGAAGGCACATCCCTGTGAAAATTCATAACACTGACAACAAAGAAGGGTCTATAAAATTTCAACAAAAAAGCAGATCACATAAAAGGAAACAAGATTCAGAATGGCACTGAATGTTTAAACAATACTAGCGGAATAAACTTTCAAAATTCTAAAGGAAAATGATTTTCAACCTTGAAATACAAATCCCCAGGCAAGTCAAGTGTAAGGCAAAATAAAAGATATTTTCAGACAAGGCAAGGTCTCAAATGCATTGTTTCTCAGGAAGCTATAGGAAGAGGTGCTCTGCCCGAAGAAAGAGTAACTCAACAGAGGAAGATGTGGGGAAAAATATGGAAAAAGAAATTCCCATCCAGAGAGTCGAAGAAATCCCTAGGATGAGACTGAAGAGAGTTTTAATGCTGATCATTGTGCGCCAAGAACAGAGGGCATCCAGTCTGGACTGGAACATGTCTGAAGGATACAGGGGAGAATTATTTTAGGAAGATGGAAAGTAATAGAATACTTGATGAATGTATTACAACAAATACATTTTTAAAAGACCAAGTAAACAAAATTATAAATTATTAATTTATCAACAACAACAAAAAACTGTACAGGAAAAAGTAATTTAATACATGTTCCTGTGATAAAAAAAATGATGATTTAATCTTTAGTGCATATTAGAAATATGAGGAATGGGAAATGTTTGCACTTGAGGTGGGGCAGGAGTAGAAAATCTTTATCTTCCACTGGGAAAAACCAGCAGATAATGGTTGAAAAAAAAAAAGGAGCAGCAAAAACAAAAGCCTGTTGTTAGACACTTGAGATAAATATAAAAATTCACCTGTAAGAGGTAAATGTGGTTGGATTTAAAGAGAGAACCATGGCAGGGAGGAAGTGGTTGGTGCTGTTTTTATAAAAACTTAAGAACTTGTAGCACTATTTGACTCTTGACCACACATATGTAAGTTT
This sequence comes from Prionailurus bengalensis, assembly GCF_016509475.1. Classification (NCBI taxonomy): domain Eukaryota; kingdom Metazoa; phylum Chordata; class Mammalia; order Carnivora; family Felidae; genus Prionailurus; species Prionailurus bengalensis. The sequence goes on along the minus strand of NC_057345.1, from coordinate 85,847,700 downwards.
AAGAAAAGCCCAAAAAAGAAAATAAATGAAGAAAAAACAAAGGGGGGATGTCTCCGGTGAACTCTTTCAATAGAAACTTCCTGTTCTTTCTCTTTCCCTAAAATGATGAATAGTCAATTCCAACCGTGCCCCCAGGAAGAGAAGTCCTCTAACTGAATGTCATATTCTCATTTCAAAATTACCTTTAATCCCTCTCAGTGTGTCATTAAGTCTTTATTTTCAAAATTAAGAAAAAGCCAAAGTATGGAAGTCTGCAGATCATGACCTGAGCCAAAGTCAGACACTTACTTGACCAAGTCACCCAGGCGCCCATATGATTCACATTTTCACTGGTGGCTATATTTTTAGGTAGGTCGTTGTTTAGCAGGAGAGAGATTTTTCAACTGGTACAAATTCTAAAAGGGCAGTAGTGAACTAGATTGTAGATATTTGCTCCCTATTAATCTCTCTTATTTTGGTTTAAAATATGGAATGGGGGCACAGAGTGGGCACAGAATAGTCATATAGAAACTAAGAAATATGGTAGGCTACTTTTCAGTATGCTTAATAAGAATTCAACACCCACCATAAAAACTTGTCTAGAATTTTCAATTTTAGAAAAGTAATATACTCAGTTAAATAATTTTAAATACAGTTATTTATATATAAATGCTGGGTTGCTTCACAAAGCTGTATTAATTAGTGGGATGGAAGAGGTTACTAGGACATGTCTATATTAATATGAAAAACTACAAAAAGGTACAGAAAGGCACAAAGAGTAGGACTGAAGGGTGTGTGTGTGTGTGTGTGTGTACAAAATGGGACTTGTATACAGAGAGATGAATTATTTCCTTTGCTACTTTCTAGGAAGTATCTTTTGCCATCAGCTAGACAAAGAACTACCTTAATTCTTTAACAGTTTAGGTAAAGTCATGTTAATTATAGGTAGAAGGCTAGTGTATGGTATGAACAGACTCATAATTAAACAAGACAAACAAATAATATAGGGACATATTATTAACACTTTTAAACTCTTTCCTAATATGACACTTCATTTCTAATTGATACTGAAACCCCATTTTAAAAAGTTCCAACCCTGGGGTGCCTGAGTGGCTCAAGTCAGTTGAGCGTCCGACTCTTGATTTTGGCTCAGGTTGTGATCCGAGGGTTGTGGGACCGGGCTCCGTGTCAGGCTCCATGCTGAGCGTGGATGGAGCTTGCTTAAGATTCTCTTTCTTTCTCCCCCTCTGTCCCTCTCCCTCGCTTGCATGCTTGCTCTCTTTAAAAAAAAAAAAAAAAGGGAAAAAAGTTCCAACCCTAATTCAATTTACATTCATTCAAATGTTAGATATAACATTTTATATTAACAATGCATTAATTTTAGTTTGTCTTCACTGAAGCACTGTTCTGCATGATTGGATTTCTAAGCAACCCTCAGAATTTGAAACTTCTATGATTCATGGTAGAGCAACTGAAAGTTATGCAACTTACTCAAACACAAGTGCTGAATATCAATTTGAAGTCTCTCAAACACTGAATTTTTCTTCCTGTGTTTGCCATCTACCTGCACAAAAATAACATTATCATAACAATGGTTTTTTATATTTAAAAAGATTTCTATTTGTTTTCAAAATTTGGAGGAAATAATTTCCCATCTTATTTTTTAATACTTAAAAAACAGAATCACTAATTAAAAAATTTAAGATTATATATTCTTTGATGAAAACTCTAAAACAGTATCATACATTTTTAAAAGCCTCGAAAATTTTATAAATTTTTATGTATCATTATTTCCTTTAACTCTAAAATGTCCCAATTCACTGATGTAGGAACTAAGGTTCAAAGATGTTAAGTGACTAACCTAAGGTTATTTGCCAGCTCCTTTGCCTTTGCTAGCCCATAATACACTATTTTTGGCTCATTCCGTTTACTCTCTCTGAAAGATCACAATCACCATTCTGATCTATGTCTATGTGCCTATGACTTACAAATCTACACTGTGGCCCAGATCTTTTTGATGAGCACCAGGCACATACCCAGTTGTGAACTAGAAAGTTCTACTTCAACAGCAAAATCATTCAAAACTAAACTCATCATTTCTCTCTCCGAACCTATTCTTCCTCTTCTCCTTGTATATTCCCTATTTCGGGTAAAAGGCACCACAAGTCACTTAAAGCCATAAAGTGTCACCCGAAATAACTCCTCTCTCATACTTAATGACTAATAAATCAACAAGTCTCCTTGCTTCCAAATACTTAGCATTTCTCACACTTTTTTTCTCTTCTCCATCCTACTGCAACAGCCTCAGCTCTGGCCCATGTCTTACTTGAATTACTGGATAATTAATCTTATCATTAATCTCTCATTAATCTTCTGCTATATCTTTAATGGTACTGTTAGGATGAACTTTTAAAAAGCCTTTCTTGGGGCGCCTGGGTGGCTCAGTCGGTTAAGCATCCGACTTCGGCTCAGGTCACGATCCCACGGTCCGTGGGTTCGAGCCCCGCGTCGGGCTCTGGGCTGATGGCTCAGAGCCTGGAGCCTGCTTCCAATTCTGTGTCTCCCTCTCTCTGTCCCTCCCCCGTTCATGCTCTGTCTCTCTCTGTCTCAAAAATAAATAAACATTAAAAAAAAAAAGTTTAAAAAGCCTTTCTTGGGGCACCTGGGTGGTTCAGTCAGTTGAGTGTCTGACTTTGGCTCAGGTCATGACCTCATGGTTTGAGGCTTTATGCCCTATGTTGGGCTCTGTGCTGACAGCTTGGAGCCTGGAGCCTGCTTTGGATTCTCTCTCTCTCTCTCTCTCTCTCTCTCTCTCTCTCTCAAAAATAAACATTAAAAATAATAAAATAAAATAAAACAAAACAAAACAATAAAAAGCCCTTTTAGTTTCTTCACCAACTTTTACATTTACATATTCTTTCAATCTCCTCTCAGCAGTTATTTCCTCTAGGAAACCTTCTGTGACCCACACTACACTAAAGCTGGTGTTCTATCTTCACGCTCCTAAGGGCTTCTGGTACTCACCATTATCGTAAGAGGCTTATTAGCAAACTGAACCGAAATACTCGTAAGTCTACCCCCTAGATGTAAGCTTCTCAAAGACAAGAACTAAACTTGTTCCCCTGTATCCCCAGCATGTAGCTGGCTAAAGTCAAATGCCTTCCCTTGGCATAAAATATGACACCTTCCAGAGTCTAGCCCTCTTCTCCCATCTCATCACCACTGAACTCTACTTGGAACCATGCATTCCCATCATAGTGAAATGTTTCCATGTTTCCCTGTTGTTTCAGGTATTTGGTTACGTTGTTCATACTTCCTAGAATGCTTCTTAAACCCTCTATCTAGGAAATGTGATTCTCCTTTCAAGACAGAGCTCAGGCATCACCTTTCCTATATAGCCATTTGCATCCCTTCCCTGAAATAAAACATGTCACTCCCTCTTCTGAACTTACACTGTACTTTGTACAGTTTTTTTTTCATATTTTGATACTTCTCTATAATTCATTTGTCTTTCCTTTCTAAATATAAATAATAGAGCGTAGGGACTTGTCTTGACTTCCACTCAATGTCTATCATGGTGCCTAATGGTATGTTCAGTAAATGTTTACTGAATGAATAGTTAGTATGTGGCACAGGTAGGTTAGGACCCAAGACTTTTAACTCCTAGCTTGAGCTTGGCCCTTTCCACATATTTTCTTATCTCTGCAAATAGTTTTAAGAACACAGCTCAATGGACTATCAAAATTTAGATTAAAAAATGACCTTCAGTTTAGGTCATGAATATAATCAGAATAAAAAGCTACATCAAATTAATGCAAAACATTCATTTTCTTAAAACGACATGTTTCTCAGTATCATTCTTTCTTATTTTTTTTTAATAAGAAAAGTGCAGCTTGGTTATTAATATACTGTCATGGTTTCACTTGCCTTGAATCTCGTGGTCACTTTTTCTACTAGGATGAAGTGAACTTTTTCAGCATCTTTTAAGGCAATATCAACCCAATGAGACAATTTTCCTTTTCCTGCTCCAAACTCAACAAAACATCTTCTTGGACCAAGTAACTTTAATTTTTCAATGTTACCTAAAATAGAAGCCTGCAAACTTCACAAGATTATTTTATAAACTAGAGCAAACACATTTGGCTCAAGGGGGAAAACATCAAGGTAATTTCTACATATGGCAGCATGTGCACATTGGTAATTTTTGTTTGGCTTTAAATTTTTTTCTCTTGCTTAAGATTTTTAAAACACAGTACTCAGAACCATATCCATGCCAAAAGTTTTTAATATATGTTTCCACATATTTTTGAAATGGAAAGATTCTGTACTCTGAAAGATAAACTAAACAAAATCTCATTAATAACTATATTTAGAAAGAATGTTAGCTTTTGACAAATGAACAAAAGGCCAATTTTAGCACAGTTACTATGGCCTAAACATACCTGCTGTTTCAGGTGTTTGGTTGCAGAATCACCATTTTTAGGGTCATTAAGGGCATCATGCAATGCTGGATGGGACATAATTTGATCTTTAAGTGTAGAGTTCAAACCTGTGCCAAATATAAGCACAATAGCTTAAGCAACCAAACATGAAACCGTAGGGCTCTGAACAATGGTAGTAACATTTTTTAAACCACATTGGTATCAACTCATAAAGCACCTAATTATTCCAAAAATTTTAACTTGCAACTGGAGGCAGACTTACCTTCGCTTGCTCTCCGCAATTTCTTAATTAAGTTTTCCAACTGCTCTTCAGAGAGAGAAGAAATTGGAACCTATATACAAGAATGGGGTATGAGCTGGTTTGGGAACTAACCATCACTAATAATATGGATTCTATAGAAAAAATACATTCTAAATTCAAAACAATTAATTTATTCCAAACAAAAAGTGGAACATAGCTTATTCCCAGTGTGGAGACAGCTTACAGACACCTTTTAAAATTAAATATTAAATCAAGTACTTACTAATTGTTCAGGTATTTCTGTTTCATCTTTTAAGCCTGCATTAATATCTTGAATAAAGAAGTCCTTAATAAAAACAAAACCACAACAATACTGTTATTAATGTGAAGAGCTCACAAAAATTAAGCTGAAAAACTGATACTTCTCTTTTTCCCATACCCTGTACCTGCCATCCTCCCTTTATCCCATTTAGGAATAAAATAATCACTGAGCACCTACTGCAGTCCTTAATTTGCTTTCGGTGTCAAGGATTCACCATAGCAGAGAACACAACAAAAATCTCTATGTCCTCATGGATCTTATATTCTAGTGAGTCGTTATCTGAATAAATGTGTATAGTCTAAAGAAACTCATTAGTAATTTTTGTTAAAGTTTTCACCTGTCTGTAGCATATAGACTGAGGTTGTCAATTTTGCATATGGTGTAAGAGTAAAAAACAACAAAGTACCAACTATATACGGCTATTTAGCAGAGAAGCAGTAGGTCCAAAAGCAGATAAGATATAGATATTACAAAGCTTTAGGTCTGGTTTCTTCTATTTTATGTATTTTTGTGTGATATAATAAATATCTTTAATTTTTTTTATTAAACGGTGGGAACAGCTCACCCTTTAATGTCAGTGTCACCTATAGTTCTGTCCTTAGTCTCATGCTCTATCACCTGCTACCTCTTGAGTCTCCTCTTCTACTCAGCTCTCCCCTTATATTCTATACTCCAGTCATGTGCAATGCCCAATCCCAGACAAGGCTATCAGCTCTCTCACTTCTAGGCCCTTACATGTTTTTTTCCCTGTCTGGCAGGTTCTCCTTTGACCTGTAGGTCTCATATGTGATACTCCTTCAGAGAAGCCTCCTGACTCCTTCCCCATCTCTTTCACCCCCTATTTCTCCCAAAAAAAGGATTAGGTTCATCTCCTTTATTCTTTCATAGCACTCTGTACTTAATCAATTTTAACATAGACAATATTGTATTTTTTGTCTCTCCCACTAGACTGTAATGTTCTTATAGCCAGGGTGCTTGGTACAATGTCTGGCATAAATGTTCAATTAATATCTGTGGAATAAGCAAGTTCCTCCCTCACCCTTCTAATCTCTTACCCTGGGTAACTTAAAAATCCAAGGCCTATAACCTGTATGTATTTGACCTCCAAATTAACTATTCTACTGACTTTCAGACTCACATATCCAACTCTGTTTTTAGCCACTGAGTTTTATTGATTCTGCTACCTAAATAGTTCTTGCATTTATTCTCTACCCTTTTCTATTCTCTTTCATTTAGTCTCTTATCATGTCCCACCTGGATTTCAGCAACAGCCTTTAACTAGTCATTCTAATTCCAAGCCATCCTTCCACACTGCTCTGAAAGTTTTGTAAGAGGTAAATATGGCCATTCCATTCCCTAGCTTAAAATCTTTCAGTAGTTCCCCACATCTTTCAGAATAAAGTCCAAGTTCCTTGAAAGTCTCAATGTAGTTTCTCAATTTCTGCCTTTGCACATACAGTTCTTTCCACCTAGAAGGCCTCCTCTTCCTTTTCTTTGCCAAATCAAGACTCAGCTCAAGTGTTTTTCTCTCTGGGAAGTTTTTCTTGACCTCTTGGCTATAATTTTAAGTTTTATACAAGTCTGTGCTCTTATCACATACTTACTTCTTTGATTGAACTTATTAAATAATATCCCTTATTTACAAGTTTACTTTCAAACTCCTTAAAGGCTGGGACCATATTTTATTGAAATAAATTTAGTAAGCACTAAATAAATATTTTGAATAAATTGTGAAATTATTTTCTAAATGACACTCCTGTTGCATAAAATTCTATTATCTGAATTAGGACTACAAGTGGATTCATAGTCTATATATATACTCAAATGCATTTACTACATTCAAGTCTCCTGAGGCCAGAGCCTTGTTAAATATTCACATTTGTAATCAACTAAGTACACATAAACATTATATACCACACATTTCACCACTCAGTTTTACTGATCAAACACTTACAGGTTTTGGCTTCTCTCTTGAGTTACACTTTTTCAAATGTTTTGCTAGTTGATCTTCATATACTGTGCTAAATTTAAAGAGAAAATTATTTAAAATAAGACTTGTGACAGTTAATCTTTCTAGCATAGAAAAACCCTTATCTGACCCATACTTACTGTTTTGGATCTAAAGGACACAGAATTCTCTTTCGAGCATTTTCTTCCTAATAAAGAAAAATGATGTATTTGTTTGTATAAAAAAAAAATCACGTTCGTTGCTTACAGATACTAAATATAATTTCAGTGTAATCATAAGCTTATGCATTCCCAAAACAAGGTAAGGAAACCTTAAAAGGACATTAATAAAACACTGGCAAAATCAGGTCACAGAGTTTGACAACAAAAATCTCCAACATAGCTGGTTTATGTATACATGAGCAAATACTGCTTTGGACAAGGGTTTATAACTTCAAATAGGTTATAGAGAAGGTCTACTTATGGAATTTTGAATCTATAATAGCACTGACTATAATTTGCACTATTACTTTAGGCACCCTGAAGAAAAATCTGCTGCCGATTTAAAATATGACATGTGATGGATTTTAAGGTGCATTCTGATTTCAGAGATGTTAAAATGTGAGAAAAAGAAGTTATCTTAGAAACAATAAAATATGGTATTTTAACCATTTGGTATGTGGCCATAATCCTACTGACTTTGCAAGTTTTCGGTATAGCAGAGCTATAGCCCATTTGTTTCTAAGTTACGTGAATTTAACTACATGTGCTAGAAAAAAACCAAAGGAGAATTAATAGTGCTAGCAATTCTATTCAATATTCTTATGAATCTGTATGCAACAGGACAGTGCAATAGTTAAAACCATAGGTCAGTAGGATTGCCTAGGATTGGTCTATCAACTTCTAACTCAATGACCTGAGGTAGGCTCATTGCCTCATCTAAAAGATGAGAGTATGTCTCACCTCCTAAGGCTTGTAAGAATTAAGTGAGCTAATATTAAAAGTACATTTAAAAAACTTCTTGGCATGTCGTTGGCCATATAGTAAATGCTAACTGTTCACTGTTATTAACAATTCTTTTTTCAGTTTATTTCAGTTCTGAATGCCTCCCAGTATACCCATGAAATGACTGAATTTCATGGGAAAGCTAAGAGACTTTTCAATATTTTTTGAAAAACTGTGCATTATTCTTCCTTATTTGCTGACTCTAAAATACAACCTCCATGAAAAGGGAAGACTCTACGTTGACTCCCCAAAGCCTAACCATAGAGTTGGGGGAAAAAAGCACTTTTATTATTCGGGTTTAGAAACTGGGTTTCTCAACCTTGGCGCTACTGACATGTTGGGCTGGGTAATTCTGTTTTGGAGGGGGCTGTCCTCTGCATCATAGGATATTTCGCAGCATCTTTGGCTTTATCTATTAGGTGCCAGGAACACTCTCCTCAGTTGTGACAACCAAAATGTTGCAAACATTGCCAAGGGTCTGCAGGGGGGCAAAATCACCTTCAGTTAAGAAGCAGTGGGTAAGAAAACAACAACAAACAGTGGGTAAAATGTGTACAAGTGGTCTCAACTACATATGATACTTAAGACAAAAAGATGGAAACATACACCCCATTATATCATAAATCACAGATTCAGTAGGATGCCACATTGAAAACCAAATCGTGTCATGCAAAGTGTTTTCACTTATCTTGCAATTTTTCTTCAAGGGACCAATAACAACATTCCTTCCTCTCCAGGAATACCAATCAGCTTGTAAGGATCTAGTCATATTCTACTACTGTCACCAACTGCATTCATCTTCCAGATGTCTCATTAAGGTGAAGTAGAAGGTTTCAGAGTGAGAACAAAACTTTCTTCTATCAGAAATCCCATTTTTTGATCAAGGGATGTTGATCTCATCTTTAAATATGTAAGTGGACTGGGCAGTTTAAATACGTGTTCAAGGGCCAACTGTATATCGTTTGACAGTACAATTATATGTGTAACTGTATTATCAAACAAAATTGTACCCTTCCTGTTACCGATTTGAAAAAGATCCAATTCTTACATGATTTTAAATCTTTCCTTACCCCTTTCAGCAGTTATGTTACTTTCAAAAGATTGTACTCTAAGTAAATATTTCTTACGTTTTTATTTTAATCACTCGGTGCTCATTAGAAGTGCACTCCTTAATCCCCATCACCTATTTCACCCATCTCCTCTTTGGTAACCATCTGTTTGTTTTCAACAATCAAAGACTCGTATGTATAAATAAATTTTTTTCAAAAGTTTCTCAACCGCATTCACAAAGAAGTGATTATCACTCACAAAACAATCAGAACACAATTAGTGAAACCTTGGGATCTTTGACCACTATTCTTTCTAAACTACCTTTACCCCTCAGGAAAGGGGAGAGTGGGCGGAGTTTAAGAGACGGTGGTCTGGAGTAAAATTAAGATCTAGTATTCCCAAGAGTTAGGATCAAAATGAACGGGTTACTACTGGCGCTGCTCTACTTAGTACAAGAAACCACTGCACTTCACTAAGACTCATCATCGCTCCCTAGGGAGAGCAGGACTGCGCTTAGTACAGGAAAATCTAGAATATCCAGGGTGACAGCAGAAATCTGTCAGAGGCGAGGGGCCGGACCAAGAAACTTATTCCCAACTCTCGAGAGGGTAGGGTAATACCAGACCTCCGCGGCTCCAGCGTGTTCCCCACAGAACCTTTTCCCCGCGGCCACCACCATCCTGCAGAACCGCTTCTTCTTTTCTACGTAGTAACTGCATCGACCCTCAGCTGGAAAGTCAGTCGTGTGGGGGGTCGACGCAGAAGCCGCCATAATTCAGGGTTCGTTTGGGATGGCAAACATTAGGCGAAGGGAAGAAAAGTTCTCCGCATCCCTTGGGTCCTCTTCCCTTAACAAATATGGCCACCGCGAGTCCCGCCACGCAGGCTAATACCCGGAACTGCCGACCGTCTCCTGCAAAACCGGAAAAAACTGATGGTGGCTGAGGAGGTCCAAATCTCCTGCACCTTCCCTCGGTTTCTGTTATCCCCGCCTCCTCAGCGGAAGCCGAGCGCCAAACTCAAATTTTAGCAGGACCCGGACGCCTTTCGGGTAGTTCCGCGGGCCGGGCCTGCTGGACTTTTCCGCTCACTGGCACGGGCAGCGGTCCAACATGAGCCAGGTTCTGTTCCAGGAACTAGTCCCGCTGCAGGTGAAATGCAAAGACTGCGAGGAGAGGTGAGGTTCCGCGTTACCCCGTGCCCGCGGGTGGCGGTTGGGGTCGGGCCAAAGTGGGGGGGGGGGGGGGGGAGATGGCGGCTCTGGCCAGGGAGCACCCAGTTGCAATTGGGTGAGCGGCGGGCGTCTCAGGACGCGGAGAGAACCGCAGCTGGAACCCAGTGTTACTTCTCTCACCAAGTTGGCCGTTGCTGACGGCGCAGAAGGGAGGTATAGAGGAAATAGGAACCTGACCCGCATCGAGTTAATTAAAAAAAAAAAAAAAATCTTAGTTCTAAACCGAATCGTGGAAAATTATAGCCCTACTCTCTCTTTTTGAGACAGAAAGTTAATTTTGTCCGGAGAAGTGAAGTAATTTACACATAATTTACCCAAGGGCTCATAACAAGTTCACGGCACGGCCGGCTCTAGAACTCAGGGCTTCGCTCCCAGCCCTTTTTTTCCGCTCTCCTTTGAATCATATGGGAAGTAAATTTAAGCTGCAGCTTAAAAAGGTTTTTATGGTGTATTGTCTTTTCTTCACATTAGTTACTAAAAATAAGTTACATTTAGTCGCCTGAAAACAGGAGGGGAAAATTATAAATTTCATTTATTCATTCAACGAATACTGCTTATTGGCAAAACACCTTGCTGCGTAGTGGGGCCGTAGTGGCCAGGAAGAACATTCCTTGTTTTCCTGGAGCTTGAAGTCCAGTCGGGGAGGAAATAAAAGCCAGTCTCGCAGATAAATGCAAAATTAAAACTTTGACAAAGGAAGTGGTGCTGTTAGGACTTACCAGATTTGATTAGAAGTCAAGACATTTCAGTTTTGTCTCTGTTCCACAACCCATTAGTTGACTCTTCTCTGAACCTTGTTTCCTCATTTGTGAAACTGACATAAGGTGCCTATGCTGAGGAAATGAAAGTGTATGTGAAAACTAAAGAGTGTGGAAATGGGAGGTTTTAAAAACGAAGACATTGTGGGGGATCTGGGTGGCCTCTGTCTCTCAGAAATATTAAAAAAAACAAAATACACTGTCAACCTTTTCTCTTGTTTAGAAACCTTTGATATATTCTTATCACCTGTAGCAGGGGTTAGCAGACTAGAGCCCATGGGCCAGGTGGCCTTCTTACCTGTTTTTGTAAATAAAGTTTTATTGGAACACAGTCATTCTCATTTAGGAATTGTCTGCGGGCGCCTAGGTGGTGTAGTTGGTTGAATGTCTGACTTGGGCTCAGGTCATGATCTCACAGTTCATGGATTAGAGCCACGTGTCGGGCTCTGTGCTGACAACTCAGAGCCTGGAGCCTGCTTCAGATTCTTCACATGTCTCCCTGTCTATCTGCCCCTTCTCCCCTCATGCTTGCTCTCTCTCTCTTTTGAATAAACATTAAAAAATTAAAAAAAAATTGTATGGCTGCTTTTTTTTCTTAAAAAAAAATTTTTTTTAACGTTTATTTTAAAAAAAATTTTTTTTGATGTTTATTTATTTTTGAGACAGAGAGAGACAGAGCATGAACGGGGGAGGGTCAGAGAGAGGGAGACACAGAATCCGAAGCAGGCTCCAGGCTCTGAGCTGTCAGCACAGAGCCCGACGCGGGGCTCGAACTCACAGACCGCGAGATCATGACCTGAGCCAAAGTTGGCTGCCTAACCGACTGAGCCACCCAGGCGCCCCTGTATGGCTGCTTTTGTGCCATCAGGGCAGATATAAATAATTGTGACAGAGACCTTATGACCCACAAAGCCTAAAGTATTTACTGTCTGGCCCTTTACAGAAAATGTGCTGATCCCTGACCTATAGGGAAAACAACCCAGATTTTAGTTAAATATTCAGGGTCAGTTCAGCTCAACAAATATTTATGAATACTGTGTACTAGGAATTGTCCTACATGCTGAGACTGTCAAGCTTTCTTCGTCTTCACTCTCCTGTCTCCCAACACTAGCAACAAAAACAGTTTTCATGTCAGCCCTCAGGGAACTTACACTTTAATAGGGGAAACAAAAAGATCTTTGGAGAAGCAGCATAGCACAGGGTAAGAGTTCAGGCTCTGGAGCCACCTTTTCTGGGTTTAAATTCCACTTCTGCCACTCGTTGACTGTTTGATTTTGTACAGTCGTCTTCTCTGTGTCTCATCTTTTTTGTTTTTTATTTATTTTTGAGAGAAAGAGCAGGGGAGGGGCAGACAGAGAAGGGGACAGAGGATCCAAAACACGCTTCCCACTGTCAGCACAAAGCCCAATGTGGGGCTCAAACCCACAAACTGTGAGATCATGACCTGAGCTGAAGTTGGACACTCAACCGACTGAACCACACAGGTGCCCCCTCTGTTTCACCTTTAAGTTGATGATGAGAAAATTGTTGATGATGAAAGTACCTGCCTCATGGGATTATTATGAGCATGAAATGAGTTAATACAAAGGGCTTAGAACAGTGCTTGGAACATAATAAACATTCAGCAAATGTTAGTTATTATTATTATTTTTAAATGTTTGTTTAGTTATATTGAGAGAGAGCGCAAGTGAGTGGGGGAGGAGCAGAGAGAGAATCCCAAGCAGATTCTCACTGTCAACACAGCCCGACACAGGGCTCCATTCCACAAGCCATGGGATCATGACCTGAGCTGAAATCAAGACTTGGACACTTAACCGACTGAGCCAGCCAGGCACCCCAAACAGTAGTTCTTGTTTTTCTTAGGAATATCATTTTTATTTATCTGTAATTTATTTTTTTGAATTTACATCTAAGTTAACATATAGTATAATCATTTCAGGAGTAGAATTTAGTGATCTATCACTTATATATAACACCCAGTGTTAATCCCAACAAGTGTCCTCCTTAATGTCCCTTGCCTAGTTAGCCCATCCCCCCCACCCCAAACACCTCCAGCAACCCTCAGTTTGTTTTCTGTATGTAAGAGTCTCTTATGGTTTGTCCTTCTGTTTTTATATTATTTTTGCTTCCCTTATGTTCATCTGTTTTGTATCTTAAATTCCACATATGAGTGAAGTCATATGATACTTTTTCTCTGACTGATTTTGCTTAGCATAATACACTCTAGTTTCCATCCACATTGCTTCAAATGGCAAGATTTCATTCTTTTTGATCGAGTAATATTCCATTGTGTGTGTGTGTATGTGTGTATGTATACACCACATCTTCTTTATCCATTCATCAGTTGATAGACATTTGGGCTCTTTCCATACTTTGGCGATGGTTGATAGTACTGCTATAAACATGGGGTCCCTTCGAAACAGCACACCTGTATCCT